>NC_142104.1:31835853-32158832 GCF_056152115.1 Neolamprologus brichardi
ACCCACTCTTCATAAAAACACCACAGGAGTCCTCCCACACAGGCCTACAACTGTCAGACCTGCAGCTCTTCTTCTGCCTTGCCTGTGTTTCCACCATTCTGTGCAACGGCTTCATTATCACCGTCAACTCCTTTCAGCACACGTGTGTCAACCTTGTGGAGAAACTCTCATCCGGTTTCCCATCAAGCCTCAAAAACATCTTTGTAGTGAAGAAAATGGAGGAAATGGAGGTTGTCCTGATGGATTTTTCAAGTGTTTTTGCTTTGATTACTGCACTGAATCCTTCTGTCATTCAAATCCTGTATATAACACATACGCATGTACGCATGCACACAGTTATTGGGACCCCAAACCACATAAGTGCAGTGCCGAGCAGCCGGAGTCCTCACAGTAGGGTTTCAGCCTCAGAAAATGAAATGTATAGTACTGCACACACTCCCTGTAAAAGGAAATCTCCTTTTCTCTTTTTCAGTGAAGAAAACAAACTTACATGTATCCTCCCCCACCTCATGTCCACTCACATGCCTGTTCAGCGGCCGTCCACTCATCCCGGGCCAAGATAGAGTTATCTTTGAAGTGACTTCAGAGGGAGACTGCCGACTGGCCTTGCATGACATTGTCTGTGTGTGTGTGTTTGTGGGTGAATGTACTGTACACAGCTTCCCTCTATAGCCTTTAATTTATAAAACTTCACCGGCAACAGGCTAATGTTCACCGTGTGTGTCAATAAGTTGAATTGGTTCATTTTAAGGGAATGAAGGACAGTATCCACCCACATGCTTTTAGGTGACATGTAGTTATTAGGCAATGATTGGCTAAGTGTACACACACACACACACCCTCTTGCTGAGTTATGTTATAAAAAAGTGACTGAGAGCTGCAGTGTGATAAGACTGGTGTTTTTAATGAAAGTCTGAGATGAGCAGGCGCGAAAAGAACCCCGCTGCTGGACCAACTGCCTCGTTTTCAGACAGTCCTGCCTGCCTGTGTGTGTGTGTGTGTGTGTGTGTGTGTGTGTGTGTGTGTGTGTGTGTGCGCTACCAGGAGGATGAGCTGGTGATGACGGAGCTGTCCAGAAAGATTTGACGTCAGCTCTAAGCTTGTTTGTCTGCTACTTTGTTTACATACTCGAGTGCACAAATTGGATGTTGGCAGCATTTTAAGCTTATAAAGCTTTGCATATATACGACTTCTCAAACATGTTGTTCCCCACACTTGTTTTTTCCTTTCCCATGCACGGTTCAACATGTGTTGCTGTGGTTACGGCTTACCACATCAGGGCGGTCTGACCTACAGTCGGCAAATTAGTAGGTGGATGTTAAGGAGAGGTACTGGCAGGGATGATGAGCTGTTCGGCATCATGAAGCCAGGTCAGCATAACCCGGAGCCATGGTGACCACAGAGAATTCAGTGAATGTGTTCCTTGAGCGTTGGTAGCAGCTTTACAGCTTCCATATGCCATGAAAGAGAGATCCAGATCACGAGAAAGGGCTCATAGCCTGAGGTACGCAGTTTATATTCATAAATGCACCACTAATCGATTTCTTTCTATGAGTCTAAAAACTGAAAGGTAATAAATCCTCTGAGAATGATCATCAAGTCTTTATGGACCATTGTGAACTTTTTAAGCGTATTGTTTTGGTTTTACGGGCCATTTAATGTGCGGTTCAGTTTCACCACTGTCATCGGCCGTGTTTTCAGCAGCGGCCGCAGAAAACAAAAAGTATGAGCCACCTGTCCCAGACCAGGCGGCGGAAAGTTACCAGATAGCCAGAAAAGCGGACGAGACCAAAGCGGAGCTGAAAGGGCAGCTGTTATCTGATTTACTATCATCACATGGGCAGGAAGAAGCTGAATTGATTGGTCGAGCTGTTACAAGGTGTCACGCAGACAATCTGTTGTACTGAAGAAGCTTTCCTTTTGCAGAAAGGTGGGAAAAGAAACAACGCTTTGTAGCAGAAAATATTACCGTAATTCCCGGACTACAGAGAGCACCTAATTAAAAGTCGCATGCTCCAATTTTAGAAAGAAAATCAATTTTGTACTTGTACAGACCGCACCGGATTTTAAGCTGTATGCGTTTCACTCGTAATATGAGATATTTACACAGAAATATTACACGCGAGGATTTTTAACATTTAATTTAATCCGTAAGGTAACATAAACGTTATGTTAACATACAAAAAATGCTTTTTTTCCTCGAACAGCGCCTGTAACACGGCTACCTTTACCGACACATACGTATACTTAACACACAAATTACGTTGCTTATGTTTTTTTTACGGAACAGTGCACAAACAACATTACGTCTCTTAAAAATATATACCGTATATATACTACTTATCAATTTTATTGGTCTACTGTTACCAGGCAAAATGTTTTTGGCTGCATGAAAAAAAAAATGCATTAGCCGCACATCAGTATAAGCCGCAGTGTTCACAGTGTGGGGGAAAAGTAGCGGCTTATGACCCGAAAACTACGGTACCTTTCTGCTCTGATCTTGTCTTGTTCACAGATTATCAAATTATAGACATTCAGATTTTTTTTCTTTTAAAGGTAATAACCATCTGGTTGAATCTGTAGAGCGTGTAAATTTGATTTATGTTCTTTCAGGCACTTTTGTATTGGGATATAAAGCCAATTTAAATAGAAGATAGGATTGAAATGGGATGAAATTAAAACTCGGATAAGCTTGTATATGCTAGAAAAAAGATTATGTACTGCAGAAATATTACTGTGTACTAAGGATGGGTCATTTAGGCCTAGGAAAATCCGAATATACTGATAATGAAGTTTGTCTCCCTCAGAAAGCCAAAACAGCATTGCAGCTCTCTTGTTCTCTGTCAGTCATGAATGAGAACCACTGCAGGTGAACAGCTTTTCCGTGTATGCAAGCAGTCAGGCGTCTCATTCTGTCAGCAGTCTCACGCGGCGAGGAGTGACGAATGCTGGACGCTGTTGGCCGACAGCGAGCCGGGACGCCAGTTGTGTCCATTCTCAGTATGCAGTGCTGCGCAGTGCTGCATGAATGTGGCCGGTTTTGGATGGTTCGGGCTGAACAGTTGCTGACACGCTGAGTCGCAGCTGTTTCTCTCTTAGGCTGTGCTTTTACAGCTCGGCACCAGCAGCCGAAGGGTAGCAGGAAGAACAGAAGACGCACACAAAAGGCCGGACTCCTTCCTTGTGCGCTCCCCTCCTGTACTCTGCATCAGATGATTCACCCCCACCAACCCCCATCCCTCCGCCCAAACCCAATTTCCTACTTATCACTTTTTTACAGCCACGCACTCGCGCACTGCAAAAAAGATACCGCGCCGACCCTCCAGGTAGACTCCAGGGAGGTCCACGCCTAATTAACTGGCAGCCTTTTGACATTGTTCAAAGCATGCGGCCACCCGCTCTCCAGGCCAGAGTTACCATTGTGTGTTTTGGCCCAACTGCTCTCTCTTCAACACTTCACACTCGTCATTGAGCTATTTAACAACAGCAAATTGTAAAATGGTGAAACATAGCTTGAATATACCACCTGGTTAGATCTGAGGCTCTCGCGCCACCCCAGCTTCCGGCTCGGTCCTTGCTGTAGGTGGGTCTGGGTTTAAACATGGCATCCACGTTGGTTTGTGGGATTTTGTCTGTGTTTACCTTTTTGGGGACCACCTGTCTTGTTCCATACCAGGCCTGTTTAGACAGTGTAAGGCCATAGTGACCGGCAGTGGAGGATCTTTGGTGGTCTTTGGTTTCTTTTTCTCTGCCTGAGGTTTTTTTTTTTCTTTTCTTTCCTGAGTCACAACTCACACACTACCTCTACCAGCAGTAGGTGATGGGAGAGATTGATTATCTGTGTCTCTGCTTAAAAATGACTGTCAAACCAATCCACAGAGCGGGATATAGCTTAAAAATATCTACATGTACATTTAGACCAACGTCTATCCTTGAGTAACACTAAACAAAGCAAAGCTTCTGCTACACACACACACTCACAATTACAGTCACAATCCAGATTCTCTTTGTTGGAAACCTTTGGAAAGTCTACACGTTTGATAATATCAAGGAATTTCCCCCCCAAAAAAGTTGATACTGGTTTTGGAGCTTTTTGTGTCTGAAACTTGTTGCTATCGGTTTTCCAAACTCACATTTCAGGTGATTATAGTGTACGTGCTCCTCAGCCTTTATTCAGATGATGTATTGTTGCTAAACTTGTGCTTACAACTCAAAGTGATCCTCTGTCTTTAGAAAACAGCCCAGCTTGTGATCTGCTATCTGTGTGATTCATCAGAGGCTTGTCATGCTGGCGCTCTTGAAAGCACCGGCCTGCTAGGCCTGGCTGCTGCATAGTGTTTGTGTTTGTTTTGTGGCTTTTTTTTGTCTGCAGCCTTACATAACAATCTAGGGGTGATGATTCCCTCTTTATTTTCCTGCTAGGTTCACCCTCTCATTATAGACGGTATAAATGTCTTTTTGTATGCCCTCTGACCGAGCATTTACCCGTCATCATAAGCCTCATCGAGGAACATCGGCATCTTCTTTGCTTCATACATTTTTGGTTTTAAAGTTGTGATTACTTTCACTGACGGGGTTACACGAACGTTTGCTGTATTTACTGGCATTTAACCCTTAAGATTTTATTGTTTCCATTTTGCTCCATGTTCACATCAGTTCACAGGACGAACATTAGATGACTCGATTTTCTGGTTTGATAGCTTTGTGTGTCAAGGGTATTAGTACCATAAAGCACATTTGCTACACCTCAGCAGTGTGACTTTTTGTTCGTGACATAGTGTTGGCAACATTGTAAAACAACAGCTCTTATATTACAGGAACATGTGATACAGTCTTTCCTTCACCAGAACTCTTTCAGTCTACAGGCAGCTTTTGTCCAGTTTGACAGTGAAATATTGATGTTACTGTGTCTGTATCTGAACATTTTCTAGACCGCCACACCATCTAAGCCAGGGGTGGGCAATCTCAGTCCACGAGGGCCGGTGTCCCTGCAGGTTTTAGATGTGTCCTCGAACCAACACAGCTGATTTAAATGGCTAAATTAGCTCCTCAACATGTCCTGAAGTTCTCCAGAGGCCTGGTAACGAACTAATCATGTGATTCAGGTGTGTTGACCCAAGGTGAGATCTAAAACCTGCAGGGACACCGGCCTTAGTGGAGTGAGATTGCCCACCCCTGATCTAAGCGGTTGGAAATATGTGAGACTGTGTAAGACAGTGTGGTTGATTGCTTCCTGCTATAGTCAATAAGTTTCTTTGGCTGCGGTTGAAGCCAGTGACCTATGCTTTTTAAAGTATGTTTGACAAATGTGCGGCCTGTGATGTGGTTTCATGTTGACAAGACTTCTGCTCCAGCTCGCACACTTTAATTTAGCTCAGTGCAAGCCCACACTCACATCTGAGTAAAATACGCATAAGCTTAACGCTACAAAGCCAATAGAAGCGGTCTGTGTCAACCTGAAAAGTTTAACACGGGGAGTTTCAGACCTCAGTCTGTCCAGCAGACAGGTAGTCTGTCTTTGATAGCTCCGGTTTTTTTCCTGAGAGTAAATGTCCCACTCCCTAGGGTCTGAGGACTGTAGGAATTATAGAGCATTCATGAAAATGAAAACAAATTTAACGGGATGTAAATGAAGAGTTGTCTAGTAGAGGGTAAGGAGAATAATGGAGGTATCTGAGGGGAAAGTGTGAAGAGGAGATGATGGAAAGACAAGAATGAGGAGAAAGAAAGGGAGAGAGGGAAATGAAAAGAAAGAGGCCATTAATTTAGTGCTGTGGGAGGGATCTGAAGGTTACTGAGCTCTCTCTGCCAGGCCCTCCTGGGTTGACTGATGCCTTTGTGAGGAGGCCAGGAACCACACACACACATACGCACACACATTCGTATGCGTGCTCCAAGAAACTTTGGGTTTGTTGCGGCAGGCCAGCTTCAGCAAAACAGACGTGTACACACACACACATGCACACGCACACACGCACGCACATGCACACACACACACACACACACACACACAGATGGCCATTAATGGGCTTCAAAGTGAGAGCAAAACGGGAAACCTTTATTTATTTCCTCCCCTGGTTATGGTTTGCTGTGATGTGTCTGAAGATGTGGTGTCTTTTTTTTCTTCCTTCTTTTCCTTTTTTGTGGTAGTAAATCAGACCCAGTGTTTACTGGTATACAGATGCCAAGTGTATGACATAAAAGGCTAGTAACTGATATTTATATTCGATCCATCTAATCAACCGTGTTGCAGCAGAGATAAATTGAAGATGTTTTATAGATCAAAATTTTCTTTGCTTTTCTTTTTAAGTTCAGTGTAGATTTTATTGGTTATTTTGTAGTTTACTTGTAGATTCTGAGCTTTACAGTATAATACCGTCATCTGCTTACTACTGTATTGTTATTTTAGTATTTCAATGTTATTTTTTCATAAAAATGTTATTACTATTTAATATTTTAATTGCTGTATGCCTATATTGATAAAAATGCCTATTCCCGTGCTTAACAATGTTCTGAATCAGCATGTCTACATTCAGTGTACCGTAAAATATGATTCTTTTTCATTCTTGGACTGCCACAAGATACAAGCTTTGACATTCTCTTTGACTCGTGTGTGGGACCACTGGTGTATTCAACATTGCAGTAACCACCCTAAAAATAAACTGGCTGCTGTGATAAATTGCTGTAGGGGTCACGCTGGCAAATTGCTAACTAAATGTAAGCTAGCTAAATGCCATGTAACTGAAAAAAAAATATTGATGAGTAAATTATTTGAAGTATAACTTTTGCAACTTTTTGCAAAAAATATGCAAAAGTTTTTTGCACTCGGCAGTGTGTAAGTTTCCACAGTCGAAGCAACCGCCTGCTTGGTTTGCTATAATGTTCTTTTAAATGTTTGGTGTTTATTTACGCAGGGATATTTGAGGGAATGTATCATTTGAATAATGGGTGGACTGAAGGTGGAAACTCAACTCTGACTTGAGAGAAAAGCCACGGTATAATACTGTAATGCTACACATTAGCTTGGTATTACAGTTCAGTGTTCAGTTGTGTTCTAAATAGAAATGTAAATTTCACATTTACATTTCTCGTATGTTATTTGCATATTTATTTATTACTCTTTTTACAGCATATGTTTTGTAACAATAAAAGTTTAGCTTGTTACAAGAGATTGGTCATAAACACTGGAAGGCTGTCTCAGTCCACTGAATGGGGATTCAATATTTCAGAACGTGCTTATTTCACTGATAGTCGACCTAAAAAGAAAAACCAAAAAAAATAATAATCTTCAGTCTTTAGTCACATCTTAGTGATTTCTCTGTCAGATGAGTAAATTGACTAAATTATCAGTTTTTAGCACACAGAACTTATCAATCACTTTGTTAATCATTAGTGTCAGTACAGTCCAGCAACAATGCATATTTCACTGTCAGGGGTTTTGTTTTGTTTTTTGAGGAAGAAACTTCAGGGGGAAAATTTACTCAATCAGTCACTTGCTGATGCTTTTAAAAGACACCCATCCTACTTATCACAGAGGATTTGAGTTGGAAACACCACAGGACATGTGTACACATACAGATGTTCTAAACATCATTGCTCTCAGGAGCTAAAATGAATCAGACTTTCTGTGTATCATAGCTTGTTTTGTTGTTGTTTAACTCATGAACTCAGACTTTACACCCCGAGACTCGCTCCCGCATATTAAGCCCAGTTAAACTGAAAGCAACACGTGGCCTCTGCATCACCACATAGCTTAGATATTTCAGTAAGGCATGTGTGTTGAAAGGAGATGGTCTCAGCTTTTCAAATGCACAATCACACATCCTTGAAAAGTATAATTACTCTGTCATTTTGGGAGCTGAAAATCTTTGAGATGCTTGGCCTTGCTGACTTGATATAACACAACCCTTTTAGCTTATTTTACTTTATTCTATATCAAAGTGGTTTGTGAGAGGGAGGACTAAAGATTTACACGTGAAACCTTTTCCAAATCAAGGATATTAAAACACTAAAAACAACAAATGCATTCAGTATGTGTTGAATAACTGAGTGACTAACCATTGCAGTGCTGTATGTGTGTACCAAGGCGCTGATGTGTTTCTGTAGCTAAGGAGCGTCTTTTTACATGAGCAGCTCAGTCTTTCGATCACTCTGTAAAATAGATATGACAGATATCAGAGCAAAATATTCAGAAGCAAGGTTATATTGAATCTATTCAGAGTCCCAGTTTACTGGGTTTACTGTTAAAGTTTACTGTTGAGAGTTATGAAACAGAAAATTACATTAAAGTGAAAGAAACTGTTTTTGTTTATAACAAAAAACGGCGGCATTCTCAGGCTTTTATCCAACATACTCAGCAGGGAGTAGCTGAGGAGTGTCAAGATTAAAGCGAGAAACAAAGCAGGAGGTCACAGGCAGGGATAAAAGTCCCTGTCTCAATACTTTACAGTTATTATGTATATCTGGCAGAATCATTTTGTGGTAATATGAATTCCAGTGCCTGAGTTAACCTGAGCATGTGCGATAAGCTCTAATCTTCTCTTCCTTTGTGTGTGTGTGTGTGTGCGCGCAGGAGTTCAGGGCAGCACTGAGTGCTCATGTGGGAGGAACCACTTTACGTGTGCAGTCAGTGCATTCGGGGAGTGTACCTGCATCCCAGCCCAGTGGCAGTGTGACGGAGACAACGATTGCGGGGACCACAGTGACGAGGACGGATGCAGTGAGTCTTTGTTTCTCACTTCCTTTTTTTTGCTTTTGGTATCATCCTCAGTTTCTCTTTTCTCTCTCTGCTCATTCATCTACCATGAGGAGGAAAAAGAAACATAAATAAAATCGCATAAAGACTCAATGACCGTGTTAAACTCACCTCACTGATGGGCATGTGGTTGTTGATGAGGAGGCATTGAAGTAAAACCACCGCATGTTTAGTAAGTCGCCTGTGACCGTAATCCAAGTGTGTCCTTCTGAGTTTTTCATTTCAAAGACACTGTAAAATCTGCCAAAATATATTTTATACAATGTGTCAGTTTTTAATTTAAGCCTGTGTTATTTTTTTATACTTACCATAACATGTTTTTTCCTCAAATGCTTTCCTTGGGTAGCCAAACTTCTGAAATCTTAACAAGCATCTGAAGAAGATTTTTACCTAATTATTAAATTAATTGAAATAAAAAGACATTCTCAATACTTTGAGCACTTGAACATTTTTGATACTTTTCTTAAAACATTTCTTTTTTCCATTGTAATGAACTTGTATTTACGCAATTTGTTGTAATGTAATTTCCCTTTTAAAGGTTTAATTTAAATCTAGATCAATTTTCTAAGCTGTTACATCAACCAGCGAGCCAGATGCGGTTCTAAAGAGTAAATCAGCTATTCCCGGCTGAATATTATGCATGAGCCCCATGAGCAAGGCATTAAAATCCCATCACTTAACCAAGACTCTGGTTGTTCTTGGCAGGTCTCTGGCACTAATTTCACATAACTGGATGACTTCTGAATTTTGGTATAAATGTAGAAATGTTCTCAGGCAGAGGTTTTTTTAAAAAAAAAAAAATCTGTAATTGAACCCATATGGATCCCATCATCACCCGCTGAAACAGTGAATGGGTCACTGGTCAGGTGGGGTAGTACTTGTGAGCCAGACGCTCTGCTTGGTGTATGCCCCGTGCAGAAAAATGCTTGAGTGACTTTTGGCAACAGATGAAGTTTGGCTGGAGGGGAAGTCTTGGCAGCTGAGGCAGACAGGAGTATTCTCTTGTAGAGCATGTCAGTTTGTCAAGTGGAGGAGATCTCCACAGCACTTTTTTCTTTTTTTAAACACCGGTGTATCGGTGTGAAATGTCAATGCGAGTCTTCTTTTTTTCTTTCTCCTCGCCTGCTCACAGCGGAAAAAAGCAAGCTGCCCTTTTATTTGACACTTCCCCAACCTCCTTTAGAGCTGCGTGGTTGTGTTTGTGTATGTGCTGATATGCTTTCTCCATCAGTCTTCCTCTGTCATATTAAGCTAGTTAGAGGTTGGGAGAGGGGATGCAAAGCGTTATTGATCTCTGGCCAGTTGAATATTCAGTGTGTCAGATTGCCGTGTATTGATCTGCATCTTGTTACTTATTTAAGGAGACGCATGGAAGCAGCTGACAGATATCAGAGCATCTAGCTGGACCTTTCTAATCCATTAGTACTGTCTGATCGATCCTCTGCTCCACCGCTCTGTAGTTCCACGCTGGTTCTCTTGGATTCTGTCCAGTCAATATCATAATCGCAATTCTCATATCACATAGATTTTGTATTGTTGTAGTAGTCAGCCATTAAAAACCGTAGATACTGTCAAGCAAACGCGCCGCTTCTTCTTGCTACTGCATCCACTAGATCAATGATCACATCACATATCAACTTAATGCAGTTCAGTTTTCCAACAGTGAAGACTACAAATCATGAAACAAAGTATCACTTTTTTCCCTTGATATATGCCTGTATTTATAGTTTAGAAATACTGAATACTTTATAATATTTAGAATCTATTTTCTCCTTGGCACTGCAACAAGTCTTAACAATTATTAGACTTATACTTAAGTCATGTTGTGTTAGCACTGCAACAGATTAGTGACCTGTCCAGGGTGTACCACGCCTACCTATGTCAGCTGGGATAGCCACTAATTTATTTCTATAGCACCAAATGGCAACAACACACTTTACATTGCAAGGTAAAGACCCTACAATAATACTATTTCCTCCTTCTTTGTGTAAGTTCCTCCCTTGTCAGTTTAGGTTTATTTGTAGTTTATTTAGCACCTCTGCTCAGCCTGCTTCAGTTTCTCTAGCAGCTGAAGCCGGTACGAGTGGTCCAAACTGTTTGATAGCTGGAAGAAACGCATACATCCATGGAAAGTTGTCTACTTAAATGAATACTTTGAAATAACACATAGTTGATGAGTTGTGTTAACAAGAATGTGTCCTGATTGGCTGCGTCTCCACAAGCACCGCAAGTGTTACAGCTTTAAGCAATCACAACTCCCAAATTCTGACATTAAATTTATTGTTTCGTCTTTATTGAAATCTGATCTGTATCTGTAAATATCAGACGAGAGTACATTCATCAAAGACAGGCGCTTACACTCACTCCCTCAGATAAAGAGCATATTTGTCTTAGAGTGTCTTCCAGTTCTTAGATTATTGTTCTGCTAACTAAATTATGCATTTTCTCAAGTAAAGTAAGATTTCAACTACTTTTTGAAATGTAATAACATGTTTTTGTGTGGCTGAAAACCCCACAGTGCAGGCCACTTAGAAGCAAGTGTTTGCACGTGTATTTGTGTTCATGTGTCATGTTACGCTGCCTCTATTAGACTGATTGGATTAAGGGAAATGGATCGTAAAACTGAGAAGAGAAATTTTTATGTTATTTAACAACATTTTCCAAGTTGGTTTTCTCGACTGTGCTTGATCTGCAGGTGTGTGTGTGTGTGTGTGTGTGTGTGTGTGTGCGCGTGTCTGTGTGTGACCGTGAGAATCCAGAATGACAGTAGCCACACAGATAAACACAGAAAGATACATTGTCCTCCCTGCAGAATTGTTGCATTATAGTTTGTGTTGTTTGAACCTTAACTAATTTCTCAGCAATTTTCAGACAAAGCAGAGTTCTCCTGAATCACGCTGGAGGAATCTGTGTGTGTGTGTGTGTGTCTGTGTGTGTCTGAGAGAAACTCATGAAGATGGGAGTGGAGGCAAAGTGGCCTAGTGGACTGTGCCTATGAAACTATCTACAGTGGGGCAAAAAAGTATTTAGTCAGCCACCGATTGTGCAAGTTCCCCCACTTAAAATGATGACAGAGGTCAGTAATTTGCACCAGAGGTACACTTCAACTGTGAGAGACAGAATGTGAAAAAAAAATCCATGAATTCACATGGTCGGATTTGTAAAGAATTTATTCGTAAATCAGGGTGGAAAATAAGTATTTGGTCACCTCAAACAAGGAAAATCCCTGGCTCTCACAGACCTGTAACGTCTTCTGTAAGAAGCTTTTCATTCCCCCACTTGTTACCTGTATGAATGGCACCTGTTTGACCTCATCATCTGTATAAAAGACACCTGTCCACAGCCTCAACCAGTCAGACTCCAAACTCCGCCATGGCCAAGACCAAAGAGCTTTCGAAGGACACCAGGAAAAGAATTGTAGACCTGCACCAGACTGGGAAGAGTGAATCTACAATAGGCAAGCAGCTTGGTGTGAAAAAATCAACTGTGGGAGCAATCATCAGAAAATGGAAGACATACAAGACCACTGATAATCTCCCTCGATCTGGGGCTCCACGCAAGATCTCATCCCGTGGGGTCAAAATGATCATGAGAACGGTGAGCAAAGATCCCAGAACCACATGGGGGGACCTGGTGAATGACCTGCAGAGAGCTGGGACCAAAGTAACAAAGGTCACCATCAGTAACACACTACAACGGCAGGGAATCAAATCCCGCAGTGCCAGACGTGTTCCGCTGCTGAAGCCAGTGCATGTCCAGGCCCGTCTGAAGTTTGCCAGAGAGCACATGGATGATACAGCAGAGGATTGGGAGAATGTCATGTGGTCAGATGAAACCAAAGTAGAACTTTTTGGTATAAACTCAACTCGTCGTGTTTGGAGGAAGAAGAATACTGAGTTGCATCCCAAGAACACCATACCTACTGTGAAGCATGGGGGTGGAAACATCATGCTATGGGGCTGTTTTTCTGCCAAGGGGACAGGACGACTGATCCGTGTTAAGGACAGAATGAATGGGGCCAAGTATCGTGAGATTTTGAGCCAAAACCTCCTTCCATCAGTGAGAACTTTGAAGATGAAACGAGGCTGGGTCTTCCAACATGACAATGATCCAAAACACACCGCCCGGGCAACAAAGGAGTGGCTCCGTAAGAAGCATTTGAAAGTCCTGGAGTGGCCTAGCCAGTCTCCAGACCTCAACCCCATAGAAAATCTGTGGCGGGAGTTGAAAGTCCGTGTTGCTCGGCGACAGCCCCAAAACATCACTGCTCTTGAGAAGATCTGCATGGAGGAATGGGCCAAAATACCAGCTACTGTGTGTGCAAACCTGGTAAAGAACTATAGTAAATGTTTGACCTCTGTTATTGCCAACAAAGGTTATGTTACAAAGTATTGAGTTGTATTTTTGTTATTGACCAAATACTTATTTTCCACCCTGATTTACGAAGAAATTCTTTACAAATCCTACCATGTGAATTCATGGATTTTTTTTTCACATTCTGTCTCTCACAGTTGAAGTGTACCTCTGGTGCAAATTACTGACCTCTGTCATCATTTTAAGTGGGGGAACTTGCACAATCGGTGGCTGACTAAATACTTTTTTGCCCCACTGTATGTAAACGTCTGATCTAATTACAATGTGGAGATCATGTGGAAACTGCAGTTCAGCTGTGGCTGTCTGTGTGTGTGTGTGCGTGTGTGTGTGTGTGTATACATAAGTGTGTGTGTGTGTGTGTGTATACATAAGTGTGTGTGTGTGTGTGTGTGTATACATAAGTAAGTGTGTGTGTGTGTGTGTGTATCTTGCACTTGTGTTCCCCCAGATAAAGTTTCATAGCTGCACAGAGACCAAAGAGAGAGCAGAGGGGAACACAGGGGACTAAGAGGAGCATGTAAAAATCCTTGTTGTGGTTGTATGCGTGCGTGCGTGTGTGTTGGATAAAATATGTGGACTTGTGAATGTCAGTGCTGTAACTTTAGTCTGAAGGAGCTGCTGTTGCATGAAGGTGAGAAGGAAATTGACTTTACAGCTATGGGTTTCCTCTTCACCTCCCATTACTTTGGCCTGTTTATACTGGACCTTACTGGGGAGGGTGTGTTATCATAAATTTCCCCTTTTTTATAAGAACACTTCTCAAGTTGTACCAGTTAGTTTGCAAGATTTGCTGCTTCACTTTCCTTTTATTAGGTTGTAAATTGGGGCATTACAAGTAAACAAAACGCTTAGTTACAGCCTGGTACAGGAGACGGTTTTGACCTCTATGGATATTTTGCCCCTTTATAACTGCTCTGAGTGGGTGAGTTGTATTACTCATTCACTTGGATACTGGCATTGATACTGGAGTCATTAAACAAGATTTGTAACTATTATTAGAAGTACACTAGTCAACCCAGTCAGGTACCAGAAGAATTAAAAAAAAAAAAAAAAAGCCACTAAAGTAACCTAGACAGCTCCTGCCTTTCATCTTCTCAGCCATGTCCCAGAAGCCTTGTCCCTCATTGTGTTCTCCAAAGACTGTTTCCTGGCTGTTTTTCACAGATGGAAAGGTTGTGTCTATATTTCACATCTGGTCGCATACTGAATTGGTTGCATAATAGCAATAGAGTTCATAGCAGTATCTGAGAATTGGAACATCAGCTGGTAAATCAAGTTGAGGACTTCATCCTCGGTACTTTTTCACAGTGACAGTCTGGTACAAATGCCCACATTAAAGGAGATACTTTCCCTGAAGTTGTACTGCTTTATTTTACCAACAGTTATTTAGCTCTAAGTTTAACAGGTTTGTAAGTGGCGATCAGTAAATTAAAGTCTGTGCTAGTTTCTCAAACTTCAGAATAAAGACAAAATATCTGCATGGATGATTTTGAGCTATTGTGTAGAAATGATCGTAAAACTAACTAAAGATTTAACTAATAACTGAGCATGATTATGTTACATGTTCAAAGTGGGTGACTTTTATGACAGTGTCATCAGAGTGTTTAGTTGAAGAGCGTTTTAGTGGGTCGCACATCTCAATGCCAGGATACTAATTAGCCTTGATGAAGTTTAATGAAGGCATAACTCACAGACGTTTAATCAAATTAATAACACCCCCATTCTTTCATTGACAGAGCTGTCTGAGCTCAGGGGGTGTGCTCGTCTAAATGTGGCAACATAGGCACATTTTACTATGTTTGATTGCAGGGTGTAAGTATGAGCTGTAAGAAGCATGAAGTGCTGCTCCATTGGAGGAATGTGTTTGTGTTCTTGGCACTCTTGTTTCACATCCATACAATCACACAAGAGAAGGAAGGGCATACTTTGTGAGTGTGGTTCCTATGGAAATGGCTGTAAGGGCTTATTGTGTTGAAGGTTTTCACAGCGAGATGAGGGCAAACTGAAGCAGAAAGTGAATAAAGAGGAAGTACATCATAATATCTGAAAAGAATGACACTTGCCTCGTGTTGAGGTCAGCGCGTTCACCTAACCTTCCTACTGCTCTCTTCATAAATCCACTCACTACCTCACTGAAACTCTTGTGTCAAGAAGTGAGGGGAAGAGTTGCACTCTGTGTGAAAAAGTACACAAAGTTTATGTAGAATGAAGAATAAGTGTGTGGTGCGAACTGTGAAAATATGTCAAAGTGGATTTTCATGTTTTCACAGTTCTCATCGCACTTAGTGATTTGTCATGCAAGATCATGTCCTTGGATGATTCTGTTCTGTTTGAGTGTAATAATTGATTTCATGTAATAATTGCTAAAATGGTGTTTTTACATTTCTTATTTGATCCTGCTTTTAAAGTTTTCAAACCTTAGTTTAGGAATTCGGAAAGATTTAAGAGGAAAAAAAATAGAAAAAAAAGATTATGACATTTATGATGAGTTTTAAACTTTGGGCATGCACACAGGCAGCATGAGCAATGATTAAGGGAGACATTAAAGAGACTGGGTCATATTCTTGAGGGGGACCAGAAAGGTGCAGCCCTGTGGTAGAAAGAAGGATTCAGTGCCCACAGAGGCTACAGAGACGCACTTGTGTGCAGTCCAAAAGCCATCAGCAAATTGCCCATTTAGGATGTCTCCTTGTGTAGCTCAATTGCTGACTGGTTGGAAAGTAGGCTTGAAAACAAAAGGAAATGATGGCAGGAAAAAAAAAAACCCCATCATTGTATATTATCAATTTTTCAGGGGCTAAGCTAAACAGCTAACAACAGCATAAACATAATCAAGGATTGCCCACATTAGTTGTTGTTAATATTTTAGACATTGGCCCTTGGTGACAGTGCACAGCTGTAACATGCAAACATGGGCCTAGAAAGCTCTGCGTAGCACTTTCTGGACTACCAAATCATGTGCCAAGTACCTTGAGTGCACATGACACCAAAAAGCTCCTAAAACTTTCAGAAAAGCTGCCATTCTTTTTATTTTAGTAACCCTGATGTTATCCTTGTAGTTTTGACCTTCTTACAGTTACAGTAGCGTTTTCCCACATTGGCTTCTTTGCTGCACTTCATGCTGCAAGCCTGTTAATGTTCAAGTGATCAAGCCTTGCTGTGACTATCCTCTCTCACAGTGAATGTGATTGGCATAGAGCCGTGCTCACCTTTTGACTGCGACTGTTCCCTTTGTAAAAACCCCGTCCAACAGCTGCAGTATGACTCATTTTTCTGTCTTCAATCATATCTTATCAGGCTTTCAATTTCTCTGACCTCTTTTCCCAGTTCAAGGCAATACAATTTATTAGCACACAGTAACAGTGGATATTCATAACAACAGCAGATAAGACAAGATAACCTGGGACAACTAATACATCATGTGTTATTTCACCATTCATCTCCTCCTACTGCATCATCCTCCCTCACTGTTATAGGTCATCCTTCAAGTTATTTCTCTCTCTGCATTTCACTTACACTGAGCTAAGCGCACTCTCTCTCTCTCTCTCTCTCTCTCTCTCTCTCTCTCTCTCTCTCTCTCTCTCTCTCTCTCTCTCTCTCTCTCTCTCACACACTCACACACACACACACACACACTCACACACACACACACACACACACACACACTGATGCGTTGCAACAGTGTTGGAGTCCTGCTGAGTTGAAAGCGGCCGAGGTTGTGAAAGAGTAAATGATTTCAGCTAGTGAGAAGACAGGGGGTGCAGAGGAGATATATATATGTGTGTGTGTGTGTGTGTGTGTGTGTTGACCGTGAATGTAAAATGAAATGGAAGAGGAAAATCTCTGTTGAGTGAGATTGAAAGCGCTGCATGAGACTTGGCTTCCTCTGCTGTCAGCTCACACAAGTGTGTGAGGTTTGGGAAGCGGGTGTGTGTACTAAAAACTCAAACGCACACATTCACAGGTATATGTACACACACACACACACACACACACACACACACACACACACACACACACACACACACACACACACACACACACACACACACACACACACGTTTGGCATTCCAACTTGTGAGGACCCTCCTGTCGGGTATAACTGGGCCTCCAGGTGGTGTAATGTTTACCATATTCATGAGAAGAAGTCATTTGAACAACTCACTGACTTGGTATTCACGACTTTGTGAGTGTAAATGTTTTAAAAGACCTCTGGAACTGCCACCAGTAAATGTTTTAATGAAACCTTTTATCCAAGTGTCTTTTAGAGTTATTGAGTTCAGTTAGAGTTATCAAATATTTGTCATCTAAGTCTTTAAAAATATTAAAATGTCTTGCTTTTTGTCTTTTTTTTTTTTATTTTGAGCTTCAGTTTGAAGTCTGGTCTTTTTGTATTTTTCAAATGAACTTTTTCCAGTTGAACTTGAAAAAAAGTGCAGACAAGTCTAATCTACACTTTAAAGGGAATTGATAAATACTGGAAGGCCTCAGATATGTGCAGGACTTAATGGTCTAATCCTGACCTTTAACTCAAGATCAAATCCTCTCAACAAAAATAAGTGAGGAGTGACCACCGTGTCCTTGCATTAAAGTGATTCTCACAAGGGCATTCATATATAGACGACCCCCCCCCCCCCCCACACACACACACACACACACAAACCACCAAAAACTAAGAAGTACCCCCTTCTGTCCTTTAATCCACCACTCTCTGTAGTCTTAGCCAATCAGAGAGCAGCTGTGACCGCAGGAGCTCAGCTGATCTGAAGGTGGGAGCGAAGAAGATTAGGACCCCATTCCCTCCTTCTCTATGTGTTGATTTTCTATCTGCGTCCCCCTCATGTTTTTTTTCTCTCTGTCTGAACCCCTCTGTCCTTGCAGCCTCCTTAGCCTCCTTGTCTCTGCCCTCTGACCACAGGAATCCTGCACGCCCAACTCCCTTTGCTTTTTTGTTTTTCATCCAAGACTTTCTCATTTATATCTCACTAAGCGGTTGCATTTCTAGCATCGCTCAGTTCATCTCCCTTCCCCTTCCTTTCCCTCGTTGTTGGCTCATCAGGCTCTTTCTTTCTGTCCCAGGATTTGACCGTAGTTGTTTGGACACATTAACATAATCCTCCTCCTCTCTGATTTATCCAACACTCGCTTGGTCCTCTCCTCCACCTCCCTCCTAAATATTTACTCCCTGCTCTGTAAACCAGGCGGACACACTTGTTCACACAGAAGAGGGCATGATTAGAGGGTGATCGAGGGTAGAGGAAAGTAATAGAAGCAAGAGGGAGAGACAAAGGGGTTATTGGACTGAGGCCAGGCTTCACTTTCTTTTTAAATCTTGTACAAACTTGTCTGAGTAGGTTTTCAATGTTAACTACAGCAGAGGTTGTGGATTTAAGCTTTAAAAGTCTTTAAAAGTGTAATCAGTGCACGATCATATTAGAGGGCTTAACTATGTAAGCCAGCACATTTAAGAATTGATGTTTTGCAGCCCTCGTTAAAAGAAAATACTGCTTATATAGATATTTTCTTTTGCATTAACAGTGGTAGTTTTTTTTCTTTTTAAAGTATTTATTTGGTTTAGCATATAGTTTATGAATCTTCATTTTGATGCAAAAAAAGTCACAGTACTTGTGATTTGTATGCCTCAAGCTGAAGCTGGGCAAGTGTTACCCCATCACATTTATCTGGATTTCGGTGAGTTTCATATTAACATTGTTTTACATGTCTTAGCCTATGCTGTGCTTTGCCAGCTGATATTGATTTTATTGGCAGAAGAAACATTTCTTTTTGTTCCCTTGCCAACCCTGTGTTGTTTTGTCAGAGATTCTGCCCACGCTTTAGTTTCATGAAAAGAAATAGGAGTGCTGTGTTGATGCAGTCCTAATGTTTAATAAATGCTGCCCAAATCTGCTGGCTTACATCTTAATCTGACACAGTTTCAACTTCTGTACGTTACCCCAGCGAGAGTTTAGCTGGTGTGGTTTACAGCTGGCTTTAAGTCATTTGGAGGAAAACAAAATGTGGGTCTGATTTGTTGATTTTAAAAATCAATAAGAGCTTTTGTGCTGTCCAAAACTGGGGTACACAGGGGTGTTTAAGTGGCGCAATAGTATATTTTTCACATGGCAGCTCAAATCAGAGAGATTGAAAAGAGCCGCCTGCTGAAAAGAATATGTTTGCTGCAGCGTTTGGGCTTGGTGCCAAACAATAAGGGAATGGCCGCAGATCCTGGCGTTGCGTTTTATGTGAAGAAAATGGCAGCCAGAACTGAAAATAGTTTTACAAACACAGAGTGCTGTTGCGTCGCTGCACTTAATTAAATTGCATTGATACATAATGAATTGCACAATTATAGCAGTTCTGCTGAACTTTTTTGACAGCCAGACAAAATAAACATTTTGCAGACATCACCTCAGGCTGTGAGCGCGTGTGGTTTGCACAATTAATAGAATAATTGAAAGTAGGGAATGATAGATTGGTGGGTGCTGGTAAAAAGTAAAGAAAAACAAAGGAGGGTTTATAGATCCTATTTAGTTCTTTCCAGGTGGAACGGTATTGTAGTTGTAGTTTTTTTGTTGTTGTTGTTATTTAGCTAACACGTGTGTTTTGGTGCTCACATGTACTTCACCTGGTAGTTGGGCTTCTTGATTTTTCTACTAAAGGTTCTAATGCTCTACATCTTGGAGCGGCTTTTTCATTTTTTTTCTGAATAAATGCCAGAATAATAGTTGATTTTGCTGATGGCTCAAGCACACGTTTGCATTAATCAAATGTGATATAGGTGGAGAGAGAGAGCAATAAGGGGCTAGCTTACCTAGTATGGGTTCTATGGTGCCGTGTGTGTGTTAAAAAAAAAAAAAAAAAAAAAAAAAAAAAAAGAGAGAAATTTGTTGGGCCATGAACCAGACAGTGGCAGGTTTCCACACTTGTAATATGATGTAAGAATCAGCTGTCACCTCACATGTTATCATTAACAAGTTAAACTCTCGAAGTGTCACAGCACTACATTCGTAAAATGATACTGCAAAGGTTTTACCAATCCCACCCCCGAATCCCCACCCAAAAAAAAAAAAAAATTAAAAATGCCTATACCAATTTCTTACAATAGTTGCTACAATAGTTCCGTTTACCCTCTTCTCTTTTAGTTTCCCCAGGTACATATGTGTTTCTTCTTTCACTTCTTCTTTGATCCTCCAGGACCTAACACAATTACACTACCCCCCCCCCCCCCCACCCCCCACAGTGTGTTTTTGCATCTTTGTAAACCTGTTTCTTTTATTTTAACTTTGTTTATTATCCTTTTTAGCTCATCCTTCCAGAGAGCTGATAAGCTTACGGCATGATGACGCATCCATCTCTCTATCCACGGTCCTAAGAATTGCTTTAAAGGATCTCTCTAGAATATTTCTCAGATTTTAGTGAAACTTACACACAGTGATCGCCTAATGGGTCTTCACCCAAATTGTGGTCATGTTTCCACAAGCACTTTCCTGTGTATTTTGAGCTGAATATGATAGTTAAATATAACATTTCAAGAAAGCTAACATAAGAAAATGGATGCATTCATTCAGCTGGAGCCTGATGATCCTAATAGTCATATAATGCTGAATTAGCCTGCACCAGAGTATTTCCTGTCATTCAGTTTCTTAAGAGGAAAATATGTGGGCTGTGAGGATGACAGCGCTTAAGTGTTACTCACTGGTGTCAAGCGCTCCGCAGAGATTTGTCATGGCAACAAGCAAACGCTTCAGCATTAATCTGCCATAATGGACGGTAAAATGTCCTGTCAATGTGCTGTATCACTACTAATCTTACACACACTTGTAGGTCATTCAGGAAAGCCACTCTTATGATTCATTTGTACTTTGAGTGATTTATTTATTTTAATTTTGTTTAATTTATTTATTTTGTACCTTTAGATACAAAACATGGAAAAATAGTTGGAGGATAACGCATCTTTTGTTCAGTATGTTGGCCATTTTCCTATTACATTTGTAACTCATTGTTTTTAGTGGATGCTGCTGATTCTTGACCAAATGAATTGTGACTGTGCTCGATACTCCGAGGAGCTGTACAGGTCGCTTTCATGGACGTCTTGAGTTGAAGTTGGACGATTTAAGTAAGCAACCATTGCATCGTTTGTCTTTGCTTTCATACTTCATAGTCATCGTATTGCAGTTTGTGGCGTGTTTTCAGGTGGTTGGATAAGTTGGCTTTGTTACTTTGCGGCACAGACGCGACTCTAAGCACTGTTTGCATGTGTTTATTCTTGGTTCATCACATCATTTGAAGTAAATCCAAAGTATTTCCATATAACGAACAACGATTTGCTTCAGAGGATGAGCGTCTCCTGCTGTGAATTTTGTTGTATATCTGCCTTTTAACATACCGGTAGTCTTGTTGGTCCAGACCAGTCCAGGAAAGTTCAGGCAGAATGATGGAGTGAACAGCTGTGGTTGGGAGGGCTGGATTTGCTTCATCCTTTAATTGGTCGAGCATGCGTTTTACTTGATCATGCTCATTCATAATGGAGACTATTATTGTTGGAAGTTTAACATTTTAATCTTGATGTATCAGAGGATATATTATAGACTCAGCAACATTTAAAATGCCACATAAGCATTAATCTCTTTGCATTAAGCATAGAAAATATGCTAAATATGCTGTAGAATGGCTCTTTGAATAGGGGCTTTTTAAATAAGAAATATTTTAGTTTGTTCTGTAACTATATTTGTGATGGATTGCTTTAATACTCCCGGGATGCTGTTTTTGCAGCAAGTATTAGATTCAAATAATTTCTCTGCCACTGTAGTGCATAATTCCCTCGTCTTGCACTTTATTTTGTAGTTTGTACAAAAGAGCCGGTGATAAATAAGTTAATAAAAACAGGAATAAACAGTCGTTGGTGACTGGTTATGAGGGTTTGCTTTATACAGCAGACTATGATAAACACTGGACAGAGTTGATTATGTTGCCTCAGACAGGCACTAAACACAATTCTGCTGTGAGTTTTCAGTGGGTTTTATGAATGCAAAGTGGCGTTGTGGACAGGGCGAGGTCTGTTTACTGTATAGGTGGAGGAGGAGGAAAAAGTCCATTACACAAGCAGCCGCCAGACACACTCCTGGAAAAAACTGTGCTGGCAGCACCACTGTGCTCTGACGGGCTCAAATATGCGCTGGATAGCAACCAGAGCTGCCCAGAATCAGATAAGCCACCTCTGTCGGGATCGGCTGTGAGAGGAAAATAAAGAGATGGACAGAGGGGATTAGTCTGGGTTTAAGGAAGGGCGAGGGACGTACAATTACATTTTGAGACATTTTTGTATTATTTTTCAATGTGTGCTTCCTGCATTTAGATTGGAAATGAATCAGAAGTATGGCAGCTCCAGACTGTTAACGGTTCTTTTTATGCCACCGGTTGTATTCAGGGCTTCATTAAGGAATTTCTACTGAAACAAATGTAAATTGAGTTTGTTCCATTCAGCAGTGAAAAGGCTGAATTTATTTATTTTTTTATCATAATCATCATCGTCATATAGCCTGCAGAAACAAAATTAAAGACACAAGGTTATGCACAGTTTCACAATTACTTTTGCCGCCATGTCACAAGTCCAGAGTGGGTTAAGCAATGAAAGACGGGACTTTCACACCGTCTGACCATGAATCCTTTTAGAAGAAAAAAGCTGTAGTTCCCAAGTAGACACAGATGCACGCTACATGATTCACAGAGAAAAACAAAGATTTACTGATGTGTGCAGCAATTTTAGTTCTCACAAATGCACGTGCCAGTCTACACGCAAAAGCCAAGCAATCTGAACACGTGCAAAACAACTTGGCAAATAAACACATGTGCAGCTCCACACGGATCTACAAATACATGCTGCGTTTAAGTGCCGGTGGAAACTGGACCATCTCGGCTTTGGGTGGATTCACATGTCATCTGGCGTTGGGAAAGGCGTTTTCCAAATGGGATACAAGCGCTTTGATTAGAACACAGGTTTACCAGCTAGATGCTGTACAGTAGCCAATAGAAACAAACAAACAGTGTAGAGACACCAAGGCAGGACATCCCAGTGACTCGTCCTCTGAAGCGACTATATAACACTTTAAAGACTGTCATCAATTTTCACCGTTACACCCTTACATTTGTGACATGCGTGTGCACATCCTTGCACTTTTTTGTCGCTCTCTGGAGTGCACATCTGTTTTTCAGTCTCCCTCTCTCCCTCATGTTTTCATCCTCCCATCCGTCGAGCTGGTGTGATAAGCGGCGCTTAGGCAGATATATTGGTCCCATTAGAGCCACTTGATTCAGCTACTCTACAGTGAGGAGGCAGGCCATTAACTCAAGGCCATTTAAAGACGGCCACATACATCTTCCTAAAGACGCGCACACACACAAAGACACACATGCATATGCAAGTCGGACATGCAGTCAGTAAGCGTGCACACTTAACAGAGCTCATTATTATCACTTGTAACATAATGTAACAGCGTACAAGTTCTCTTAGATCATGTGTCTAAAGAAAGAAGAAAGGGAGGAAAAGGCAAAGCAAAAGGAGGCACAGAAACCCTAAAAGACCAAGAACTGTGTGACAGTTGCATTCTCACACTCTGCTCTGTTGGCTAAAGTCTAATGGAAAAGTTTAGGGCTTCAGAGCTTGTGTGAAAACGGTTCCATTTTCTTGTTATCTCTATGGATATCTAGCCGTGCAAACAGCTTTGGCTGTATTTTAAATGTCTGTTTCTGAGATTTGCGCCTTCACCCTGTTGTGATGAAGGTCACTGAACCCTTGCGGTGCTTACTGCCCTGAAAGTTGCATTGGAAAGCAGAAAAAGAAAAAAACTTAAAAGATAATAACTAAGAAACTGTTCAGAATTCAGACTTTCCACAAATATTTCATCCTCCCATTTGATTGGGGCTGGAGGCAGAAATCTCACAGCAAGACTGATGTGCCTGCACATCTAACAAGTATAGTTCACCTTTGATGATGTCTTTTCTATTTTTTCCCCTCTCTTTCATCTCAAAACAGGTCATTCCATCTCCATGTTACTATTTTCTCAACAGGAAACATTTACTCACAGTGGAGACCCATGGTTACTTTTTTTAGTCTTTTGGCTCTAGGTTTGACATAAGGAAATGACTGCATGCATTCACACACATTTCTTTGTTAAAAGTTAAAGCAGCGTAATCAAGCAATATCTGTTTGGCTACATGGTTACAGAATACGGAGACTAAAATAATACTGCACATATTCATGGAAAAACAAGGCTTTAAGAATTGACTTAACTTTGTACTGTAATATTTAATGCAGGTAAACTCTCAGTGTAGCTAAAGAGGTCAACTTTTACACTTACACTCTTGTTTCGTCACTGCGTGTATGTATGTGTGCGTGTGCACCGGAGAATAACTGGGGAAAGGAATGAGGCTGGTGTTGATGATGAGACTTGCAGGTGTGTGTATCTGTGTTTGTGTGGGAATAACACATAGTATGCAAGTGGGAATTCTTTAGCTCGGATGAGAAAAGCTCATTGGTGAAGGTCAGGGTGTGTGTGTGTGTTCTATTACACGTGTGAGGCCAGCATCGCACAGAAGAATAAATGGAAAATGTTCAGGAGCAATATTTTTGAAAGGCTTTGAAGCATGACTGGGACAAACATTTTTGTACTATTGGAACACTTCAGAGTGTAACTATGGGAGGTGAATGAACTGGTCAAACAAGTATATAAATTTCAAAAGGAAAAAAAAAAGAAGTTTGTGGTGGTGGGGGTGGGGGGTAAATGGATATCAGCTGCAACTGTTATCCAACTGCAAATGTGAAGATGCTCATGAGGCCGCTCTTGATCACAATGTGCTGTGCACCCGTTTTGAAGTCAGATGCCATCTTTAACCGGGGTTTTGCTAAGACATCATTCTCTGAGCTGTCTTACTTTATTGTGGGGCTGAGGGAAGCATGTACATCATTGCAGCTATTAATAATATGCGCACAATCCTGGGAAATGTAGGAGTGTAGCAGGTGGAGTTCATATTAGTTGAGTTCATCATGAAGTGATAACTGGAATGCACAAGATGACACAGCGGATGGAGGGTCTTGTGAGTGTTGAAGTGTGTGTGTGTGTGTGTCTGTGCGCGCACATACGTGAGTGTCAGCCTCTGAGGAATGCAGCGGTCGAGAGAAGAGCAGCGCCGAGCAGAGCAGAATCCATGTGATAAGAGAGATCAAAGCTCCAGGAGACCTCATCAACTTACCTAGCAAGCTCCCCGTTGATCCACCTGATACCTGGAGCAGGCCACACCTACATACTCTCCCTCTCTGTCTCTGTCGCTGACTCGTCCTGGACTCTTTATTTGCATGCATTTTGTATATCTCCCAATTCATGTGCTTAAACAATCCCGCACTTAAGCAGAATATGTTTATTTAGCCAGTGCAGTGATGGTTTGCTTATGTCTGCATGTGTGCTTTTTTGCGTGCGTGTTAACACTACAATCTCTAAGTCTTCAGATAAGCTGAATTATTTATTGAAACGTTTCCGACGCAGCATTTTTCCTCCTTTTGTTGTTCGAGGCCATAAATCTGCTGACGCCTGACCAGGAAATGTACAGGAATGCAGCTCGATCACTTCAGTTAACAAAAAAAGAGGTTTTCACAGCTGTTATCAGTCTTCTGATAGGCTCTCAGGATATCACAAGTTTAAATACATTTGTGCCAATGCTGAGTTTCTGCTTGTTTGGGACATTATGAATTAAACTCTTTTTTTTATCTAAGCTGAGATTTTCTTTTAAGAGTGAATCTTGTAAAATTTATTCTAAACGGCACTACTTGACCTGTTTTTTAAATTTTGTACTTGATCTAGCCATCACTCCCTTCAGCCACACCATAGAAGTCTTCACAAAATGTCATTTCCTGTTTACTTTCTCTAGTGGTTTCAACTCCTAACCCTAACTATCAAGAAACACTCAAATACAACAAATAAAAGCTTACTAAGCTTTAAAATTGTATACTATTACATTATTATTTAGTTTTACAGTGTTGCTTGCATTCTGAAGGTCTTTCAATATTTGTTTGGACATTTGCTGCTTTTTCTCTCAATTTCAGTTCAGTTCTTGTAACAGACCATTTCCAGAGGAATCGGTGAGGTTCCTGATTCAAAGGATAAACCAGACTTGTGTCTCACATAACAGACAACTTATTAAAGAACCATATTTAAATTGTATTTTCAGCCACTTTGTTACTAATACCCTGCTGTAAAATCTTTCAATTTAAACCATTTCTTTTAGCTCAATCTATGGAAAATACACAATTTGACAGGCGTAAAGTAATATTTTTGCACCAACAAAGTAATTCCCAAATTGTTGTTAGCCCAAAATTGAACATACTTTGCCATAGTGTGCAGCGAAACTGAACTGGTAGAACATACAAGAATTGGCCGTTTTAAATTTCAGGTGGAGACTGTATCGTGGTTTGGGGCTGCATTTCAGGCAATGGTGTAGGGAATCTTATCAAAAGTGACTTGACTACTAAATCAGATCAGATTTTGAACCGCCCTGCAATACCAACTGGAAAGCTTCCAACTAGCAATGGCTTTGGTCCAAAGCTTAAACACACTGCCAATGCAGTAAAAGCATACTGGAATTTAAAAAAAAAAAAAAAAAAAAAAAAACACACAATGGAAACTTATAACTTATAATGTTGAATCCACAGAACGTGGATTCAACATTATTAAAGCCGTGTGGGATCATTTTGACAGAGAACAGAACTAAAGGCATCAAACATCCAAAGAAGAGCTTCAGATGTCGTTCAAGAAGCCTGGAGAACTAATAAAGATAATATTAGAATTGTATTAAGTCTAGTGTTGCCTTATAGACTATATTTGCATGTATGTTTGCATGTTTTAGTTGCATTTATTTACCAATTTCCTGGGAAAGTATAAAGAAATTAAGGGTGACTCAGTACATTGAAACAAGACTCTTTTGGCTGTACTGTAGTTCTCATAATTCATTGGCTGTATTTCAGTAATGTTGTAAGAGATGTTGCACATGAAACAGATAAACAATTTTACTGTGGTTCATAAAGTATGGCTCTTAGATCGTGACGGACCATGTCTCCATTTCAGGAATAATTTATTATAATAAAGTAAACACTGTTGTACTGCCTTTGTAGATTTACAAAGCTTTCTTTGTTAGGAAATGTTTATGGATGGTTTCTCCTGTTTTCTGATTTTACAGATATGTAATAAACTCAAAATGATGACTTCTACACACAGATGCAAGCAACAAGCAAACTTCAGCTCCTGCGAACACTTTGTCAAAATGTAGATTATAGTCATTACTGGTGAACATTATTATTCTGACATGTCACAGACTCTGTCTTCATCACAGTAAAAACTTGTACTTAAAGTCTTTTAAAGACATGTCAGTCTTATAAGACGTGAGATTTTAGATTTCAACATACATGAAAGGAGTTTTGTGGTTTTGTTGGAAAAGTCAGAAAACATGTGTCTCTGGCCTTTAAAGGCGAGTGTCTTTGGTGCTCTGTGATCTTTATGGACTAGTGTTTTTTGGTTTCTTTCCTCCTCAAATTATTCTTGTTTAGAGTATTCTCAAAAACCGTTGTGTGTTTTAGTGTCTAGTGCAACACATTTGGTTTAGATCCATAGGCAGTTGCATTCTCGTGCGAGCAGCGTGATTTGACATTTGTACCATGATAAGCGACGGCAAAAAACTGGATCCACCTCAGTAAGATTGCCATCTCAACTTTTACAGAAAAAGTAGCCGGTGTGAGCATTCAGACATGAAGCTGATATGTTAAGATGCTGTCAGATTACCTGAAAGGACCACCTTTATGAAAGGGGCTCACAGATTCTATAAAATATGTTGTTAGCTGACAAAAATGTAAAGATGCTTAAAATGTCTTCCTGCGATAAAGTGACACATACCAAATTAATGTGATGTCTCTGTAAGGTGATTTTACATCTTATATTGAACTGAATCCAGTGGCTGTCTGAATGGTGGTGGTGGTGGTGGTGGTGGGGGGGTGACTGTGTGATTTAGACAGAGATCTTCAGAATGTGAAGAGAATGTGAGGTGTAGACCAAGAGGGAGACAGGTTCTCTTTGCTTATGATTCTCTCTCTGAATAATGTAGTATCCATGTTGGGGTATATGGGTCAGTGGGGCTTTACTTCCCCCTGGAGACCAAAGGCACACCCCAGCACACACACAGATGCACACTTGCTTAATTGACTCCCCGAGTCCTGGCTCGTCTGCCTGGCTGGTTAACTGGCTGCGTGACGTCATACATTTTTCATAAAGTCTGCATTGCTTGGTCAATATTTCATATCTGCTATTGACAGTCGGGTGAGAGTCCATAGTAAAGAACCGCTGCTCCCTCTTTTCCCTTCGCCTTCTCTCCCTCCTCCTTCCATCCCTCTCTGGCCTGTAATTAAATTAGCTCTGTCTGCAGATGACAAAGGGCCAGTCATTCGGGTGGTGCTTAGATAGCAAGTAGCTGCACTCTGTAGAGCGGATATGAAGTTAAGGAGGAATGCGCTGAGCTGAGCTCAGTACCTCTGTTAGGGGAAAAAAGGTGGGGAAGAAGAGGATGCCTGGATCCAGGCCTGCCTCACGCAATGAACTTAGACCAGATACAGAGTGAAGATTTTTTATTTCAGCTGTTTGGCAAACTGACCTTTAGGGCACCTAGTAGCCTCGCAAGAGTGATGACTGCGAATTTAGGTTATGATTAATAATTATTTTTAGTTGTGATGAGTACTTGTCCCATCTGTGGCATGGTCAAAATAATGTTGGAAATTGTTTTAAAATGCCTGCTGCAGCATTACACTGTCTAAGTTAGCATATTTGTATGTTTGTTTGTTTGTTTTTTCATCTGAAGCTGCATACACACTTTGCTATTCGGGGCTGACCCAGATGAAATATGACCAGGGTGGAAGAATGGAGGCTATATCTTTGTGCGTGTCTCCAAAACTGTGGGCCTGTGTCGCACAGTGAGAGCACAAATGTGTTACTACTCGTCAATCATTAGGATTGCAGCAGGAAAACATGCTCTTATCAAGCTCCCTCAAACATCTAGATAATTACACAAGCCCAAATGGAACAGACAGAGGTAAAACCTTTTAAACTGCAAATAAAAATGATCGTTGCTTCTAGACTCTGCATTTTGAAGCCTCGGGATTTGTGTTCAGCCTGCTGCCATATTGGTGTCTTGGAGCCAGAAATTAGCAGCTAACTAGCGAGAATAGTTAGCAAACTGGAATATGGCATACACACGAATCGCATTATAATCAAATACTAGAATTTTACTCACCAAAATCAAAGTATAAACTACTAAAATTGTTTTTACCACATAGCACACTATGGTATTTGTTAGATAGTTCTATTAAAATGCTGAAGTTCATACTAACAGCACAGAGGTCCAGATTAGATGCAGCTAAATGCTGTAGCTGTCCATGCTAGCACACTTGAAGCCTCAACAGTATCTGGCCTACAGTTTAGTAGGTATTTTGAAAGTACTTATAATTAGTTTTCATTTTGACAGACAATTTTCATTTAAATTTAGTCGCAGTCTTTTGAATGAAATGTCATTTGATTTTTGTCATAATCTAAGTTCTTTTAGTTTTATGGAGTAAAAAAATGTTTTTAGCTGTGATAGTTGCTCCACACAGTTTACAAAGCGTCATTTGCTGACATCAAATGTGTCATGTGTCTGCTCTTCTCATCCTCACGAGTGCTGACATTTAGTGTTTTCATGAGAAACGCGGAGCATGGGAGTTTCCCAGGGGTAGTTCAAATGTCCGTGTCTAACCGTACCGCAGATTACGTCAGAATATTTTCATCTCGTTTTTATTTGTTGACAAAAGTGTGAATACATTTCATCGTAGTTTTTGTCCTCATGCATTAGTTTTTATTTAGTTATTGTCTTGTAGTTGTCAGAAAAAGAGGACGTTGACGCAAACTGTCAAAATTTATTGGTCAGCAACACTGCTTATAATATCCTCATAAAGACATTAGCACGTCCCATCCATGTTGTTCGAGTTTTTTTCTTTTGTGGTCCTCTTCTCTCAGCTGCTCAGTGTGTTTGTTTGTTTGTTTTCTCTGCTGACAGCCTTGTTGTCTGCTCTCGTTTACTTGCAGTGCTCCCCACCTGCTCACCGCTGGACTTCCACTGTGACAATGGCAAATGTATCCGTCGCTCTTGGGTGTGTGATGGAGACAACGACTGCGAGGATGACTCCGACGAACAAGACTGCCGTAAGTACACTTTGTCTTTCTTGAAAACACAAACAGTAGCAAAGACATACACTCGACCTGCTCCGTTATACTCAAGGGGATGACTTATTAAAGTGAACAGATGTTTGAGGCAGCCATGTGCAATGAGGTGTTTGTTTAGAGTCTAAAAGCGTTGCCTGTCTGTTGCACTCACAAACACACGGGCAATCGCACGTGCACACGAAAACATTGTGGCAAAAGGTCAGCTCTCCCACGGTCACAGCACAAGACTTTGTTTGACCTTTGACTTGACTTTATTTTGCTCCTCTTTTGTTTTGAGGAGTTATCTGTGTTCTAAGTCGTGTGTTCTTGCTGAAGTATCCTCAGCTCACACTTAAACTAAAAGGAAAAACCTGAAACTTTGACCGCTACAGTGAGGGTATTTGTGGTCTCTGTGTTGCTATGTGAGACATTTTGCTTGATTTTGAGGACATTCTTGAGAGAGGAGGGTAATTTCTCTGTTCTCACTTCCGTCTTTTTTTTTTTAAGGGGTTAATGCAGCCTTCAGAAAATTGTCAGATAAACATGATAAGGAAACCATCCTATTTTACTAACTCAACAATGTGCTTGCCCTTTTAACGAAGGGCAGTTTTAGATTCATTTGAGGTTAAGAATAGGAGTTGTGATCTTTAAAAGAGGTCATCAGAAGTAGAGGAGTACAACTGCTCGTCTGTGTGGAGTTTTTTTTCTTTATTTGAGGTGTGGCCAGTGGTCAGATTCTGAATTCACATTTAGTCTCTATATTTACCCATGACAACTCAGAAGGCTCTGTGTGTGCAACCTGATCGGGGTGGATGCATGCTGCAGGCCGGACATTCTATCACAGCATCAGAAGCAAGTTCGGCGATTCAGTTCGATCAACTTTAACACTCTGTGCGGAGGACTGGAATAGTTACAAGCAGTGACATGTCCTTGATGGAGTCGACACATGGCAGTTAGGCAGTGTCCTTCAAGTAACTCACTTCTAGATCTGTGAAGGATCTTCAACCAACAACATGTTGCTTAAATTATACAGTTCATATCAATTATTGGCGATTGTATTGCGTGGCTTTATTTTTTACTTTGGCCCCAATAAAAGTGGTATTAAGGTGAACTTGACATAGACCTCTTATGCTTCTTTGCAACCATAAACCTTCTTTCTTGGACTCAGCTACAGTAACTTTGATTGATTCACAGTTCATAATAATCCTGGTTGTTGTATATTTTGTTATTATGCCGCCCCTAAACCAGTTCTGAACAAGCCATTTAAAGAACTCTTCTTTTAAAATTAATCACCTAGGGGTGATCAATTTCAGCTTTTCTTCTGATTGGCTGCCCCTCACAAACAGAACGTTAGGTGGGTGGGGCCCGGACAGATATTTCCTGCCAGAGCTGTAAGTATTTGAACTCACATTTATGCTGGGCTCATTATTTGAAACTGTATGATCATTCACCATTGTGGTAGAACTAGAAAAGTAGAAAAAACAAAATAAGGGCAAAAGTAACTCCACTTGATAATTCTGTACATCAGATCGGGAACAACTTGTCTTTCATCATATTTTGGCTAATGTGGAATTAAGAGTAGATCACAAAATCTGTATTGTGATTCTGGCTCTGCAGAGGAGTGGTAGCTGGGTTGGGTAGGCTTTTGATGGAAGGTAGCTATTAATCAAAAGAAGGAACGTTTTTGTTTTTGGCTGGCTTAGTAAGCTTCTGAGTCAGCAGGTTAGTAACTATAGACCAGAGTGACAGTCCTATTGGTAGCTCCTGGTCTTGGTAGCAGTAGCTTGAAACTGTGCATTTTTAGTTTATACACATCAAAGGTTTTAACAGTATTTTAGTTCCATATATATTGGATATCAAAGATGACCATGACCTCATATCTTGATTGGGAACTGCTATTATAAATTCTGTATGGTAGAAATCTGGCCTTCCCATTTTGTTTTTATTTTAATGCAAGCGAGGCATGTTTTTGTAAGAAAAAGTGATATATGACTAATGCTAGTGTTGGCTGGATAGCTTGATAACATGACGCATAGGGTCATGGTGATAGTAAATGAGGTTCTTATTTTGGCAAGCAAAAGTGTATGAATATTTTTGCTCAGTTTGGCGTGTTTTCTTTTCATGTTGATTAAAAAATAAACTGGAACCACCTTCTTATGCTTTTGAAGCCAATAAAATGAATATGTAACTCCCCACCAAACCACTAGCATTAAATCTGTAGAGCTAATCTGTTGATTATAGCACTGAGTCTTGTGAAGCATTTGGTCACTCTAGCCAATTAAATGTTGGACATGTGCATAGGATTACAGGGACCATCTTGCTCTAACTGTATTTAAATACAGTAGAATCTGTTTAATGGCCTATGCACAGACGCCACTTTCACTGTTTTCTCAAAATTCAAGTAGTTTATAGGTGCAGCAGGTAGAGGATAGCTTGCGAATGATTTTTCTGTCACCTGGTGATTTCTCCTCCTCCTGTGCTGACCCACATATAGCATGAGCAGCCAGACACTGAATCACTTACTGATGGGGGTGGGGGTGTCTGTCTGCAATGAGGGTGCTATGAATTTTTCATCTTCATGCCCAGTAAATTTTCCTCCCTCCTCTGTTTCCCATACTTATTATTTCATGCTTGTTTCTTTCTCCATTTCTTTCCCCCTACCTGGTTTGGCTCTCCGTTCCCAATATGGGCTGGCCAGTATAGGTTTCTCCCTAAGATGAGGTGGTTTCATTGCATTATTTAGGCCTGGGGAGACAATCCTCCACGCTTGGCTGGAACCGAAGTAGCTGTCAAGATTTCAGACAAACATGGAGAGTGAGGTGTGCCTCGGTGCAGAGCAGTGTGTGCGTGCGTGCATGTGTGCGTGTGCGTGTGTGTGTGTGTGTGTGTGTGTGTGTGTGTGTGTGTGTGTTAAAAAAGGGGTTGTTTGAAATCTTGACGTTCAAAAGATATTTTAATCTGGCAAATAAATATTTCGACACCTGTCTCAGCTCATATGCACATGTAGAGAGCGTGGTATCGACTCCCAGTGCTCTTTGCCCTTTGACTTTTGGCTGCTGTGTGAATGATGAGTTTCTTGAGGGCTTGTTGACCTCTGACCTTACTCTGTTTACTTCGCTTATGGGAAGGGAGCTAGAGCATGGGAGAGGCAGAGAATAGGGGGCAAATCAATTATTTTCTTGCAACCTGAATAATGGAACGAGTTTGATTGTCAATTGTCCAAGTAAAATTAAATTTTCATTGGAACCCACCAAAAGACTTTTTTTTTTAAAGGGGGAGGGCGAACTGGCTGAGAAGAGACTGGTGGGGGCGAGGTCAGCGGAAATTTAGCAGTTGAATGAATAGCATGCTCATGAATGTTTAGATATTTATTTTAATACACTTGGCTCTGTATGATGTCACTGAGAGTAGATGGTCATTTAAGGCACACAGCCCTAAGCTTTGAGCATAAAAGCTCCACCCATCTGTTATGCGAATCTTCTGTTTGCGAAGGGCAGCCAATCAGAAGAGGATTGGCTTAAAGGAAGGGAGAAGGGAGCTAAAACAACTAATTTTAGAAAGTGGATGATTTTTGTAGTCTAAAGCAAGTTCCATTATAAAATAAAGGAGGATGAATTTGACCTGTAGATCATTCAGATGTATGCTAGAAGAATCCAGTGAAATTATGAGATGGAAATTAGTGTAATAATTCCCAAATGTAGAGGATCCCTGTCAGAACTTTCTAAATATGTCACGTTTTTATATGGAAAACATTCTAGAAAGATGCTTCCTTTTTGGATCTTTGTTAAACATTAATTTGGACTCAGAGAATATATACGTGCAATGGTTCTGGGTTCTTATGTCATGTCACTCATCTGAGAAGTGAAGTGTGGTTCTCAGGTGTGTTTGTGTGGTGCTGTAATACTCTTGAGAAAAGATGAAAGCTTTCAGTGGAAAAAAGACGAGCGTTACCCTTTTCCTTTTTGTCGGGTCGTCTCTTCTGTGGGCGTCCTTCTGTTTTTGTCTCTTCTTATCTCTCTTGCTTTGTCGTAGCTGTATAACACTCACACACAGCAGTGATAAATTATAGATTGCCTAATGCCAGGGGCCAGACATCACTGGTTTTCTTTGACGAACCTGTTTGCTCGGCTCCAGCCGTGCTTTGCCATCGACTGCAGCGGTAACGGTAGAAGGCGGCGCTTTGGAAGTGTGATTAAAGAAGCAAGGCGAACCAGTTGTTTCGATAAATGAAAGGGTATGAAAGTAAAACACTGTCACAGGGCTGAACAAGAGGGAGTGACTTTGTCTCTCTGTTGTGTCAACTGTTTGTACGAATGACTAATGTTCCTTTTATCTCCAGTCTAAAGGTTAACTGCATAATGAAACACTTCCTAATGTACAGCCAGCACTATGTGTAATTAAGATATAAAGCACGCTGCTAGAGCTTGGTGAAAGAAATCAATCCAAAATTTGAGCTGGACTAGAAGAATATGGTATGCATTAAAGCAACTTTACAGCAGTAAACGATGGTTCTCCTGGTCACGTCTTCTAGCAGGTTTTAATGCCCACAACCATAATGCTTCAGATCTGCCTCTGAGTCAGATAAACGTGGGTTAAATCAGTAAAGTGTTCAGTTCCAACGCACAGACAAACATACTTTGAATTGTATTAGTAACAGGCTATAAAATACCAAAACTTGACTGAAACACAAACTTCTTGGATGCTCTGTAATACAGAACAAGCCAGATTATCAAAACTATTTTTCAGTACCAGGCTGTAAACATGTTGTAGGACGGGAGTGTTTGGGGGCCGTCTCGTTTTTGGAGCCCGTCCCAAGTAGTTGGTTGAGAAATGGCAGCTTTTGGCACATTCACGCTGGCTTCTTTTTCTGGTGCCTGCTTGACATAACACATCCAGTCCTGGATTTTTAGACAGAAAAAAAGTTCTTCAGTTGCAGCTTCACAGCCTCTCTGAATGTTTCCTAACAAATAAGGAAGTAGCCTTTTTGTTAGCTTGGTATTTTTAGGTTGAAATGCAACAATCATTTTAAGGCTTTTATGCGGTTTGAGTAATAAATCAAACATTTGACTTTTTTCTTCCATGAAAGCTCGTCTCTATTAACATCCACTTTAACCATCATGTATTCAGCTAGAGCCAATTTTTTTATTTTTTTTTTATTTTTAAGGTTTTATTTTGTGCCTTTTGTGAGGTGTTGAAAATGTGCTTTGTAAAAGGAAATTTATTATAGCTGTAACACAGACCACTTTATACAACCTTATCGCTTACTGTGTTGCAGTGGCTGTAAATGAGAGGTTTTCATATTGAGCAACAAGACATTCAGCCTGAAAGCTTCGCAGTCACAGACCTGCAGTGTTCTGAAAGATCTGCCTGTTTATGGAGGGCATTTTTATTTTCTGCACAGCTTTTCGCTCTTAGTTTGACTCAAAGAATTAGAGTTGCCCAGATTTCGTGGTAGCTTTAGTGTCTTTTCATTGTGTCTGTGTTATATGGTGTTCTGAAATCTGTCACTTTTTTCTGCCTGCATAGCTCCCAGGGAGTGTGAGGAGGACGAGTTTCACTGTCAAAACGGCTACTGTATTCGCAGCCTCTGGCACTGTGATGGCGACAACGACTGTGGGGACAACAGTGATGAACAATGTGGTGGGTACACACACGAAGAGGCTCACCTAAGCCCGAGCATGCAAGGCCTTTATTCATTCCAACAGTATTTGTAGTAGTATATGAGCCTGTGTGTTCTTTCCATGGCAGACATGCGTAAATGCTCAGACAAGGAGTTCCGCTGCACGGACGGGAGTTGCATTGCTGAGCACTGGTACTGTGATGGAGACACGGACTGTAAAGATGGATCAGATGAGGAAAATTGCCGTAAGTTACTGAGAGAGTATGCACAAGCTTTTTAAAATATAGACAGTAAAGCTTGGCCGTTTTGAGTACAGTACTTTGTTTTGTAGACACATTGACAGGCCAGCTTATATTTGCAGGGAATCATCCACGATAACTCAACTCAGGTCAGAGTGATGGTACACTGCAGCATGTAAGGTCAAAATTGTGGCCTCGGAAAGGGGCAAATATGCTTACCAGTAAAGCTGTATGTAAACCAAGATCTCACAGTAACAAGTTTACTCCAGACCTTGTAAATGTGTTCACTGTCTCAATGTAGAGCTGAGCTTCTGCTTAATTTCATGTATAGTTTCTGACAGACTCAGCAAAGTAGCATCAAAACTTCAAAGTGCCTCCGACAGCCAACTGCTGCACCATCTTTTCCAGCATCTGTTTAACATGTCTGCGTGTCTGTGCAGCTTCAGATGTGATGACAGCCACCTGCAGCGTGGAGGAGTTCCAGTGCGCATATGGCCGCTGTATCCTGGACATCTACCACTGCGACGGAGACGATGACTGCGGAGACTGGTCGGATGAATCGGACTGCTGTGAGTTCCCCGTCACATAGCTAGAAACACACCTCCAGCACTGTGGACGTCAGGGTCTAGTCTCAAACCTCCAGGGGGGAAAAAGTGTACTTCTTAGACAAGTTTTGGGCAGAAGTAAAGATTTGACAGGAAACACACTCAGTGAATAGCTAGGTGATCCAGACCAATCGAGCCTCTCCGGCTGGTGTAAAGAATTGCTGTCATCTGATTACACACACAGGCACAGATAAACATTTCTTAGGATCCCTGCCAGTGATCGTGGCTCTCACTAGACTGTGTTGTGCGTGGTGGATTAAGACAAAGCTCTTTTGGGAGATTAGCTCTGTTACGTTAGATGAGAGTTACGTTTTCTCTTGCCTCTCCTTCCTTTTATTCTCCGCTTTTCCTCTGAGTGCAACTCAGATTCATGTGTTACAGCTTCAGTACATTAAAGGCTCATCCGAACAGGAAGTTAAACATCCATCATTTTTAGTGGTTACACCGACCGAGTCTGTTCCAAACTGGGCTCAGATACTGAACGCTGACAGTTAAAGCATGGTGCAGTAAAACATCTGTAAAAGAGATGCAGCATGTAACTGATGTTGCTTCAACTACTGGTTATTTTGATAATTTGACTCGAGTATTATTTGTTTTTGTCCATTAATACTAATAACAGAAAATGATGGCTGTCTAAGAATCAAATGATTTCCCATTCATAAGTGAGAATATGCCAGGATAGGCTATATATAAAAGATAGCAGTATGCTACCTTTTATATATAGCAGAGTGCTAAGCTTGATTAGCAGCATCTACAAAGATTTCTATCTGTTAAGTAATAACACACCGCTTTGACTTGGGCTGTTTGTACAATGAACTGCCCAGCAAGCCATCTTATTGCCATCTTGTGTAATTGCACTGAAGTTGTCCCAGAAGGCACTGAAACCACAAACAGCCATAAAGTTTCAGTCCATTTAACTCAAATTGGTCAAGGTGATGCCTTTCACACCGCCAGCAGCTACCACTGCTCTACCTGCACCTGTTGCTCAAAGCAGCCAAATATATGGTGGCCCTGAGAGGTCACACGGGCCGCAACTTAAGAAAACACCAACAAATATATAAAAAAAAAAAAGGGGGGGGGGGAAATTGAAAACAAAAACAAAATTGAAGTGTTTGTGGGGACACGTGAATGCGACGGACCATCTGCAGAAGTGACAGAAACCAAAGCATGTGAATGATTGCGCTGAGACGCTTAAAAGAAGCGCAGGGTATCAAATGTATCTTTTAATCACATGAGTCATATAGTACTGTAGATACACATTTTCTTTCAGCCATTTACTGTTAGCTTCTCACTTCCATGATGTTATTGTGTCCCCAGAAACACTAAAGAGTTGTTAGGAAGTGGCATTTTTGCTATAGTTGAGGTTGATAAGGTGGGTATTTTACCATTGGATTTGATGCAAAGTGACTCTACAGAAGAAGAAAAAAATGTGAATTGCTGATTCACTGTCTGTAATCTTGAAAGCTGATTCATTGATAATAGTGTTTATGTGTTGTGAGAAAGGCCCTCTGGTAGTTGCACGAAAATTGAGCTTTGAGTGCTGATTTCACGTCCCGACGTTCTGTTGATGGCAGGTTGGGCTCAGGAACAGCTGTTGCTCGACAGCCTGTGTCATAACTGGAAAGCACTCTGTTAGATCTGTGCTGTCACTGTATCTCTCTCTCTTTCTCACTCACATGCACCCACACACACACACACACACGCAGAGTGAAGCCACAGTCCTGACATAAACTATCATGTTTCGTTCGCCTCGCTCCAGAGACGCTGCCTGCTGCTGACTAATCTCTCGGCTTCTCCACTCCCTGTTCCCTTGTCTCCGATTTCTCACGTTCATTTGCTCATCATCTTTTAACTGCCCACCACATCCAGCTCTTTCACAGACACATGCGCTCGAGCCCAGTGGTTTCCCCCCACTTTGATGTGTTTATCTGCAGCGCAATAAGCACGGCTTCAAAGTTTTGCAACATCGTTTGATCATCTGTAAGGTCAAATTATTCAACTGAGCAGCTCTCTGTTTTTTCCTCTCATCTCCTCCCACATCCAGGTTTTTTAATTGCTGCCTCACTTTTGAAGTGTTGAACTTTTTTCGAAAGTTGAGCTGGCATCAAAGCGTATTTGAAAGGGGGGGGGGAAAAAGCACAAAAGGGGCAGCAGAAAGACCTTAAGAAATACTTGAGATAACTGTGTGTAGGAAATACAGAGGCACATAACAGATCTAAATGAACAAAGTGTTGTTCAAGGTTTGTTTCAGGTCCTCGCTGATGATTGCGTGTCCCCTGTGGCTGTCCTTCACTCTCACACTGCCTGTTATTCTTCCTGTTATATTTATTTATTTCTGACTCCGAATGGTTCAGGGCGAGAGCGTTCTTTTTTTCTTTTTTATTAATTTAAGTCCTAGTAAATTCTGTTTTATGCTGTAGTTTGTACACAAACACACACACACACACACACACTTAGACAGAGAAGGCATTCCTGAGAGGCATAAGACAGCCCATCCTCAGACAGCATTCCTTGGCACGGACTCTCCAGACACATGAAGGGCGCTTTGTTAGAGAAGTCGACACTCTCTCTCACTCCCTCTCTCCCCCTTATGTGAATACACACACACACACCCCCCCAAAAGAGATCACACTTGCAAGCCTCGTTACCACTGATGCCGCTTTGGGCTGCGTGGCTGAGCAGATGAAAGAGCTCAGTTGCTGTTTTTGTGTGCGTGTGTGCGCGAGGGAGAGAATAAGAGAGAGACAAGAAAAGGGGGGATGAATCATTTGGGTGTGTGCGCGGGTGTCGGTGTGTTAGTTGGTGTCCCACGCTAATTCCCTTGGCCAATAAGTCTCTCTCTCTCTGCTTCTCTCTTGTGGGAAAGCCACCTGCTGTTTTGATCGTTTCTTGCCCAGCTGACAGGCCTGCACAGCGTTGCTAGAAACTGTCTTCCCCCACATACCCTCGCTTCCTCCCTCATCTCGTGCCTGCTGTAGCTTCGATGGGAGCCGACTCGTCCTGTCATAAGGAAACGCGTCGAAGAAATACACACACGCTCACACACGGATGAAGGGTTTAAGATGCTTATGTCTGATTCAGCTTTAATCTTCTCATCCACCTCCGTCGTCATCTGCTGCCAGTTTGAGCTTCACTTTGATCTGATCACATGTAGCGATGATGGTGGGTGATTTAAAGGTGGGATCTCCGCTTAGAGATGATCATGCAGCAGCTTAAGTAAGCAGATCTAATTACTATATGTGGGAAAAGTAATATATGTTTAGATATGTGGAATGCGCTCAGAGAAGATAAAAATGTTTATTCTGTGATCTTGTGACAAAACTTTCACTCTTCAAAGGTGCATAAGTGGGATCAGACATGGTGCAAACTTGTAGATGACTTACTTTTCCGAAATAAACAAAAGGGACCTGATCTGAATAGACCAAAAGGTAATGGGATCAAAATTTGGTCAACCTGAACACACCACAATGCTTGTTAGTATGTGTCATTATTTGTCGATGAACCTGTGATTGCTGATATATTTGCAGAGTTGTGGTTGCAGAACGACCTCTCGGAAGTATGGAGAAACAATAAGAGGGCTACTTTAGCCAGAGAAGGGGCTCTGACAGTGAACTAGTGCTTTGTTATGCAGTACTTGACAGCATTTGTACAATGTCAGGTCTGCGTGGCACTGCATTTGTGGCAGAACAAATTTCCATCAGTGTCTTTGTATGACTGTAGCTGAACACAGCAGGAATGAAGAAAGCACCACCTTGAGGCGCTACTGAGCATTTGTGGCGTGCAAGTAAAGTACAAATACGCAAAAAAAGAACTCCGCTGACAGCTAAGGTGACCTATCCGCTGTCGCTAGTCTCACTTTGTGTCGTCACTATGCAGGATTTTTAGAACTTTATCCCACATGTTGAGACAGCATCTTACATGTGTCTTGGCCCTCATCAAATTAAAACATGTAAGTCTCACACGAAAGGCATGACTCAAAAAGGTGATTATTTAATAAGAAATTAAACAGCTGGACTTACCAGTGGTTATAATACAGGGGTGTTTAAAGACTGTCATACCATTAAAAACGAGCCTCCTATTCATGCTTGCTATAGCAAGGAAGTGGACCTGTAACCTGCACAGTTTGTGTATATTTTTTTAGATTTATATATAACTCCAGGCTAAATCAGTTATATATATATATATATGTGTGTCTATTTAGCTTCACATCAGCCATGCAGATCAGTGGAATTCATGTGCAGCAGCGGGATGTGCATCAATGCTGCATGGAGGTGCGATGGCGAGCACGACTGTGACGACCGTTCAGATGAGAAGAACTGCAGTGAGTAGCCGGTGTCCAGAATTAATGAACAAATCAGTTAAAAATTAATCGTTTCTTCTTTTTCCGTCATTATTTAAAAAAAAGCATTCACCCATAATGACTAAAGTCCCAATGACTGATCTAAGACTGTAAGAGTAAAATGTATGTTTATGTGTGTTTCCTGCAGCCACGTCCATGTGCACGGCCGACCAGTTCCGCTGCGGAACTGGACGCTGTGTCCGGTTGTCATGGAGATGCGATGGCGAGGACGACTGCTCGGATCGCAGCGATGAAGAGGGCTGTGAGAAAACTGGTAAGGCTCTGGTTGTTATCTTGTTTTCAGGCGCTAAAAATAGTACAAGCTTCAACAGTAACCATGACAACAGCTCTGAACAGCCCTCTGCTGAGAAACTTCTCTGTTGGGAAACACAGTTGCATTTCAAAAAAAGGAAAAAAGTTCAGATTTTTTTTCTTTTTTGGTCTGTTCCTTCACTGTGCTGTGGAAAGACGAACCGCAGAGACAGGCCTGTGCATTGTGATTAAAATAACAGTGAACAGGCAGCGAGGGAAAAAAGCTCGATGGAAACTTTTTATTCTGTTTTTGGATACTATCGATAAAGAAGTTCAGCTTTGCAGGAAACCTGTGAATACTTGAAATGTTTATATTATTGCTCATCACACCATTTTATTCATATTTAATGATCTATTCAAATCCATTGTGTCATTTTTAAACCTGCTTATGTGCATCAAAATCCATGCACAGTCACCTGTTGTTCATGTTACATAGGGTACACACGCATTAAATGCGTACATACATGGGACTTAAACCACAACAGGGAATTAAAGACATGCCAGGCAACTGACTGTCACAACCATAGCACATACTATTTAGATATTTAAGGGAGAACTACTTGGATAAATATGGCGTAGAAAAGTGTTTCACCTATTAGATCTGTGTTAATCTCCTCACAGACAGTCCTCCATGTGCTCCTGATCAGTTCCAGTGTGGGAATGGCCGTTGTATAGGCCTGCGGAAAGTTTGCAATGAGGTCAACGATTGCGGTGACGGGACTGATGAACACCCACACCATGACTGCCGTAAGTGTAAGAATGGTGACATCAGCATCTGGACACCAATATGACGATTACATAATAGTTTGTAGAGAGTTTAAAGGCAGATAGCAATGACGACATTTGGTATCCAGTGCATCAGTCGATATTTTTTTTCTTTAAACACAAGAATGATAAACAGATTTACCTAACATTTGTTATGTGAAGTTATATATGAGTCCTTACTAAGATAATGTTAAATTGTAGAAATGATCTTATTTTATTGTCACAATAAATTATTGAACACTGATAACATGTTTGAAGGATGTTTCCGTGTCTTCTCTTTACTTTTTACATTCATTGGTCTGCCATTATGAATACAAATACCGATATATTGACAAATGACTGATATCAGCTGATATGTAGGCCCTCTAGTAGGCCTTAGTTCCTCAATTTTAAAACCTTTTTTCCCTTAAAATACACTGAATATTAAGTACCCACTTACTCTGAAGAGATTATTGCTGTTACATTGTCTTATGTTGTCTTAATTGGACCCTTAGAAAAAGATTTTATAAACTCCAGGTTTCATCAACGTAAAATGTAGTCCTAATGCTGACTCGGTGAGATGACGCTGTCAACAGAAACCATTGGAACAGCTGAGGGTGTATAATAAATGCTCACATGAATTTTAGCAGCAGTTTATACTGTATATGTTGACATTTTAACCTGGGCCAGCCTGATTGCCATCACCATCCACGGGCCTAGCTGCTTGTGTGTCTAAAATATTTTAAGGCCCAACAGTAGAGGAGTCAGACACTTTTTGTAGTGTGCGGCTGTATTTATACTGAGCTAGGATGCTGTGTTTATGTTCCTGTAATGTTTCTGTGTTGTGCGCAGGGCCACGCTCCAACGAGGGCAACTGTAACCAGAATAACGGAGGCTGCTCCCAGAAGTGTCAGATGGTGAGAGGACTGGTCCAGTGCACCTGTCACACTGGATACCGACTGATGGACGACGGCAAAACCTGCCAGGGTAACACTGGCTTGCTTGCTTGCGTGTGTGTGTGTTGGAGAGAAAGACAGCAGAGTGAAAGTGAGTGAGCAGGCTGTAGCGAGTGTTAATATTCATGACCTCTGCAGAGTTTGACAATTGGCCAGTTGCTACTTTGTGTTAAACATCTGATAGCTTCACTGACTTCCTACATGTGACAGTGCTTTAAGAATTGTTCTCAGTTTGCTACAACGCTACTTCCTCACTCCACTCATTCAACATGCACTTCTTTTATAGCCTGAAGATGGTCTTTTGGAAATTGGTAATATAATTTACACATTAGGAACTAAACCAGTCATATAATTTGGTAAAGTTAAGCCTTTTCTTTTGCCAAGAATAGATGATTAAATTGTACAGAGAGACTCCAAGCTATCAACTGAATTAGAGGTGTCTGGGGAAAACGAATCAACAAATAAGCAACCAACCCAAAACTAAAAGTAGAATACAGATCCTGACTGAGTGAATTAAGCAAACCTATAAAAACTACAACTTTGCTCTACTTGTCCTGCCTTTAACTTCCTAAATACGGCCAGGGATTGAAGTTCATTAGTCCAGTCAGTCAGTTTTGCAATTTGTTAGCAGGGTTGTTTTCCAAAAGTATGAAGAAATTTCGCTGGAATTTCACAAGAATTTTCTCTTTGGGCTGGAAAGTTATTGATGACTGTTTGGTCTTCTTCTAATCTTGGATTTCTGCCACTAGCTAAACATTTTATTTGCCAGAACTTCCAAATCATGGAGATACATTCAAATCTACTTGATGTATTTTTTCCAGCTTCCAACAGTTAGTGTGCATGCATGTTGTGAAACTGATTAAGATAAAGGCTTGAAAACGAAAATGATGTACATATGCTCCAAAAGCATCAATGAATTTTCCCTTTCTGCACAATGTGTGTCATTGTTAATACTGTGGGAGATAAGACACCAACATCTATATGTCCCTCCCCCCCCTTCTTCTGTCTCTGTGGTCTGTTCCAGATGTGGATGAGTGTGCTGAAGAAGGCTACTGCAGTCAGGGCTGTACCAACACAGAGGGGGGCTTCCAGTGCTGGTGCGTTCAGGGCTACGAGCTCCGACCTGACAAGCGCAGCTGCAAAGCTCTGGGTACGAATGACTGGACTGTGTTTCATCCCTGACATGTGACCGCAGAGAGCTGTCGTGGTTTGACTTCTAATAAAAGTACAGTTGCATAGTGTTTGTGCGTGTTTCAGCAGTAACTATATCCGCTGCTCTGTTGCCGGGTCTTGGACTTGCATTGAGGTCACCTCATTCGGAGGGTCTGGACTCGATTTAGATATGCAGCATAGGTAGAGGGCAGGCCTGGTGCAGCAGCACATCAATCTGCTCCAGTCCAGAGTTAAATGCAGGTCAGACATGTCTGTCACACAGCTGCTGCAACCCAGACCTTTATATCCAGTCAGATTAATGCCTTGTCTCATTTAAAGTGACCTTTTGTCCTAACTGAATTTTCTTTATCTCTCTTGTGTATAATTACTTGCCAATTTTAACCTGCTAACCTTTGCTTCTCCTTTTCACTTTAACACACGTCAACTCCATTCACGTCCCTCTTTCTTCCTCCCTTTAGGTCCCGAGCCAGTGCTGCTGTTTGCCAACCGCATCGATATCCGTCAGGTTTTGCCACATCGCTCCGAGTACACCTTGCTGCTCAACAACCTGGAAAACGCCATCGCTCTGGACTTCCATCACAGTCGTGAACTAGTCTTCTGGTCAGATGTGACTCTGGACCGCATCATGAAAGCTAACCTCAACGGCTCCAATGTGGAGGAGGTCGTCTCCACCGGTCTGGAGAGCCCAGGTGGGTACAACAGCTAATGGGATGCAGGTTCAGATGTAGGACAACAGACTCATTTATCATGTTTCCAATTATTGGACTCTGCTGCTTTCTGTCCAACTATACTCTGCCCCACTTCACTTCATTCATCACCTTATTCATAAATGAGTTAAGCAACATAACATCAATACTGGTGAAACTTGAAAGTCTTTGGTGCTTTCTTCTTGTCTTTTTAATTTATAGTTTCTCTCTGGTTCCTTTTATTTCTAACCCTGACCCTGCTTTTCTATTTCACTCTGTGTTTTTTGTATACATATTTGTCTTCGTTACATTTAGTCTTATTCTGTCCTATTTAATCTCTTTCACCACTAAATTTTCTAAAAAATATATTATTTGCTTTCTTTAAAGTTAAAAGGATCATCATCTAGCACAAGTGTTGTGCATGTAGCTAGAGTCCTATTAGATTTAGCTTAGCCTACCATAATTGCTTAAAACAAAGAGAAAAAGCTAGCCTGACTGGCTTACAGCTCACCAGCTAACACACTGTATCTTATGTATTTAACTTGTCCTAGTAGTATCAATTATGCAGTTTTTATTTATTTATTATTATTTTATTAATTATGATTTATTCTTTCTACTGATACAGTAGTATCGTGATTCTCGCTGTACCAGAGGTTAGCTGTGATTACAGTCAGGCTACAAAGGCAAATCTGCTGCTACATCCTTTCTTTTTTTTTCTTTTTTTTTTTGCTACATCATGACATTGATTTAGCTGGTTTTAAAGCTGCACTAGTGACACCACAATGTCTTGCTAGCTAAAGCGTTTGCACCTGAGAAGCAGATGATGTCTGTACAGGTTGTATGAGTCGGTTTTAGAGAAAGAAAAAAAACATGGAAAGGAGTAATTTGCCTAATAGTTTTGTTTAATTGGCTTAAAAAGTCCCCATCTATATTAGTTTTTAATTGTTATGAATTCAGTTTATTTACACAGCAATTCAATTAAATTCAGTTTTATTTATACTGCGCCAAATCACAGCAACACTTGCCTCAAGGTGCTCAAGGTGTAAGGTAGACCCTACAGTAATACATAAAGAGAAAAAAACAACAATCATATGACCCCCTATGAGTAAGCACTTTGGTAACATTGGGAAGGAAAAACTCCCTTTTAACAGGAAGAAACCTCCGGCCGTCCATCTGCTGCAACTGGTATGATATGCAAATTGGCTCAACAGTTGGCAGTTTGTCTTGTAATCGGAAGGTTGCCGGTTCGAGTCCCAGTTCGGACAGTCTCGGTCATTGTGTCCTTGGGCAAGACACTTCACCTACCGCCTACTGGTGTTGGCCAGAGGGGCCGATGGCGCGATATGGCAGCCTCGCCTCTGTCAGTCTGCCCCAGGGCAGCTGTGGCTACAACTGTAGCTTGCCTCCACCAGTGTGTGAATGTGAGAGTGAATGAATAGTGGAATTGTAAAGCGCTTTGAGGGTCTCAAAGAGCGCTATATAAATGCAATCCATTATTATTATTGTTGTTGTTGTTGTTATTATTATTTTTCACACCATTTGGCTTCAGTCCAACACAGGTCCTTCAACCCACTCATCAAGAAATAGTTCTGCACCTTGATCCCAGTAAATCCACAACTTTGACTTTGTTGGGGTTTTTTGAGATTTAAAAAAAGAGACATTATAATAGGTGATGAAGGTTTATTAGATTAACTATTACTAGCAAGATGATAGATGTTCTACCAGCAGAACACTTTCAAAAATAAGAACTAACAGCTACACAAATAATTATCAGACAAAGCAAATTGAAAAAGCTAAAGAGTATGCATTGCTTGTGTTGTATTCTACTTGTAACATTAGTAACAAAATATTGGTTCATACTTAAACCAAACTCAGAATGTTCTTCTGTCCTTTTAAAGGTGGACTGGCCATAGACTGGATCCATGACAAGTTATACTGGACAGACTCTGGGACGTCCCGTATTGAGGTGGCAAACCTGGATGGGACACACCGCAAAGTACTGATCTGGCAGAACATGGAGAAGCCCAGAGCCATTGCACTGCACCCCATAGAGGGGTATGAGTCCAAACACACGCACGCACATGCAGTCTATAATTCACCACAGATGGCTCCAAATGTACACACACTCATATATACATATCCCCTCTGGATGTGTCCCAGTTGTAGTGTAGCAGCAGAGCAGGGATTAACGTTTGGCGGAACAGCCATACCCACAGGCAAGCATCTGTGTGGAACAAGTCTTTCATGAAAGGGGCAGCAGCTAAGTGTGTTTTCTTCCTAGCTTTCATGAGCTGCAGTGGCAAGAGAGAGTTTTGTATGAACCCCCAGAGAAATTTAAAGCTAGAAAACTCATTCAGCTTATTAGGTTGCTCATTTGCATGGGATAATTGAAAATTATATTTTTAAAAAAAAGTGTATCCTCCCTCTGACGCCGGACAGAACAGATGAATGCTGATGGGGAGGACATGAATGATGAGGACAGAGGAGACTTTTCTTGTTAAATCAGGCATCTGTTGTGTCTAGAATCCTGACAGCCGTCTGCTTGCCGCTTGTCTTTAATGGACACCATGACTATCAACTAATTTACACCCATCTAGTCTGCCGCTGTGAACAAACAAACTGAGCGTGATTGCCCCATTTTTCTTTTCAGTAAGATCTACTGGACCGACTGGGGTAACACACCTCGCATCGAGTACTCCAACATGGACGGCTCAAACCGTCGTGTCATAGCAGACACACACCTGTTCTGGCCCAACGGCCTCACCATAGACTACGCTGGCCGCCGCATGTACTGGGTGGATGCCAAGCACCATGTCATTGAGAGAGCTGACCTGGACGGACGCAACCGCAAAGCCGTCATCAGCCAAGGTACACTCCTAGTCTTGACTGTTACACACGTTTGCTGGAGCTAGCTTAGTTGCCTAAAGAGTGGGGCTGCAAAGTCAAAAGCTTTACCCAAAAATGATGGGCCTCTTGAGCAGCCTTGCTTTCAGCTCCTTACCTGTTTATTCCTGCTGTGGCTCTTTCGTCTTCCTCTGTAAGTGACCAGGTTTAAGGATGGCAACGTTTTACATTTAAGCACTTTTGAGTGACTAATTTCAGCAGTTAAGACAACATAACTTCCAAGTGTAAGTACGTGTGAAGTGAAAAACACACACATTATGTTTGGACCAGAAGCTCAACAGTAGATTCAAGCTTCAACAGATTAAAAAAGTTTTCATTTTTGCCACCAGAGTGAATAGGATCGATAATGCACAAGTCTTTAAAGGAGTTCTTCAAACTGGAATGACTCACATACTGCTCATAATTCATGTGACCTACAGTAAAACCTCACAAGCTGCTGAAGGATTCTTTTTTCTTTTTTTTTATTAAAAGCTCTGAGAGAGGCTGGAGAAACAGAAGAGATGCTGTATGTGGTGCGCAGAGGTCTGGCTGGAGTTCAGGCTCTCATTTTCAATTTTCATTAATTATCACACTCACGCTAAGAAACACACATGCGGTAAACAAAGGGATGGATGTCGGATGTAGCACGCTGATGCCTCATTACTCCATTATGCCATGTGGCGTTAATCAAAAACATATTTCCATTAAAGAGCACATGTGGTTACCGCTGAAGTGTAGACACACACACACACAATCTATAAATTACGACGTAAAGCCAAATGTGTGGCTCTGTTTATGTTCTTGGTTCCAACTGAGAAGTGCATATGCACACTAAAAGTGGAGCTCTTGCAGTGTAAGCAGGCAGGATACTTTCTCTCTCTCTTTCTCTCTCACTCACTCACTCCCATACACATACACATACACATACACACACACACACACACACACACACACGCACGCACACACACCAGCTTCTAAGACCTCGTGTTTGTTTTCTCAGGTTCTAGATGATGGTTTCTGTTGCTTTCTTGCTGCATTTGTAATTTTTATGTCAGCAAACAAGTAGCCAGTACCCTGGTACACTGCAGATTTGTGGTTTGATGTTAAACTCGTGCCAGGAGTGGCACTGGTACCATATCAGGTTTTGATGGGGGTCGGTAAATAAAGGGTGACAGAAACACTTTAAGGCAGGATGAGAGCTGTCTTGACTTCCATGTTCTTTTTTGTATTTGCAAAATGATCCTTTCATTCAAGCAAATCTGCGCTTGCAGATTTCTGTAAAGCTTGGTGGAAAAACAAAACAAGAAATTATTAGATTTATGGGTGGGACTCTAAAGTCCGCAAGCATTTTGACAGTCACAGTTTTATAGGACATGAGATTCAAAATTTGCTGTTTTTTTTAATATAAAGGTTAGGCAATTTGCAGCGATTACACAACACAAGTTGAATCAGGATGAGTGCAGGTCTTAGCTGACAGTCACTTTCAATTTGGGGATTTTTTTTCCGCTGATGAACTAAAAAGTGTGTGGAAGCACATCAGTGATGATGAAGAGGGTTTAAGAGTTTGAAAAGAGAGAGAGAGAGTGGCAGGGGGACTGTTTGATGAGTGTGTGTGTGTATGTGCACACCATCAGCCCTTTGAGCTCTCCTTAATGATGTGTGCTCTCAGGATAAAAGGCTGTAATTGGCCCTGTCCTTCCTCCACAGCCTCTGTTTGCTCAGACAACACACAGGACAAAATAGGACATTTGTGTGTGTCTTTGACTGTGTGCATGGTTACATTCTGAGCCACTACGTCAAGGAATGTTAACAAGCATCTCTGAACCTATAGGTGTGTGTGTGTGTGCGTGTGTGTGTGTGTGTGCGTGTGTGTGTGTGCGCACACTATCTGGATTTCTGCCAGCTCCTCTGTAACTGGAATTGGAGCACAGGCGGTTGTCACGGTAATCACCACTATCCTGTCTGCACACCTGTACACCACGAGGTAGGGAACAGGAAGAGATAGGGTATTGCATACTTGTGTGCTGGTGGGGGAGTGCTTATATTTTTTGTCTGGACTCGACAAATGCTGTATGGCAGAAGACTGGACATTTAATATACCCAATAGGGTATATGTAGGTAGACTTAAATGAAACTATGAAATAATGGCCCCTGTGGACAACACTTTAGTTCACAGGTATGAATTAGATTTAATATCTATAGCACTATATCACAACTACAGTAACTTCAGGGTGCTTTAAATTGTAAGGTAAAGACCCAACAGTAATGCAGAGAAAACCCCAACAGTTACGAGTTATGAGCAACCACTTAGGGACAATGGGAAGGAATGGTCAAGAAGAAAACTCAGGCAGAACCAGGCTCACGAAGTCGAGCACTTCTGATTTGAAGCTTTCTTTTTCAGATGAGGCACAGTATCCACAGTCATACACAGTTGTGATATAACACAACAAGATAATCGGCCTTCAGGTAGCTGCTCTACAGTGTTGACACGTGGTATTGAAGACGAAAGAATTGTATTATTAAATTTAGTTGCAGCACTTTTAGTAAGACATCTACTGTAAGGAAATGTATTTCCTACTGTTGTGTAATCCATCTGTGTTGATATGCATTAGTGCACATGGCAATATATGTTGCTAGTCCAAGTGATGTCTTTTTAACCAATGGCCCTACTTGTTTCAGCAAGACAAACCAGATTCTGCTATAATATGGTTCAGCTTTACAGATAAAATGCATTAAAGTGGTATTCCTAATATCACTATAGATTTTTTTGTTTGTTTGGAAAAACCTAACCCTGAAACTTCCCATCACACTATGGAGCAGTATTCTGTCCAGCCGGAGGCCTTGCTGTGTTGCTGGTGACCTATAACAGGAAGTGAGACATATTCAGGCAAGCTGTGAGAGGACTATGAGGTGCCACGTGTAGGTTAAAGAGGACATAGCTGTGAAGGCTTGGTGGGATGTTTGATGCCCTGTCCTCCTGCAGCTGCTCCTGCAGCTGTCCCGGGGAGAACAAAAAAGGAGCAGGAGCAGAGATGACAAGGAATAAGCTGATCATATCAAAACAATCATTGAGATGTTGGTGACTAAGAGGAGAGAACTGGGTGTACTATTGTCTCCCTCATGTTGAGATAAGATCAGAAAACACACACGTTGAGCCACTATCATTTCACACACACACACCTGGACCTGTTTGAAAAGAAGAGACGAGGGCAAATGTAGAGGTGCTGTTTTATTTTATTTTATTTATTTTGTTCAGTTTTCTTGAATAAACCTCATCGAATAGTCACACAAAACGCACCCAGATACTCTGATCCTTGTGGCTTATTATCGCTGTGATCTCGCTCCAGTTTTCTGACGTTTACCACTTGACATTTCTGCTGTGACGACACTGTCATTAAACTAGCAGCGCTGTTTTTAAAAGCTGTGCGCCAGCACACTCGCCACACCACTTTGAGGCTCTGTGTGGCAGCAGAAATCACTTTTTCCATCCGTTCGGCGTGCCCATCCGACTGGGCTGTGCGGCTTCTGCGCTGGAGGAAGATTAAGGCTGGTGAAAGAAAAAGAACATTGATTTGGACAAGTGTGGAGGAGTCACCCTAGGGTGATGTTCCCACAGGAGACATGTCTGTACAGGTTCCCCTGTACAAATCAACTATTCGTGTAAGGAACAGAAATAGCCACAGAATTAAAGCCTTGGAGCAAATTTTTCCAATCTTAATAAAAGCAGTTAGCTTTCACGTGTAAACATTAATATCAAGGAGGACTGGAACAACAAATGACACGACTGATTATCCCATTTGCATTTTCTCTTTGTTCTTTTCTCTGCTTTGACGAACTTTGAAGAGGCTTTTCTCAAACAAAGAGATGAAGCCTCATCAAACAGCTATGCTTGAACTTTGATTTTTAAATATTCAGCCGCAGATGTTCAAGGAAAATCTTCCATTTAAGCAGTGAATCTGAGTGGTTAGTTAAAAAAAAAGCTAAGCTTTTTGTCTTATTGCCAGAGTACTTCTGTTAATACAAAAACAATGTTAAAGATGTTAAACATCGAGCAGGCATCGATCTCTCCTTCAGAAATCTGACACATGTCCTGTCCTGGTTCAATTTTCACTTTAAAATCTGTGAGTAAAGTTTTATTGTGGACACATGAGCAAAACTAGTCTGCATCAGTCTGATCTGGTTTAAGGGTGTTCTCTTACATTTAGTTTCCGGATGGAAAAGTCACATTATGTATGGAAAACCTACGAAGCGCCTCTGGTTTTGGACACTCTTGCCACAACTTAACCAACTACAGAGTGGTTTGAGGCAGTGTAATTGAAAGCAGTTCTAAAATGGGGATGATATGACATCAGCCAAGCCCACAGCTCTGAATGGAAGGATGTTTGGAGGGTTAGTGGAACAGGCCAAATGTAGCATGTGCTCTTTCCATTCTTTGTGTTAGGACTGAAACTTCATCGAATCATTACTTTGCTTATTATAAATGTGACAAACTCAGCTTCTGTGTTTGGGGGGGTTCTTTTTTCTCTCCTGTTTTTTTGTTTGCATAAATGTCATTTTGGACTGTCGCCTTGCTAAACTCTGTTCTTGTCTCTCTTTAGGCCTTCCTCACCCGTTTGCCATCACAGTGTTTGAGGACAGCCTCTACTGGACTGACTGGCACACCAAAAGCATCAACAGCGCTAACAAATTCACAGGAAAGAACCAAGAGATAATCCGCAACAAGCTGCACTTTCCCATGGACATCCACACACTGCACCCACAGAGGCAGCCTGCAGGTCAGTATCGGGCTGGGTCAACAGCTGGATACTCAGACTGATGTTTGTTACATATGTACAAAACTTGAAAATGATATTTTTGTTCTCAATAAGGTTTTTGTCTGGTTAAATAAAGGCCTTATCTGGGGATGGGTTGCAGATACACAAACTAAATAGACTATTTTTCACATTTTTCTCTCTGAATTATTCGTTTTTCAGCAGACAGCTGTTTACAACTTTCTACAAGGTCACAAAGCAGCAGCTTGAATCAGAACAATCAATAGCATCACAGTGAAACAGCAGAAAACATTGCATTGATCTTGTCTAAACAAAGAAAAGTAAAGTGTCTGTATCGATTATGTTGCATTTTACCTGTGTAGGTTTTTCTCAGTTGAGACTGTTACTGCAGTTTTGGGTTCATGGATTGGACAGTAACACACAGCAGCAACAGGAAGCTGTGCTAGCTCTTTTGTACATAACTTCAGCTTGAGTTAAAAGCAAAAGGAAGGAGTCTAGTCTAATCTCATTATATTTGGATACGTTTACTTCCCATTATTTCAGATCTGGGAGCAATGACTCTCTTTTTAAAGTATCCAAGTTTGCAGCTTGTAGCAGTAGATGATGTGCTAAATGGTGAGCAACAAAACATCAAACACAATATCAGCATTAGAGGAAGGAAGATGAGCTAGTTGAAGGCAGAAATGGGAGACTTATCTGAGGATATCATTGCAGGCAGAAATGAAAAATTTGCCTCACACAGTGGCGAACCCCACCATAGAATGATTTGTTGCACCAGTGTCAAGACCCTGCCGTGAACCGGCCAGTTGATGTGTGTTTTTCATCAGCATGATAGCAAAGACTTGTGTTCTTTGCTAACAAACCGTGTTGAACTTGACGTCCGGCCAAGAGAAAGTTTTTGTTAACGTGCTGATAAAATACTGCAGCAGCCCCGACACTAACATGAACTGTGAGCTGCCTCCGTGTTGGCAGGGGGAGGTCAGGCACTTTTAGACAAGATTTAGTCAAGTCATGTGAGTTCATGTCTGATCAGAACAAAAGAAAATCCGACTCAGAACATAAGTGAACAGAGCCCACACGCTGTGACCTTTTAGCGAAAGAGAAGGCAGACATTTTTGGAAGTGTGACAGTCTTGTTGCCCTGGGTTTGAGGAAAAAGTGGATTTGAGGGGTTTTTATTTTTTGAACCACTTTACATGTGATATACTGAGTTGTGTCTGCCTGTCTCTTCTCTAGGTGGCAGGAACCGCTGTGGCACCAACAATGGAGGCTGCAGCCACCTGTGTCTCCCCAGCAACAAGACGTACACCTGTGCTTGTCCCACCGGCTTCAAGAAGGTGGACAGTTACAGCTGTGCCACTGGTGAGTTCCTCCACTGTTTGTTGTGGAAAGTACAGAAATACTGCTAATATTATATTATATTATAATTAATATTATATTAATATTATAGTAGTTTTTAGCGGCATCTATTCATACTAAAGTCATTTTAATAGCCAATAAATTGGAATCTTAAATTTAAAAAAAAAAAAGCTCTGTCTTCTGTTTTGACTAATGAACCGTGTGTTCACACTAATGAAGAGAAAATAATCCTGTAACACATGGTTAATCTGATCAGCCCCACGAATAAGGTGTAGGCTGTCAGAGGAATCAAAATTTCAGATGAAAAATGCCTGTGCAGACAATTATAAGACACCTACTGCCTGTAAAGTGAGATCTCATTTAGGGAACATTTAAAGTGAGTTCAAGTGCATGTTACAGTTGAGCAGCTGAAGAACATTTAAGCTAAAATGCAGCGTTTTCATTTTTTTCCCCACTATAAAGACATGCTCCTTGAAATTGAATAACAAGTATTCTCATGACTTTGTTTAATTATGTTAATGCAGAGGGTGTGATTTGTGATATTAATCAGTGGTTACATGTCTTTGTGGTAGAGCTGTTTTACTGTGTTTAATGCTGACCCCACTGTTAAACCTAGAAGACTGACAGAAGACCTTTGGTCTTTAATCAGGTCTTGACAAGTTCCTGCTTTTTGCCCGAAGGACGGACATCCGACGAATCAGCTTCGACACCGAGGACATGTCCGATGATGTCATTCCTCTGGCTGACGTGCGCAATGCCGTGGCACTGGACTGGGACTCCAAAGACGGCTACATCTACTGGACAGACGTCACCACCGACTCCATCAACAGAGCACTGTGGAACGGCACCAAGCAAGAGGTCAGTGATACCTGCAGGTTGACTGAACTCAGTACTGCAATCTCGTCATTTCTCATCTGTCCCATACTTAAAAAAGGAGCAGAGGAGGACGGCAGCAGATTTAGGTTTATACATTACTGCCATCTACTGGGGCTGAGGTGAAAGAGCAACAGCTGGTCATCCTCTGTAGAATGTAGCAGCCTTCAGCCTTCAGACATGAAAATATTGCCATGAAAGCAGTAAACAGTAACTGTCAGCATGGATCCTAGCTGATCTTTTTCTTTTTTTCTTTTTTTCTTTTTTAAACAGGTGGTGGTGGAAACCAGTCTTGAAAGTCCAGCAGGTTTAGCAATTGACTGGGTGACCAACAAGCTCTACTGGACTGATGCTGGTAAAAAGTCTCATTTCATGTATTCTGACCTAAAATATCATTTTATATCAATTTTCTTCATTGACCAGTTCAGCAGGGAGTGCTCCTCAATTTAACCTGCTCGTGTTTTTGGGTGTCAGGTACTGATCGTATCGAGGTTTCTAATGCCAATGGGAGCATGCGGACTGTCCTGATATGGGAGAACCTGGACCGACCGCGGGACATTGTAGTTGATCCGATCGGAGGGTAAGATGATGACATTTAAACAGAAACAGCTTGTGAACCTGGACAACACATGGAGTTCTAACTTGTTCCTTCTTTCTCCTCAGCTTCATGTACTGGACTGACTGGGGGGCCAACCCTAAGATCGAGCGTGCGGGAATGGACGCCTCCAACCGAATTGTCATCATTTCATCCAATCTGACGTGGCCCAATGGGCTCGCCATTGACTATGAGACCAAACGCCTGTACTGGGCCGATGCTGGCATGAAAACTATTGAATATGGCAACTTTGATGGTTCTGACAGACAGGTAAGGTGTTAGGTTTTTTCTGAGAAAACATTTGAAGTACGAAAAGGAAGAAATGTCAAGTATTTATTCTGTTATCATTCACACTGTGTGTGTGTGTGTGTGTGTGTGTGTGTGTGTTTGGGATTATGCCTGTTCAGACATGTTCTAAAAGAGCTCATCAGACCTCTGCTGTTGTTTTTGCACACAGGTTTTGATTGGGACTCAGCTGCCTCACCCCTTTGGCTTAACTGTACATGAGGACAAGCTGTACTGGACAGACTGGCAATCCAAGAGCATTCAAAGCGCTGACAAGCTCACCGGGTTGGGGCGCCACACACTGGCTGAAAACCTAGAGAATCTAATGGACATCCATATGTTCCATCGACACCGTGAGACAGGTGTGTGTCTGTCCACTAAAGCATAGAGTTTTGTGTGTGAAGGAGAATTGGACTTGCAGCTTTAAACAGATATTTACAACCACAGTGTTGAATACTGTTAAACCTCTAGCTCAAGGGCGTAGATTTGGTTTTGGCATTGCTAGGGACGGATGATTCAACCACCAAACCCTGCCGTTTCTTTTTTTTTTTTTTTTTTTCCTTTTTGTCTTTGCTTCTTGATAAAAAAGGAGAAATATACTTGCCTACATATGCTATTCTACATGCTTTTAAGCCATTTAAAATTACAATTCATAGTTTTATATGTGAATTATATAATGTTAAATTACTATTAAACAAATGACTGACTAAGTATTTTAGGCTTTAGTTTACTTCCACATTCCATATAAATCAGATATCATACAAAAATAAAAATACCTTAAAATACAGTCATGGCAATAAAAGAATATGACTTTAAGGACTTAACAACATTACTTCAGTTATAGTACACCAACATCTCTTATACATTAGCACTAAGGAAACACTGATTGACCTGGTGGTTTTTGTCCATAAAACTACTCATCTAAGATTACCACAAAGTAAAAGATCTCTCAGCAAAATTATGCAACAGTTTAGGCACTATTGCTCCGATCAAATCAGTGAGCTGGGACTTTTTATTCTAAACATGAACTACTGTTACAGCAACAGACATGGACTACTGGTGACCCACACAACAACTCGATGTCCACTATGTGAAGGGGCCACACACATGCCTTCTCCTCTCGTTAACTGAGATAAACTGCTCGCATATTTGTTTTACATCTATACTGTCCAGTCTCTCCTGGTGGACATACAGCAGCATTGTTTAATCTCATTTGAGTCATTGTTAACCTTAGCCATCTTTTTAGTCTTCTGAGATCACTGAAGTATCTTTCATCCTAAGTACATGCGTTTTATCCTCAGATTAAAATTATTACTATGTGCTTGATGTGCCTCACCTTTGGCCCTGGCTCTTCCCCTCTGACTGCACTAGGACATATTGCTACCTGATAAAATAGCACATTGATTCGTGCCATATAAAAAGTGAGACATGTCAATTCAGATTCTTTGTGAAATATACACTAATGAATCAATTTACATCAGCAGCCTAACAATTTTTATGATAATAAATACTAGTTAATCTATAGCACCAAATCATCAGTCAGTCACCTGTGACCTCGCATCTTCACCTCTGTCCGAGCCACAACATGGCAGAGCTGCCTCTGTCACCTGACAAATAGGACATACATGACAATAAGAATAAAACGTGTAGCTGCTTCAGTGTTTCTGTCAGTTTGTGCAGATCTTGACTCATCAGTAATGTTTGTAGCGTGAGTGCATTTTTAAAACAATTTGTGCAAACTGCACTACAAGGTGGAATATTTGCAAAATCATGACTACCTCATGATATTTTGTCTCAAAAATCAACCCTATGAATATGTCAGTGCCATTAGGATGAAATTATTGTGTCACCAACATTTTAACGTTAGACATATAATTTTAACAGCCTCTGTAAACTAATATCCTGGCTTGCTCGAGGCTGCCGTTTTCTCTGACAGCTTCAATCAAAATTAGAAATGTTGCTCTGAGACTGAGATAACTAATAGTGCTGCCTGTTGTGCAGTTAGTTTACAAAATACGTTATTCAAAGCCTAGCATAGCCTGTAACGTTATTATGACGGACACATTTTATGAGTGAATTTGACTTTAAGTGACTTACAGGTTTCTTTGAAAAATACTTTCTTATATCCAGGTTCTTCCTTGTTGCTGCCATCCTCCTCTCCTACTTGCAGGTCCTCGCAGCGCAGGCTTGCCGCTGCTAAAACTAAACAGAGCTCCCTGAAAGGCACAGCCAATCACATTGGCCATATTTGTCACATGCGGTAGGACTCCAGTAGAGAACGTAATTTAACTCTTTCTGCACCGCTGGGTGAATGAGACGCTGACAGATCGTTTTTTTCTTTCTATCGAGTTTGTTTTTCTTTACTCGAAGAGATCAAATTATTGGTGGGGACAATTCAATAATCGCTGGATATTGGTGGGGACATGTCCCTTCCGTCCATGCCAAATCTACGCCCCTGCTCTAGCTAATTGATGGAATTTGTAGGACGCCAAATGGGACTGCAGGGTGCCGACTTGTGAGCCAGCCTTGTTCTTTTAGCGTTAGCTAAAGCAGCCAAAGTGCAAACCAGGGCGAGCCAGTCAGATGTCAAAAGCCACATCACGTTTTTCAAGTGTAAATCATCTTTTCATTATAAAGGCACAAAGGTATAAAGGCTGCAGTGTGTACACAGAAAAAATACAAATAAAAATATGTATCTTACACAAAGGAAGCTCTTCTCTCTGATGTGTGCTGGCTTTTCTCTGAGCTCACATCCAATATATCTACTGACACTAGGGAATTACAGGTAAACTGAACCCAGATCATTGGCTGAGAGAACAGAGCCTGTGAAGCCTGTCTGATCTCGGTGATGTATTTGGCTCTGTTGGGTGGCTAGAAGGGTTTTTGCTGTTTGTTTCCCCAATGTTGTTTTGGGTTTCTTTCACCCCCCCTCAATTTCTTTCATGCATCTCCCATTCATTGCTTTCAAGCTGACTTAGAAAGTAGGACAGGAAATGACCCGAGTCTGTTTGCCTCTCCACCTGTAGTGCATAACCCGTGTGCGGTGAATAATGGAGGCTGCAGCCACCTCTGTCTCCTGGCCCCTGCTCCCAAAGCCTCCAGCTGTGCCTGCCCCACTGGCATCAACCTGCAGACGGATGGAAAGACCTGCACACCTGGTATAAAACAAACTCTGTTTACATCTCAGTAACATTTAGTAAAAAACAAAACAAAAAAAAGAACGGCACTTCACAGTTTAAAAGTTTAACACGTACAAGCGTGTGTTAAGATTTTACAATGTGTTCTGTCAGAAACAAATGCTTTAAACAACATGTCCATCTCAAAGGGAAATCCGATAAAGAAAATCAATTTTTAAAGGACCGAGAAGATAAAAGTATGTCAGCCGCTCTCTGTGTTGCGACAGGAAGACGCTGTGATGTGTGATGCTTTTGTGTGCAGGCATGAGCAGCTTCCTGATATTTGCACGTAGGACTGACATCAGGATGGTTTCTCTGGACATTCCCTACTATGCCGATGTGGTTTTGGCCATCAATAGCACCATGAAAAATACTATTGCTATTGGTGTTGACCCCAAAGAAGGTTTGTATGTCTTCCTAATTTTTTTTGTTTCATAAATATAACCGATGTAGGAATAAAGTGCTCAGCTGTGTGTATGTGTTTGCATGTGTGGCACCTCATGCAGGAAAAGTCTACTGGTCTGACAGTACGCTGAAGAAAATCAGCAGAGCCAACATCAATGGGATATCACACGAAGACATCATATCTACAGGTGAAGGATGGCTTACATGTATAAAGTCTTGTGACTCCGCCTCGTCAGAGTGTCATGACTTCATCTCTCACTGTCTCACTGTAGGGCTGATGACGACTGATGGTTTAGCAGTGGATGCTGTTGGCAGGAAGATCTACTGGACGGATACAGGAACCAACCGCATCGAGGTAGCCAACCTGGACGGCTCCATGAGGAAGGTTCTGGTCTGGCAAAATCTTGACAGCCCTCGAGCAATCGCCCTCTACCATGAGATGGGGTGAGCCTGATAGTTTGACGACCTTGTCAATTAAAGCAAATCTCTGGTTGTTCTATGTTACTTCATCTTCTGTGTTCTCTTTATCTTCCCGTCCTCCAGATATATGTACTGGACAGACTGGGGAGAGCATGCTAAGCTGGAGCGCTCAGCGATGGATGGCTCAGACCGTGTGGTGCTCATCAGTAACAACTTGGGCTGGCCTAATGGCCTGGCCATTGATATGGCTGGCTCTCAATTACTGTGGGCTGATGCACACACTGAGGTGATTCAATGCTTCCAAGAATAAAATTAAGTGGATACAAGTCACAGTTAAAGATTTAAAAGCTAATAATGCAGTTTTATAAGATGTAAAAGCTTTGAGCATGAAAGCGTCAGATGTTATGAAGTCATGGTGGTGATCCCACATGTGGTACTGGTCCTCTGCAGCGTATCGAGGCGTCTGACCTCAATGGGCAGAACCGCCACACCCTTGTGACTCCAGTCCAACACCCGTACGGTTTAACCCTGCTGGGGTCCCACATCTACTGGACCGACTGGCAGAGCCGAAGCATCCAGCGAGCCGACAAGAACTCCGGGGCCAACACCATCACAGTGCGAGCCAACCTTCCAGGCCTGATGGACATCCAGGCTGTAGACAGGGAGAAGCCACTCGGTGAGTCTGGAGGACAGGAAGTGGATTTAATTTTGCCCAATCAAACTAAAACCAAGTGGAGGTCACATTAAAGATCTTTATGATTCCTTGACTTCTGAATTTTTGAATTTTTCTCAACTCACATGGTGATTGAACAATGTCAACATACAAAGTGTGCATGTGTGTCTTCCTGTTTTAAGTGCACTCCTGTCTCTTTGCACTAATTCTTCACCCTGCGTCCTTTTAAGGCTTTAATAAGTGCGGCAGAAGGAACGGAGGTTGCACACACCTGTGCCTTCCTCGTCCCAACGGCACTTCCTGCGCCTGTCCCACTGGGATTCTGCTCAAGGGAGATGGTAGGTCATGTGACGATTCCCCGGAGACATACCTGCTCTTCTCCAACCGCGTGAGCGTGCGCAGAATCTCTCTGGACACCAATGACCACACTGACGTACACGTCCCGGTGCTTGAGCTGCACAACGTCATCTCGTTAGACTATGACAGCGTTGATGGGAAACTTTACTACACCGATGTCACCCTGGATGTTATAAGGTGCAAATGCTAATTTTTGAGATATTAATTTTGTAAAGCACACATTTTGAATAAAGTTTGCCACTGTGGTAGGGTTGTGCACAGTAAAGTTGAAGTAGCCCCTTATCATACAACGTCCAACATTAACTTGTTTTTCAGGCGCTCTAACCTGGATGGCAGTGGCATGGAGACGGTGATCAGCCAGGGCCTGAAGACTACAGATGGACTCGCTGTGGACTGGGTTGCCAGAAACATGTACTGGACCGACACCGGGCGCAACACCATTGAGGTGGCCCGCCTGGATGGAACTAGCCGCAAAGTCCTAGTCAACAACAGCTTGGATGAACCCCGAGCTATTGCAGTGTTTCCAAGCAAAGGGTAAGAGAGAGGAGTGCACTGGGCTTCACTGACAAACAAAAGGTTATGTTTGGTCTCCGTAACTCTTAAAGTCAGAAATAGACTGCACTGAAATAGGCAGACAAACAGGCTGACTGTCAACACGAAGTTTTCATTGTTTTACACTACAGAATTACAGAATCACATAGTTGCAGAATTGTTTGTACCATAGAAAGACATGAGCTTATCAGGCTCACCTCACCTCTGCAGGTTTCTGTTCTGGACTGACTGGGGCCACATCGCGAAGATTGAGCGATCTCACCTGGACGGCTCAGACCGGAAGGTTCTGATCAATACAGACCTGGGTTGGCCCAACGGCCTAACACTAGACTACGACACACGAAGGTTAGCTGAAGCATGACTGAGATATCTGTATGTCCTGTAAATGACTTTAAAGTTTATTGTGTAAGAATTCTGCAATAACTTGTAATGAATCCTGCAGGATCTTCTGGGTAGATGCCCACTTGGACAGAATTGAGAGTTCTGACCTAAATGGGAAGCTGCGTCAGGTTCTCGTCAGCCCGGTGTCCCACCCGTTCGCCCTCACACAGGTACCCCCAGCCCCCCCCTCTCCTCTTCACCCTCAGCTGTCATATGCTAGGCTGACCCTTTTCTTCCCTGGCTGCTTCTTCCAATCACCCGCTCTTTCACTCATCAGCTCACCGTGTGATTCTCTCCATCTTTCAGCTCATACTGAACCCATTCGACGTAACCATTTCTTCTACTTCGCTTTCACTCTGACCCTCATTTTTCTTCTTCCCCCCTTCCCTTTCTTCCTCTCGCCCCCTTCTCCTTGTCCGTGTATTTTTCCTCCCCCTCTCTTCTTCTCCCTCGTTTCCCCAGTCGAAGCCGGTGTCCTCCCCTCTAACTCCTTTCTCCCGACTCTCGCAGCAAGACCGCTGGATCTACTGGACGGACTGGCAGACTAAGTCCATCCAGCGGGTGGACAAACACACCGGCCGTAACAAGGAAACCGTGCTGGCCAACGTGGAGGGCCTCATGGACATTATAGTGGTATCTCCTAACAGACAGACAGGTAAGGAGAATTTTTCTCCTGACAACTCCATCTGACGGGGAAGAGGCCAAAGGTGTTTATTACCTTTTGCTGAAGGAGCCAAAGCTACTGTGGATTTATGAAATATTGTCAGAGCTAGATAATTGGTCTGTCAATATGACGTTCACATGGTTTGCTTGTGCAAGTAAGATAACCCTTTCTCCAGCATGGCAAGAAATCTGATTCTTGTTGATAAGGCTGATGGATTTCTTTCAGCGCATTTAGTATAATCAGATAAAAAAGATAAATTATTTTACTTGACACAGATTCTGGTAATTGGGTTGGATTTTAATTTCATCACTGTGCTGTTACTTGATGCCATCGTAACTAAAAGCTCTCAGTTCTAACCTGATAAATGGACCAAAGTAACGGAGGAAACGCTCATTATTTTCAATTATGTTCAGTTAGTTTGAGCTGAACATAAATGTGAACGTCCCCTCTCCTTCCCTTTAGGTACTAACCTCTGTGGGATCAATAACGGCGGTTGCACTCACCTTTGCTTTGCCAAGACCAACAGTTTTGTGTGCGCCTGCCCTGATGAACCAGACGGGCGACCGTGCTCCACAAGTAAGTGTTCTCTGTAATTTCTCAGCCTGTACCAGTTAAAAAGTTTTAACTGAACTTTTTAACTGAAAAAGTCACAAATAGGTTTTATATAGCAGAAGAACACTAAAATGACAAACCAAGAAATGCCCACTCAGGCCCTTGTTCCTCGTGCTTTGATCAGTTTCAGGTTACATCCCCACCTCTCCTGCCAGAGGGCCCAGCAGCACTCCTGTCCCTAACAAGATCCCTAAAGCTCCCACAGACATCCCACAGAGAGGACCCTCACTGGTCAAGTAAGTCTGTTGTGTTCATTAAATGGTTCACATTCCCAGCTCCAAACTGTGTTTGATCTAAATGAAATTGTCCCATTGTCCCACTAATGAACACAGTTGTAGACTTGTCGATCTGCCATGTTGGCATTTTAACTTTGGAATACAATGGATCTGTTTTGTGTGCTTGTTTCTGCCTTACACATTTTTAGAATCCACAGAATCTGAAAGATTTAATGTTAATACACAGTTGTAAATATAGCAAAGTTGTTACAAATCATATGAAGTCCTCTGTGTTGCAGTCTATGGTAAATTAATATTTATTTTCCTCCTTATCGTTACAGCTGCACTGACAAGAACCTAAACATAGAGGGGTGTATGAACACTGTGGTGACAGCTCCTCACGGTCAGTACACCGAGACATTCACAAAGTCTGCCTACAGGGAAAAGAGAAAAGCTAGGCATCACTCTTTCTGCGAGATACAGTACATCCAGGTTGAGTTTACGCTTGAGCTTGGTTCAAAGACTGGCAGCTCACAAAGACTGCTAGCATAGCTGTGCGACTAGTATAAAGTACACCTCTGAACAGGATCTTGACAGAGTATTGTTTAAGGACTCAGAACAGAAATGTAAATGTAATGTGTTTGTAGACAAAGACGGTTGTAGCTGTTGGTTACCAGCCAGCTAGCTAATGTTAAAACAGCTCTGAAGCTAGGCTAATAGTTTCTCCCCCTACTCAGAGTTGGACATCAGTAATGTTTGAATGTGGGACTTAAATAATATATCATTCGCATCAACCAAAGACCAGTTATGACTGTGAAGGTGAATAAAAATGTAAGATATAAGAAAACAAAAAACAGCAATAGAAAGCTACTTTTGCTTTAAAGCTATTCAGTGATAAGCGTTGGCTATTTTTACTAAACGAAATTACTTCTCAAGACAAACATCGCAGACATACAGCTATGTCTGAAAGACTTAAAATAATATTCAATAACCATCTCAAGCTCGTTTCTCACTGGGTATTATGGGGTTAGCTGGGTTAATGACTGACCTGCAATGTTTGTGTAAAACTTTCTAGCAAATCAGTTTAAGCAAAGCCTGTTAACCACCCCTATAACATGTGTCCTGTCTGTTGTAGGAGAGGGACTTCATGTCAGCTATGTTATCGGTGGGGTTCTGACCATTCTGGCGATTCTGATCCTCATTGCCGCTTTGATCATTTACAGGTCAGTGTCCTGCACAACATTGCTTAAAAAGAATGTTTAATTATCTACATTTGACACAGAGGATAGGTAAACCTGTAAATTAAATTAAATTGTAATTGCTCTTATTGTCTTATTTTTGATCAACAGACACAAAAAGTCAAAGTTTGCTGACCCAGGAGTGAGCAATCTGACCTACAGTAACCCCTCGTACCGGACGTCCACACAAGAGGTCAAGATCGAGGCATCTCAGAAGCCTCCAATATACAACCAGCTTCGATATAAGAAAGAGGTAACGAACGGTCCGCAATCTGTGAGAAGTTGAAAAGGACACATAATGGATTTAACATGAATCCATGATGTTTGCATAGGATGATCACAGACTGTATTGTGTCTAAGCACAGAGACAAATCCCTTTACTGTTTGTCTCTGTGAATAGAATGATTGTAACATGTGACACGAGTAGGTCACAGACACCAGCGCTCATCTTCTCCTCCCCTCCTTTCTCTCCCTCACCGCAGCTCTCTCACCCCTACAACTCCCTCTCTCCCTTTATCTTTTGACCCACTTGTCCTGTGGAGAGGTAGTTACACAGCATGAAGGAGTCGTGTAATTCTAAACCGTCTCTTTGTTTTACTTCTGCCTTTCACAGCATGTCGCCTGAAAAATCTTAATGAATAACCTCCTTCTTTGGATGTAGTTTCAGAGCTCTGTGATCAGCAGCATGATGATTTTTATCCCACTGAGTGACTGTGTTGTGAAATTGACACTGAAACTGGCAACAAAGCCAAATGTGTGGGTGGATTTTGTTAAAGGTGCTACATGTATCAATAGTAACATTAAGTACACAGTGTGTCAAGCTGACAGCAGTTGTTCGGCTCATACTGTATTTCCCATAGAGTCTGCTGGTAATTTACAAGTAAAAAGGTTATTTCTTAGTAAAAATAAATCTAAAGCTAGCAGCAGTTTCCAGTATTCATCAATCTTTTTGCTTTGGAAAAGTATGCACCAACTTCCTGTTTTTATTCTGTAAAACAGTCCAGATTTTTGTTTCTTCTAATTACGTACTTGTAGCACCTTATTCTAAAAATGTATGTAGAAATGTGTAAAAAAACAAAACAAAAAAAAAAAAGCTAACTCCAGGAGCAAGCAGAGCTCCTGCAGCATGAGTTTTGTGGGTTTGAATGTGACACTTTGTTCTGGAGTGTTCTCTGACTTATCCCTGAGGTACGTCCACCTTTTAACAGGCTGAGAGCTTTCTGCCTGATGTTAATACATTTTAATTAAAAAGAAAAAGAGCAAAGGGTTAGCATTACAGATGAAAGAAAGAAGCATGACTTGACACATCAAAGGTGGATGATCTCTCTGAACTGCCGACGCAGAGTCAATCACTAACAGTGTTGTTGTTGTCCAGGGGGGAGTGGACGGAGGCTACACCAAGGAGAAGATCCGCATCGTGGAGGGCGTGTGCCTCCTGTCCAATGATGAGCTTTACTGGGACGACCTGAAACAGATCAAGCCGTCTCGAGGCGGCCTGCACACCTGCATGCGCACAGACACCGTGTCCCTGCAGGCCAGCAGCGCTTCGCTAGACGACGGCGAGACGGAGCAGCTCCTCCAGGAGGAGGCGTCTGAATGCTCGTCCATAACCACCCTGACCCCTTCTGCCATCACCCCACAGCGTCACGCCCAGCACAGCCTGCCCGACACCGGCTGGGTCTCCGTACGCAAGCCCTCCACCGAGAGCGAAGTGTGAAGGAGGCCCCCCGCCCTCTGTGCTTTATCTCGACCATCATTACCTAATATACACATGCAGTCACCTGTATTTAGAGCTGGTACAAACACACAAAGATGAATAGGTACAGAACACAGTAACAGCTGCATATGTAAACTAATGGTACATATCAACCTGGTTAGACACAACTAAGCTACAAAACACACATGTCCTGTCTTTAAAATTGGGGCTCCGTCCTATTTGTCCACACGTGCAGTGCAGTATCCTCAGTGCTGCTGCCTCGAGGCAAAAGTGGAGCGTGCTGGAATAAGAAAAACAAAGGATTCTGGGGAGGAAGTGAACAGAGAGACACAAGCGTTAACGTGGAACCTTTTTTTTTTTTTTTAAAGGATAGAGACTCTCAGTGTGACGCTTCTCTGTATACGACTTCACCTTTCTTTTTCTTTCTTTTTCATCCTGGACGGAGCTAAAGCAACATACCCCCCGGACGACGTAACCACAGAGTTCCCTCTAATGCCACTCATGTCTTTATGAACTATATTTATGAACATGTTTGTGGGTTTTTTTGTTTTGTTTTTTTAAATTTGTAGAGTGGGTTTGCTGACTTTCAGAGAATGATGAGTGCGCTAAGCTAGAAGTTTTATTTTTGTGCAGCAGCACCTGTTTTTTTTGTTTTTTTTCAATTAATTTTATTTTTCAAGAGTTGTATTTATGACAGTGCCAAAGGGTGGGGCTTCAGAGTCTCCATGCTTCTTTCTCCATTTCACACTTCAACAGAGATTTATTCTCATTCTGGGATGTTTGTTTCCTCTGACTTGCCCCCCCTCAACCTCACTGGTGTGGGAGACCTCAGTATTGGCATCTGCTTCTTTACAGCCTCCAAGGGATTAAACGAGAAATGACTGTAGCAGGTTCTCTCAGTTGGCTGCAGGAGGCCCTCCATTTTCTGTTTAAAGTTATACTTCAGTTATCGCTGATCCTCGGGCAGAGCGGAAGTCACCTCGATGAAGTAACAGCCTAAGTGCCAAATGTTGAATTCTTTTTCCCACTTCAGCTGTATATTTATTTCTCCTCAGATGCACATGGCATTTTCTCACTTATATACTCCACAGATAAAGCTGGTGAGCGATGCAGATACTTGTAAGGTTGTATGAATCCAGGTATTAAACGTATGTCTCTTTTTTTTTCTGTCCAAAAACACCGGGGGTTTCTCTGAAACCACTTTATTTCGTCGGTCTTTCCGAAAGAAAAGAGTTTACTTTCTAAGTAGGTGATTTGTTTTTTTTTGTTTTTTTTTTCCCCCATTGCTGATGTACTTGCGAAACACATTTTTGTAACCAGTGTGTGTAATATCCTCTCACCTTCTCCACTAATATGAGATTCATTCTTATTCTGCTTGATAACTGATAGCAGGTAACAATAACAGAAATATTAGATGAACAAATCATGAGTAACAAACTTTTTAGATTTTTAGATCACCACAAATAACAGTGTGAAGCAAGTCTTGCCTCTCAGCAGCCATCTTTGAACATTTATTTTGAAGACTCTATGTAAATGTATCTGGAGAAACCCTCGTCCTTAACTTCTATGTTCATATGGCCGTAAAAAGCCATGTGAACAGATTTTTGATGAAGATCTGACTGGAAAAAACGTTGGTTAACTTTGTTCTGTTATCTGCTTCTGACTGCTGACACGATCAGCGTGTCTGCTGCTGTTGCTGCTCGTTCAGATTATGAATACAGTAAGCCCAATAAAAGATTTTTAACAAGGTATCTTACCCACACCTTATACGCCTGTGGGGGCTTGCACCTTTACCATGTTCATGGGTCAGTGCTTATGAGAAGTTTAGCTTTTTGGGGGCAGACGCAGCACTGCTGCCATCTTTAGCATTTCAAAATTAGCCCATAGATTTGTGGCCAGTGTTATATAAAGTTTCTAGTGTGAATTCAGTTTTCTTACTTCCTCAAAGTTCCACTTTTCACTTTCTATTAGCAGCCAAGCTTCAGAGGCAAAGATATATTTAAAAAAAAAAAAAATTTAAATCTTGGCACATACAACCAGAAGTATCTGCTCGGCCAGAAACACTTGGAAGTAAATGAGAAAATTTGTGCTTTTGGTCGTTTGAGTTTAACTCCATCATATCGGATTCTGTGAGGTGCGCTCACAGTGTCTGCCACAGCACAGTGCAACAAAAGGGGTAACTCTGTGCACACTGTGTGTTGAAATATTTATCAGACAGCTTACTGAGAAGTGAATTTAATGGCTATCTCGCATTGCTTTATTTTTAGCGCCCCATTCTGCCTGTCGATTGTGGCGCAAATGAAAATACTATATTGCTATATGGACAAATATATCTTTGACACATTATAGAATCGTGTATTTTGAAGTATCTGCTACAAGCTCAGCAACATGCTGATCTGCTGCTAGACGAAGCACTGAGGCCAATGAGAGAGGGGCTTGGCAGCTACATGACTACAGTCTCTGATGGTTGGTCGAAGGCAGGCCTACAGAGCATCATAGCGACCCAGGATCCAGTAATCCACACTCACAGTCCCTCCAACTCTGCTGCAGGAATGCTAAAACTGTACAGATTTTATCACGCGGATGTAAGCAAACATTTTTGTTGATACTGGGTTGAGTTGTATAGTCTTTTGTACAAAGGGATTTCATGACCGTTTTTAGACTTGTATTAATTTTACTCACTGGAAAAGAACAATGTTTTTGGGTTTTTTTGTTTTGTTTTGTTTTGTTTTTGCTGGATTATTTTAACCACTGTGTTCCCAAGCCTTGTAAATGATAGGGAAGATGCCAGTTATTTAATAGTGCTCTTTTATCTTATGAAATACTGGTCACGTATAGCTGTTGTAAAGTTAACAAAAAGAGATATTTATGATTTTCGTTTTCGTTGTCACTTGATGTGTAAATATGAAAAGACTGTATATGTATGGCAGTACTAACAAGCTGTGTTGTGTGATATAGTGAATTATCCCTTTGCTATCTTTTAATATAAAATTGCATTTGCATTTCAATGAAACCTTCGTCTCACTCGTCTGTGCGCTCGTTGCTTTTAGACAAACTTGTTTCCTCGTCTGACGTGTAGCAATGAAAGGGGATGCTAAAATCTTCAGGTGCTAATTCAGCACTATTGTGATGGAGATTTAATCACGTGGTTTGGGGGATCTTGTCAAAACAGAGTTGTGAGGAGAAGTTGGGTCCGAATTCGATCTGCCATGAGTCTGATTGGCAGCAGCTTCACATTTCAGTATGACAATGATTCCAAACACACTGCCAATGCAGTAAAAGCATAATTGATAATAATACACACAGTGGACTGGTAAATAGTGTTTTTTCTAATCTAATTGAGCACAAATGCTTTCAAAGCATGCAGGATCATGTTGACAGAGAGCGGAACAAGGTACAGCCAACATATAACGAAAAGGTTTTAAAGTCCTTCAAGAAGCCAGGCGATCCTAAAGAAATGAGAAGTAAGCTTGCCTAAGAGAGTTCAGGCTGTGTTGAAGCAAAGGTGGACATACTGGCTTTCAAACTGGTTAGAATTGTTTCCCCTCTGGTTTCCATGCATGTTTGCAAACATATCATCCATCCATTCTGTCCCACTTATCCATTTCAGGGTCAATAGGGGGCTGGAGCCTGGACAGGCTGTCAGTCCACTGCAGGGCTAATACAGAGAGACACACATCATTCACACCTATGGGCAATTTAGAATCCCAGTTAATCTAACCCCACTAACTGCATGTCTTTGGACTGTGGAAAACCCTATGTTCGAACCTAGGACTTTCTCTCGGTGAGGCAACAGTGCTAACTGTTATTTATATAATTCATTGGACATTTTTGTAACAAAATATAAATAAATAGCAGTCATCTTATACAACACCATCATCCTTTCAAGCCTATAATTTTATCAGGTATCAGTATGGTGGATGTAGATCTTCTTCACCCATTCTTGAGCTTTCATGACATTAGTATTCAGTATAAAAGATGCGGGATGTATAAATGTTACAAATTACAAGCAATGTGCAGTATCAAAATGGCATTTTTGCACTTGTTTTGCAGAGGAGCATGCAGCTAGTGATGTGACGTTCTGTATCAAGGCTTCAAAGCTTGTGTCGAGTAATTGAGGGGGCGTTTCCGCGATGAGCGTATCGAGGCTTGCTTCATTTATGGGAGGAGCTGAAAATGATGACGTCCGAAGCCTCGCTGCCCGGCTGTACCACGTGACTGGTTCAGGAAGTGGTTCGAACTTTGCCGCGAGCTATGACAGCGATTTAAACCCTTCAGAGTTCATTCAAAATGTAGGTGTTTGATGGAGAGTTGCGGTTAGTGAGAGTTTGGAGACAGTTTGGAGGTTTAGGAGAGTGAGGAGAGAAAGTCAGACGAGAATGGAGCCAGCCAGATTTTCTTCCTCCCAACAAGGTATGGAAATTTCTACAGAAGATGTATTTTCATAATAATGATGGTGCAATACAATTTATGTTAAGCTGTCTTTACTTTTGTACAAGGTGAAGTGTTTGCTATGTGCCAGGGAGCTGGGATATAACAACAACACCTCATCCATGCTTAGGCACTACAGAGCTTTGCATGAGAATAAGGGGAACACCGATTGTGGAGCAAGACCAGGTGAGCCATCAAATGCAATGATAATATAGCATGCTGTAATGTTACTAAATGATATAACAATATTATACAACTGTAATAAGTTACGTGTGTGATATTTATATTTGTGCTTTGTCTTTATTGTCTTTCAGGAGAACAATCTCAAATAGATGAAGACCTGGTTAGCATGGTGATTGAGGACTCCCAGCCATTTAGCATTGTGGAGGACAAAGGATTTAAAAGATTTGTTAAATCATTAAATCCTAGCTATGTTCTCCCCACTAAAAAGGTCATAAAAGCAGTGAAAATTTAGTTTTTACAGAATAAAATGTGGGTTGTCCATACCTCAACGTTACAAAAGCACAACCACTGTCCACACCTTACCTCACGGTAAATGATCATTTCCATTTTAAGCATTTCCAAATAATCATTTTCCATACTGCCAGTATAAATATACACAGTATACTGCCATCACTACAATATAGATGTTTTATACACTCCTTTAGTTGTTGACATTTACAGGCTGTGTGCAAAAGGCCACACTCTTCAAATTCATGCCAACTAATATTTTTATGTCCAGTAGATGTTCTACTAGAGCAAATGAAGCTTCAAGACGCTTTGCGCTGGGGTGAACCAATCGGATGAAAAGCTTCGGTACTTCATGAAGCTTCATCTGCCCATCACTACATGCAGCAAGCTCATATATGTAACCATTCAGTAAACATTTATGTAGAAGACACGCGCACAAAACTTTAGCGCGATTTAGTGCTCAAGTTTTTCTTGCGCTTTTGTTCATCGACGTTGTCTGGGCTTCTTCTTCTTCTTTTTAGTTTATAGTGGTTGGTAAACCAGCTTAGTGGTGCATTACCGCCACCTGCTGCACTGGAGTGTGGCTCCTCCAATAAATGCCCACACCTTTTCCGGCTTTTAGGCCAATCAGCGACGCGCCCTGCGTGAACACGGGGTTTGAAATGTGCAGAGACTCGGCTAAGCTAGACGAGAAAGAGAGTTCACCTGGTTTTGTAAGTTTTACTCGGGTGCTTTTGTGACATTTTTTGTAGTTTGATGGGAGGCACAGTGATAAATTACTTTTTTTGATTTGAAATGTTTCACTTATGACAGTCACTTAGGTTTTAACCGAATGCTAGACGCTAACGTTGCTAAACAGCTAGTGGTAAAGCTAACTCTGCTTAAAAGAATTATATTTATTTAACCTTACGTTGACCAGCGTTACTGTTTGTAACATAATCCGCCATCCGGGCTTGAATCCAAGTTAACTTGCATTTTGAACCTTTTCCATTCTCTATCATCTAAATGATTGACCATTTTTGTGCCTGCTAAACTCAAGGTTCTGCACTACTTCCTGTCACACACAGAAGACCCATGCCAGCGGCAATGGCGAATGATACCGCGTGGATGACGACGTGGAACATGGACACAAATCCCAGTAAGATGACTGTGCCGATTATCTAGTGGTTGGGTTGCTGGGTCCCCAGTTCGATTGTGTGCTGCACAAAACAAACACTGCATGTTAAAGTGGAAGCGGTGCTGGGTGTGGGAGTGATGAGTTGCACTAATCAGCTGGGGTGTCGAGTTGACTGCCTCAGTCTGATCCAACCTGAGGACACGCAATGTGCACAGGGGCCATCTGACCCAACCCTGCTCCTCTATACTCATGTGTTGTATGATTCTTTCAAGTTAAAACACACACACACATAGAAACAACTGGCCACATAGCAAAAAGCTTACAGCTCTCTGCAGGTTGTCCCAGGCATCCTGGAGCACTTATTGCCATTGTGTGAATTCTGTCTCTTCATGTAATGACTCATTTTGAGGTCAGACCCCAGTCCTGCTTTAATAATTCCACATTTGACTGTCTGTGTTTATTTTCCCATGTGCTGGATAATGAAATCTATGGGTTTTGCATGGAGCCACAGTCATGCAGCATTTGGCATGCACTGTAAACCCTGACAGAAGACTGTAGGGATGAGAATTCATGCAGTACTACATTAAATATACTCTTTAATTTACAAATATGTCATTGTTTATTAGCAGGTGTGATCACCCTAGAAAGCATTACGTAAACTTGATACCCATTTTACATAATGCTGATGATGCCATACTCTAAAAAAGTCACATCTTCAGAACAAAATCATGGTTTAATAAAGTCCGTATTAATGTCACCTGTCGTATTAACTCAGATTTTTATTTTATTTTTTGACAAGGCAACAGATGCTGTGGTGTAGATGTCATGGAAGGTCCTCTTCCCCCTCTCCAAGGCAGAACTCCGAGCTCCATGACCTGATGACATGAGCTCCTTCATTCTTTAAGGTCTGTGTCTGAATGTCATCTGTTTGCTGAGCTATTGGAATGATTTTCTCTTGTTTCCAAAGGGCATGCTGTCATTTTAGTCAACTGCACAGTTTCTTTAAATCAGTCATGTTTTATGAGAAACATGGCATCTGGTATAACATTTTAAAAAAGTATTAGCCCTGTACTCTGATTGGTTTGTCATAGATTATGTTTACCTGTTTGTTTTGGCTTTATTTGCTTTTATAAAATTTTTTCATCATACTTGTCCTATGGTCAGCTGAGCTTTTTTAGTGATGACAGTTAATACAGCTGTTCACCATGAGATGAACCAGGTAAACTCACTTTTTTCTTTTCTCTCACGTGGGGTTGTGACAGTGATGAGTTGCACTATCAGTCAGGCTGGTGATTGCAGTGGCACAGCCAGCCTGTCCTGACAAGCTGTGGTGACACCTCAAGGTGCACAGGGGCCATCTGAGTCATTTCCCCACCTGACAGGAAAAAAATAGTGGCTGGCTCCTTAATGTATTTTCTCGCTTGATTTTTTTTCAACTGCAATTCTTTTTCTCCTTTTTTTGTTGTTTGTTTGTTTCCTTATTTTCTCAGTCTTAAAAATAGACAGCTTATGCTTACATGGGATGACCCAAATATATCCTGCCAGCAAAAGTAGGTGGAGGAGGAAGGACCCCAAAACTGGTGAGCACAAACGGCATAAATCATACATCTTTTATAGATGTGAAATTTACAGTGGATTATCATAGTTTAAAAACGTGCATGTGTTGTTATTTAACAAATGTAATCAAAAAGACAAATGGTGATTCAGTCTTGCTGCAATAAAAGTGTGTACAGTTGTGGTCACACTTACAGAATGGGGTTGTTTTTGGCCATTTTTCAGAGAATATGAAACAATTTTCACTCATGGTCAGTGGTTGGGTGAAGCCATTTATTAAATGATTGTTTGCCCTTTTAAAATCATAACTACCCAAATAACCCTGATCAGGTTTACATACTGTAGTTCTTAATACCATGTATCGCCTCCTTTCCTTTTTATCACTTTTGCCTACAGAAGTGATAACCATGCTCTAGTTTACTTCATTTTAACTTCATTCCAGCTTCAGCACCGTCACCCCTTTACTAAGTTTTGCTGCTTTTGTGACATTTTTGGTAGTTTGTTGTTTAAAGTTGCATATTAGTTTGTCATACATTTTAGGTGCGCACACATGATGCAAGAAATGTGTTTTCTTCTTGCTCAGTGGATTTGCACTGTCACAGTAAACATAAAGCCCAATAGATCATGACAGAGCTTCATAAAGTCAAGTTTAAGTCAGTTGTATTTTTTCACTTTATTGAAAAGGAGACATTTGATTAAGCAGCTTTGGTGTGTGCAGCAAATGCTCTCCATTCTTAGAGTATCAGGCTAGCCAGCTAGAAGATTGTGATTTCTTTCTATATAATTTAACAGTTTTGATGAACAGACACTTGCTCTGTTTGTCACTGACGACCCAGTTAAAACTAAGTCCAGTTGATCAGTGGCCCTTGTGATAAAGGGAATCTTTCAACCCCAGACTGCCCATAACAGTTTTCCTGCTGCTCTCTCTCTTTTTGTTTTCTTTTTTTTGGCGAGGCGGGGTCCTGATTCCTGCCATAATGTCATCATTGGTTCTACTATTAAAGTTTTCTGTCCTTTCTCCTTTATTCATCTCTGCAGGCAGCTTAATATCAGAACACTCTGTCAGCCCTACAGCAGCAGACACTGCAGTCACTGGTACAGCTCTTTGTGGACCTTCACTAGTTGTGCACATCACCAGTCACTGAGCTGCTGCAGAATGACCTACATGTTACAATGTTACCCAATGCTGGAAAACAATTTCCAGTAGTGAATTCTCTAAGGATCCAAACCTCTCCCTTCTTATTTGATGACTGAAACATCAGCTTGCAGCCTCGTGCACAGGTGAAATATTATTATCATTTTTTTTTTAAATGTATCTCATGACGGATGAACAGGAAAACTTAAGTAGTTCTCTACTTGTTGTCTTGCTGTTGTCTCATCTGTTAGGCTTTGCCAATACGTTGCTCTACAGAGGCCAGTTTTACTTACTAAAGTGTTTTCCTTTCTGTAGCGAGGAATCGGACAAGATTTTGCATCAGAAGAAATATCCAAAGTGTTGGGGAGCATCATGACCAACCTTGGAAGATCTGTGTTATTGGCGTAAATTGAACATTTTCCTTCACTCTTACCACAGCAACAATCATCCAGGCAAATACTGTAATAAAATGGCACAAACTTGTATCATATCTCTCGCAGTTCTGATTTTGGGGTCATAACATCCAGCTCTCGAATAGCTGAATTAAAGCAGCAGAGGGTTCATTAATCACTTTTGCTGAAAGTGTTTTGCAGAGGTGACAGCAACTGGACTCCTAAGAACGATTACAGTTTCAGTGAATGCCTTGCATCATCAGAGGCTTCAGCTCATTTTAAATATCTGCTTGTTCTATTGTTTTGTCATCCAGCAGGGTTAGAAGCTTGTTTGCCCGGCACTATGATGTGTATGTATTATTGGAGGGTCTACCTTACAATATAAAGTGGCTTGAGGTGACTGTTGTTGTGATTTGGTGCTAGATAAATAACTTTGAATTGAATTAATCTGTATTCAGATATTTATGTACCCAGGAAACAGAGAAAGTAACTGTATAGTTGTAACATCGAAGATTCTCCGCAACATCTGTCCAGGAAGCAAACTTGAGATGGTTGGTGTTAAACTTAACAATATCCTGCTGTTCACCCAGTTAGCTGTAACTATACTGATAATGAAATCACTGGTGTATTTTTACACCTTTAGATACTGATTTACACTGGCTCTGCAGGTTTGGTGTATCTGTAGAGTATCAGTGGTTTACACATGGATTTCTTTTGAATAAACCGTAATTGCTAACCGACATATGTAATGTAGGTATTTGGCACTAGTACACATCATCTTACTGTGGTATCGGCCAGATATGAATAGATTATAGAGAACTGGCTTCTTTATTTACACGTAATTGGAAAAGGGGGAAAAGTGAAGATGGGGCCACTTCACTTTAAGAAAAAGAAAAAAAAATGAATATAAATATATATTAAAAAAAAAAGATGTGCTCCTGGTATTAAATTAAAAATGTGTACATCCTCTCAGTATCACATTCCTATCTGTTGTTTTTGTTTGGTTTTCAGTCAACACTGAAGAATGAAATGACAACATGACCTAAATAAACTAAATTCAGACATGTGACGAGTTGCTGTTCTCCATGGTTGCCCATCTCTGCTGTATAGTAGAATTTTAACCACCAGGTGGCAGTTGAATATCAGTGATCACCTCCAGTCTGTTGCCTATAATGAGGTAACACATTTTACTGGACTAATTAGCGCCTCAAAACTGCACACACTGATAACTCCTGCAGCATCGTTTTTCATCCGTATCCTGTGGTGCACTCGCCATGTAGGATTCTGTGGAAATGAACTTCACAATTGCTCTCGCACAAACGTGTTTTAACATTGTTTTAATGTAAATGTGTAAGACTGCCATTACCTCAACTGTATTGCTACACTTCTAGCTTTTAAAGTAAAAAGTTTAACAATTTAAAGTGGAAAACAGATGAATTCAAATGTTTTGGGGGATGCTTATGTAATCAAATATATTTTGAACATAGTGACCTGGTATTTGCTCAGTTTGAACACAAATGATTTTAAGTGTTTGGATGTTGCACTACATGTCATCCATTCATTTTTTTAAAAAAAATATTGTAACTTTGAAGCTATTGAAATGATTGGCTCAACCTTCCACTATGCTACAGTCACATTAAGAAAAACAGTGTTCAGGATTACCGAACATTATTGAAAAAGAAAATGTATCAATTTGTGATTGAATGGGTTTAAACTGGCAGTTACATGGAATTTAATAAATCTGTTGCTGTCTGCATACACAGAATTCCACATCGGCTACTTGCAAATTCCTACCACTCAAATTCCTCTTTGTGACATGGTTGCTGAAGGACAGTGATTTAACTGCAATATTACACAGGTACTCTGCAACTTGTTTTCAGAATACAACCAGCTGGCATCCTTTATTCTATTCTACTCCTCTATTGCAAAGAGATTGCAAAATCTGTATCCATAAATTAGATGGCAATTATTTGTAAACCTTCACCAATCGGAGAGCGACTGAGTCAGCCCAAGTCAGGCTGTGATTGTTTGGAAGCAGATTGCCTCCGACACGGTGATCTGTGTAATTGTCATGTATTTAAATGTGCAAGCATGGAATTCCTTGTAACTGGTCACTAATTCCAATCATTGGAATCTCCTTGCAGCCACCTCCTTCCTAGTTGCAAGGAAGTTGTCTTATATTTGCTGTAGTGTGACTGAGCCATTAGTTATGATGCCTTGAGGCCCAGACTGCTGAGAGATCTCCTTTGATGTACTGAGCTCTTCTCCTTCACACCTATCTTTTTCATTCCTGCTCACTCTTCATCCCTCTCTTCTTCCTCATCTACTAAGTGCATGTGGTAAATGGCTGCTATCTCTGACCCTGGCTCTGCCAGACGTTTCTTCCTGTTAAAGCGACCATTTTTCTCCCCACTTTCACCTCATATAGGCTCATTGAATTGCTGGGGTCTGTACAGTACAATATATAAAGTACCTTTAGAGGACCATTCAGGGGAATCAGCAGTACATAAACTGAATAAGATTAAATTGGATTTTTATCATTTTAAGCAAATCAGACTAATGGGTCAGTTCATAGCCCTTCTATGCCACCCACTGAGAAATCTCAAAGGACAGATATTTAGGTTGCTTTAACCTGCCAGTTGCTTTGTAAACAACGTCCACCCCAGCACCTTTCCATGCTATGCATGACTTGATTGATATCATGATGTCATTGCCAAGGTCTGTTTTGTATGAGGTAGGGGATTTTTACTACTCTCACTGCCAATGAGTTTCTGTGCATGAACAGGGAGCTCTCAGAACAGAGCTGGCAAATATAAACCACTGCAGCTGAGGAACAGACAATCTGTGTTCTTACTGACAGATTTATTGTTGAGATTCACATTGCCTGTTTCACTGCATATGTATATTTAAAATCACTATGTAATATATTACAGGTAGGGGAAAAAAGAATCAGTGCTTTCACACATTCCCACGGGGGTTTAAAATATAATTTTTTCCTCCTGCTATCTCGCATCACCTTTCCCTGTGACTCAGAGCGGTGATTGACAGCAGCGAGGGGAGCGATCATAGATGGCTGAATGACTAGACTGTGGTACCAGAGGCAGGGCTTGTTTTGCTTTTAACTGTACCCACAGGGGAATTGAGGAACATCCAGCTTCTCACAGATGTTTCCAGAGTTTTGGTTAGAGGGAGAAGTCCAAGACTTCAGAGGGAGAGGGGTAGAACTCTTAAGAGATAAACAGGTTTGTGTAGCCTGAGGAGGCCATCCTGTGAGTGCGGAGGTCTGGAGGGAACTAACTCTGTCACAGTCCTCAGAGGACATTTTTACAGGATGCTTTGTAGATGTGAGATAAAAGGAAGGGATTATATTGTAAGTTGAAATCATTTTTTGCTAATGATGCCATAATCTTTTGTTCAGGCACTGATAATCTCAGATCCCAGGCTCCAGTGTGCACATAAATATGTACACATTGTTGTCACATGCTACACCAACACATGTTTATTAGTAGGAGGTAGTTTTTTCTTCCCCGTCAGTGAGTCACGGTGCACTCATACTCCCTGGTAATGAAAAGCCAATTAACATTTCTTGTCTGAAGTGGTTGAATGCACGAAAATGTTTGTTTAGTGCCTTAAAAGATCGTACCAATGCAGGAAGAACATTTTGTGTAATGGCTGCATTGCAGATTTTCTCATTTAAACATTTTTGGCTCATGTAGACAGCACCATAGCAACAGCAGGTTGTTAACTACCAGCCAAAAGAGACGTTTAACCCCAATGCTAACATGCTAACTGACAAATCTTGCTTTATGAGACAGAGCTCAGGTTTTGATGTCTGAACAGGAACTACGTACAACAGGCAAACATTTACCTGAATCACAGGAGAAACTACAATAAAGCTAGCATATTCACCATTTTTCACACTGCAGTCAAAAGCAAAAGAAAAACTGCCACATCATCGTGGGCGTGATTTAAAATGCTCATGTTGAAATGTTTCCCTGAAAAAGCCCACCACATGCCAAGAGTTCATTTAAGTGTACGGCACAAAAGGCAGACTGAAGAAGACAAAAAACAGTTACTGCAAAGCTCAAAATCTGAAGCTTTCTGATTTAATTAAGTTCATTTGTAGCGTTCTTCAACCGCAGACACTCAAACTGAACGTTGATATTTTTGTACATATACTTAATAGCATAATTATAAGAACACATATTTGTCTGTTAAATTTAAGGGTAAAGCTTTTCACAGTGATTTCAATCAGGGTCACCACAGTGGGTAGCTTTGCATATTCAGTTTGGCAGATTTTTATCCTCACATGCCTCTATGATGGGATTTGTGTCTGCATCTTTGGAAACTACACTATAGAGTCACCTGCAAATATTACTTGATTTGAATTTGAATAATTCTGGTAACATTCAAATAAAAAAAATAATCCAGTGGTTTAGGGATAAATTACTATTGTGAGATAAAGGAAGTCAGTGTGTATCTTATTGCAGTTCTTCATCTAATGCTAACCTCAAATTTATCAATGTCCTCTCCATGAAGAAGAAATTAAACAATGTATATGTTCTTGTCTCATTTTAACTGAGTGTGTGCATCTTCATTTTCAGTAATGCTATCTTCTCTCCACTGTTTCACCCTGAGTATCAATTATAAAGAGGACCTTAAAGAGCAGCTCCAGAATGATGCCAGCAGCTTGCAACAGGAGCAACAGTTTCAATATGTGAAACTAAACCAAAGCATATAGCCAAGACAAAGCTGCAGTGGCTTCAGGATAAGTCTGACTGTGTCTTTGAGTGGGTTTTGATTGCCAAAAACGAAAACACTTCTACACAGTCTCACATTAATGGTCTGATGTAGTAAATCACATATCAGTGGGGTTTTTTTTCTATATATGGGTCATAAAAAAATGGTGGATGCTCATATTAAGCATGGCTAAGGTTTCAAATGTATGGGCAAGTACAACTGTGCCTGATATGTTTACCCGAGGCACAGCTTTGGCTATGAGCAGAGAAGCCCCACCCACCTGCTGTTCTTCCGTTTGTGAGGAGAAGCCAATCAAAGGAAAGTTGGCTGATAGAGAGGGGGAAGGGAGATAAAACAGCTTATTAGGATAAATTTCCACTGACACCAGAAACGAGCAGCTAATAAGAACATCAAATATCTGTTATTTAAAACAAACAAACAGACATATCAACAACAACATGCTTTCATTATTGTCATCAAGGATTGTATCAACACAATTAAATTGTTCCGATATATTTTACAGTGGTTTTAATGACACCTGCCTGGAAAATTCAGGGGTTTTTTGGTCCAAAATCAAATTTCAATTTGCGCTTCATTGATTCATGTCTACACAGGTTTGAGGAGCTCTTTCTCACTATGGTAAATGGACTGGACTGCTTCTTACATAGCACTTTTCTACTGTACTTGAGCACTCAAGGTACTTAATATGACATGTCTCATTTAGAAAAGCACTTTTTTTTCAATGTCTCAGTGCTTTCTATCTAACACACCCACTCTGATAAATGCATTGGGAGCAACTCAAGGTTCAGGATCTTGCCCAAGGATTTTTGGGATGCAGACCTGAGGAGCCAGGGAGGAAACCACCAAGCATCTGATTAGTAGATGACCTGCTCTACCCCCTGAACCACAGCCACCCTGCTATGGTAAAACGAACAGGGATTTTTCAGCTGGAGCCTTCACAAAGACTCTGTAAGTGACAGTAAAGTAGCTGTTGAAGACTTATGTAATCTAAAATACTTGTTAATTAAGAGTTCATTACACTGCTGTTTGCATCAACAGCATGTTTGCGTTATCAGTTATTCAAAGGTGGAGATTTTCCATTAAAGCCTGAACACACCAGCAGGCCCGCCACCCCTCTGTATCATACTTGTTCAGTGTATTTGATAACAGTTTCAAAATTCAATTTGCAGCCAATCCATTTTTAAGCTATGCTGCTGCCTCGTGTAACGCTGCGGCTTCTGATAAGGTGGTTTTTCAGATACCTGGAAGGTTCTTAGTAAAGTGTATATCCTCAAGCATTTCTCCATATACATGGAAATATCTAAATAATACAGACAGCAACAGATTGAAATGCTAATGTGGTTGCATGTTTTCCTGTATGCTTTATTTGTATCTGCTCAGCAACAATGACACGCAAAAAAAGAATGCAGCAGATGAACTTAATTGGAAACTTCTTTTTGTACTCACAGAAATGTGTGACATGTGCAGATGAGTCATTGCTTTGCATTTTTTCTTTATCTTCCCACATTGGTAGTTTATTCTTTTCTGTAATTGAAAAACAGAGCGGGATATTATTTTGGGACCCACATGTACAGGGCAAGACCACAGGCTGGATACTTTTTTATCTGAATATGAAGCATCAAAAGCCTAAGTGGAAAGTGGTAAAAAAAAATGTTAATAATAATTAGGAACAGCTAACGCCTTCAGCTCAAGTTCTGCTGGTTTAATAAAAGCAGCATGCAGCAGATTTGTATTAAGCACCGTGCCGGTGTAGCTGCTCTAAAAACCACAAGGGAGCACACAAATGAATAGCGTGTTTGTTTATACCACCTCAGGAAAATGCAACTAAAATAGGCTGATATTTAGCAGGCTGTGTTCTGCCATGATTCCTGCTCACAGACACGCCATTTATTTTCATAAAGCTTATGCCTTTTGGCAAACGAAAACCATGAGAGCATGCTCTGAGATCATAAAGAGGCTTTCAGAAACACTGCAGCATGTCGCTGCCTGGGAACCGTGTCGTGTCGGTTGTAGTTTTATGGCGAGATCTGCTAAAAGAAAGCTTGTGCACACATGACTTTCTGTGCATCACGTGCCGTGGTGAAGGCAGACAGGTGATGGGGGAGTTTGGAGATGTTAAGTTACATGTTTGCTGCCAGAAAAGGATTTCTTCTTCTTCTTTTTTAAAACAAATGTGTTCCAGCATAGATGCACTGAAAAATGTGTAGTGTAAACAGAGTATGGAGGCAAATTTAAACACACTGAAAGTGAACAGGTAGATTAAAACAGCAGGGCGGACATGGAGAAGACACATGGCTGAGATTTCTTACAGGTATAAGGATGTCTGTTTATAAACTGATTAGGAGCTCAGCAGAGAGGATGATGAGACAAAGGAGTTTAGAAATCTGTGAAATTGACACCTATCAAATGCAGGTAGCGGTTTGTTGAGATGGCCAGCTCCAGATAAGTTTTTATCTTATCTGTTTTTAGGCCAGAGATGTGAAGCAGTAACAGCAAGTGGGCAGTTGAGGGAGCCTGGGAAACTCGAGTATTCCCAGGAAATTCTGAATTTGAGAGCAGCCAAATTGAAAGGAACTGACTGAACGTATCTTAAATAGCACAAGAGGTGGGAATGGACCCAGAAGCGAAGAAATACTGGGACACAGTATTTTGTAGCACTCAATGCTTTTTGTACCTCTTAATGAGATTTCGAAGCTAATCTGGTTCACACTCAAGCAAACTGGTCCAGTTCTCTCAGGTTTAATGGTTGTCTTTTTGTATTGTTTTTTAATAGATGTTCCAATGAACTAAGATCAGGAGTTTTCAAATCCTGCCTTGACTGCTTTTATATGCACAGCTGGAACAAAATCTTTATGAACTCAGTGGAATGACCTGGATTTCTGATTTGTCACAGAATGTGGTCAGATGTGGGCTTTTAGACAAATACAGTGATGGCATCACTGTACTTGTCTAAAAGCCCACCAACACATGTTCTTTTCATATCTTTGTTGAAAAAAGAATTGAGAACTAGTTCCTAATTTTGTCCTCTCATCTATTTTCTTTCCACTTTTATATCACCTTCCTCCACCTTTCCTACTCTCTTACTGGGGCTTCTCCGAGGTTAATGCTAGCAACAGTAGCTCCTGTGATTGCAAGGCGTAGTTATTAATTGTTTCTGGTACAACTGTTCACGGTGCAGCAGCAGCAGCTCCGACAGCTAACTTGTCGGTTAATTTGACACATTTTGCCGCAGTTATTTGTCTATTTTTATTTTGCTTTCTAAACTTTTCAGCTGCACGAGCGTGCAGCGAAAGGCCAGCGCCTAGTTGTGTTAAGAGATTTGATTGGGCAATCCAGTGCTAGTTATGAAACTGAACCAATGGGCTGCTGTCAGTGCTTGTAGGGCCGGTGCGCTGGGGCCTGCTTGGGAGCAATTTCAAACTGGATTTCTATCATGACCGTGGCTGACCTTCAGTACCTTTACGGCCCACCAGGGGGCCCTGTCCGACACTTAGTGAGTCAGTGATCTACAGTATTAAAACACTCATTACCTGCATCCTTTTGTCCCTAACAACACTGATGAACTCTATGATTTTTCTAAATGTGGCTGACTACAGTTCTTTGCAGTGTTTTGGTTTCCGTCACATTTTTGACTCCCCAAAAGCACTTGCACTTTTGTTTTTTTCACTATTTATGTTATATTTGTTTCTATTTATTCAACTTCTGTTTTGTTTTTTGTTTTTTAAATCAGTTTCTCTTTTGTTTTGTGTGTTTTTGCAGCATTTCTCTCTTTGCTGGTGTTTTGCATTTGACCTCTCGGGGTTACTGTAGCGAACACTCATGTGGCATGGTGAAAAAGAAAAGAAAGTTTAACCTTGAATTTAGTGGAACTTCTTGGCAGCGTTAACCTCCATCTGGCGTTTCATGCAGCTGCTTGTGAGTCTTGCACAATAATGAAAAGCGTTTTTGGAGCATTCCTCTGTTTCAGATGGTGTCATTGATCAATATTACTGGGAGAGTCTTGAATGACCAGCACTTGTCAGGTGATGTCACAGCATCTCAACTGGGTTAAGATCAGGACCTAGAAAAGCAGGAGCACAATGATTTTCTTTATGCTGTCCTTTCAATAACACTATTCTCAATTTTTCCTATGGTGGCTACAAGAACAAAGATTTAGGCATTTTGAGGAGATTTCTGTAGGTGTGTTGCTGTTGGATTCATCAACTCTTTTATTGATTTCCAAAGAGCCACAAATTGCATTTGTAACCTTTACTCGCTTTGAGACATAGCTCGCTGTGGCTTGTCTTTCTTGAGCAGAGCCGACTTTGTCAGTAACCTGACTTTGTAGGATTTTATTTATAGACACACCTCTACAAACCAGAGAATAAATACTTAACTGGAAGAGTAGCCTAAATAGCAGTCATTAGAGTAAATGTTTTATACATCCTGTGAGTGTTTACTAAGTGTGTTTAAAGGAACAATAAGGAACAGAGCTCAGACCTTTATGTGTCACTCCAGACTGATAAACTTTATTGTGTCCGGCATAGATTAGAGGGAATCTTTGTCAGACGCACAAAGAAACCCTACAAGTTAACTGAGTTTCCTTCATAGAGGTGCTTTGCTTTTTTCTTTTAAAAGCATTTTTTCCCCTTCTGTGAGCAAATCTGATGCGCTTTACCAGAAACGCTGAAGTTTTGTTTCATTTGTATAAAAGACATTTTCCCAGAAGTATTGTGACTTGTCACCAAGCATTGTAGTAAACTTCTTTTGCACTGTTCGCCTTCAAAGTTGGATGTTACTGAGTGACTTTGATTCAGAATGCAGCTCATGATGCTGCACAGCTTGATCTTGGAGTTCAGTTTGTATTTATTTCAAATTTTCTTTGCAGTCCTCTACCATTCAGACTACCCCTGATTCACTCTGGGGTCAGATTGCTTTACTCCAAGTAACGTGGTGAAGATCCTACAGTAACCTACAGGAAATGACCTAACAATGTTAGGTAACAGGAACATAAGGAGATGGAGATGCCCTTATGCCCTTTATCTTGACCACACTTGCCAAGTGTTTTTTTCTATTCTGATTCCCTTGCTCATGTTCAGCGTAGCACACACAACAAGCTGCTTTCACTATTTATCTAAAGGCGATAGAATTTCTCTTGTTTTACAGCATCTATGGTTTACTCTGCATGATTGAAAATAAAGGGTTTTTAAAATTCAGCTCATTTGTAGGAAGAACAATGGATTGTTGCGGTGAGGTACAAAGATGGCAACAGTTTTTGGTTATACCTGTATCTATCACAGAAATCCACATAAGGAGGAGAAGCAGTCAGTGAAACCGCTCAGCGACGTCGCTGGAGATTTGAATGTTGTATAGATGTAAGCTTCAGTCAGATCCGGGCTGACATTAACCTTCCCGGCTGTCCCCTTTCCCGCTCAGAGGTCTGTCCGTGATGGATGACCTCTCCTTCACACACAACGCACGGAATTCTCACAGCTCATGCCCATTAAGAGCATATCCTTATAACAGGATTAAGGGGCCAGTAATGGAAACTCAGGGAACCCGGTCCCGTAATCTCCTCCTTGATACGTTTTGCTCTGATCAATCTTTGTTTGGGTGCCTGGGAGGTAGTTGAGAAATGTCATTGGCTGCAGTTTGAGAGGTGAGGGTGTGTGCAAGCGTGTGGTTGTGGATATTCAGTGTCACATGTCAGATTCATTTGTCTAACTTGTTGGGCGTAAATTCATATTGTGCTCTGGCTTGGGGTGTCGAGAGGAGTCATTAGTTATTATCTGTGAAGGGTGTTGCATCCATGATTTATTCGGTGCCGCAGAGATTGTGCAGGTGCATTATGCCATCATTATAGCTTCAAGCGTGACCCAAATTTCCTCTGCCCCTCTCGCTTTGCCCTCCTCTCCTCCTTCTTGTGCCCCCACCCTCCTTCAGTGGTGCCTTCTGAATCCAGATGGGGAGCAGACTGTGACTGCAGCTTGTTATGAGCCACGCTGTGAGACCAGACCAGGCGGAGGGAAGGCAAGACAGAACAAGAGAGGAGTAACTGGGAGAAAAGCAAGTGGATCTGCACAGCACCAAATCTCAGAACGTCCAATATTGTTTACTGCTGTGAATGTAAGGAAATAGCAGAATTTTAACAAATCACACTGGAACAGTTTAGCAGACACATAATATGTACAGCTGTATGCACACACACAAAGACACACACAGTTGCTGCACATGATATGAATCTCCTGTTCCACCAGGAGCTTTGTGACATAGTGTGTGGTATGCAGGCAACAGAAGATGAGCACATTGTGGTTATAAAGGGATGGGCATGGTCAGCAACAATATTCAGGCAGGCTTTGTCATTTAAATGATGCTGAGTCAGTACTAAGTCGCCTAAAGTTTTCCCCACACTATTACAGCATCACCAGCCCAACCCTACTGTCTGAATGTCGCAGGAGAAATGGAGACACATCAGACCAGAAAAAAATTTCCAGTCTCTTATTGTCTGATTTAGGTGAGCCCACGCAAATTGTAGACTCAGTTCTTAGGTGACAGAAGTGGCATCCGGTTAAGTCCATTTGTTGGGCAGGGGTAGTCTTTTGCCACTTTAGCCCGTCTGCTTCGATGTTTGAGGTGTTGAGCACACTTACTGGACAGTTTTTCTTTTTCAGACCGTTCTCTGAAGACCCCGGGGATGGCTTAGTGGGGAAATCCCAGTAGATCAGCAATCTCTGAAACACTCAAACCAGTCCATTTGGCTGCTCCCTTACTCACAAGGAGTGATTCACAGTCAGTCTGCATGATTGATTTGTCAGAGTTTTACACAGAATACCATTCCTGTCACAATCCTGAAGGATTTGTGCCTCTTCCTAAGATTGAGCTGGGGATCTTTAAGAGGTACATGTGTAAACCACTATGCTACAGAGCCACTGGAAACAACTGTGCAACACTCAAAGTCACTGAAATCACCTTTTCTCCCCATTTTGATGCTCGTTTTGAACCTCAGCAGGTGTCCTTGACCACGTCCACATACCTAAATGCATTGAGTTGCTACCATATGATTGGCTGAATAGATATTTGTGTTAACAAGCAGCTGAACCGGTGTAATGTAATATTTTTTAAAAAAAAAAAGACAGTTCAACCACAACAAAAAAATTGCTCAACAAACAGACCTAACTAAATGCAAGAGCAATGAAGCTATATCAAAGACGCTATAATTAAAGTCAATACAACCGATGGGTCGGTCCATTGTTAGGTGACTGTACTTCAACTAGCTTCCCTTGCTCTCTCTTTTGCTTAAGCTAACAAGCAGTGTTGGGGAGTAACGGAATACATGTACCGCCGTTACGTATTTAAAATACAAAATATGAGTAACTGTATTCCGTTACAGTTACCGTTTAAAAAGGTGGTATTTAGAATACAGTTACTTTGTTGAAATAAATGGATTACATGGCGGTACTTCCTGTTTCATATTGTGGCGGGTCAGGCCTGTTTGGGTTTTGTTTGACAGCTACGTTCTGTTGTTCCAGGTGGCAGCGTTACGGTTGCCATGGTTACAGGGTGACGCTCTCTCTCTGCGTGTTTCCTGGGTGAGAGAGGCCTTTTTGTTGTTGTTGTGCTAAGCTAATAGGCAGAATGCTACAGGTATAGCTCTAAAGAATGTAGAATCATAGGCAGTGTAGTCCGTGCTGCAGGGAGAATGGACTGCCATACACGTTATGTGTCTGTGAGCGAGGGAGGGAGAAGAAGGAAAAGTACGAGCTGTCATTGAGCAAAAACGGGAGCTGGAAGCATGTAAATATAATAATAACCACTGCAGCCAAGAAGAGTGCCTGACGAGCCCAGTTGTAAGTAAGCTATTAAGACTCGACTGTACGCTGTGTTCGTGTTTTCCTCCAAAAACAAGAAGTTCCGTTGGAGCAGCCTTTCAACGCCTCTCTCCGTCTCTCGCTGGCAAAGTTGACCCAGACAACAAAGTAAAGCTATTTTTCGGCTACGAGTCCGACACAGAACCCACCGTATTAGCCAGAGGTCCCTTTACTACGGTTCGGAGCCGCGGACCTTCAGTAACAGTAATAAATCACACAGCAATAGTACATTCATGTAGTTGTAAAAAGCATGATAATATATTAAGTAATCCAAAGTATTCAGAATACGTTACTCTCATTGAGTAACGTAACGGAATAGGTTACAGAATACATTTTGGGGCATGTATTCTGTATTCTGTAATGGAATACATTTTAAAAGTAACCTTCCCAACACTGCTAACAAGAAATGCAAAAATTTAAGCAACTTGTCTAAGTCAGTGTCACAACAACAGTGTCCAAACGAATTGCATACTTTCATAGGTCAGTGACTTCAGCAAAAAAAAATCTCTCAAATGTGATAATGAGATTATGGTATGAAGCAAGAAACCTGCAGTATGTATTAGTGTAATGCTGTATTTTTTGCATGTAATATTTAATTTAACTGTATGACTGTGAATGAGGCTTTCACAGTGAAAAGGGATGAAAAGTTATACAGGGGAATCTGACCCTTACTGACTTATTCAACTACCTGCACCATCTTACCTTTTCCGCCAATCATACACACACACACACACACACACACACTCACACTGCGTCATGTGGTCAGATCGCTGCACTACCTATTGTTACACAGCACCACAGTCCTGCTGTGCTGCTGCCTACCTGATATCCTAACATAGTCTCTTGGTATTTTTTATTTCTTTGACTCCCTGCTCTGTGTCCTAAGCTTTTTCACGTCCTTGCTTTCTCAAGGTCAGTCCCCGGCACAAACAGCAGCGGCGGGAGCCCTCAGCTCAGTCTGGTTGCCATCTCACAGCACATTCATGCCATGCTGGTGACCTGGGAAACATCCAGCCAGGCACGTCTGACTCAAACAAAGACTTTGAAGTCAGGATCAAGGTTGTGGGCTCTAACGTACTCTGCTTTACTGTGAAAGTGTGTTGGTACTTCAAAAGATGTTACCACTTTGGTGTTTTGATGATGGTGACAATGCGCTCTCTGAAACAGTTAAAATCTTACATAGGTGTTCAACTGTGTTGAGATCAGGCCACTGTGGCAGGTTTCATATGAGTTTCACGGTTTCCTATTTGCCCCATGGATGCAGGCAGTGTCACTGGGACTGAAATCTTTTAATATGTGATAACGGTGACTCCGAAGAACTTGTGTTGATTTAAAATGACCCTTCACTCTACAGGCCAAGTGGACCATAATCATGTTAGTGAAATGCTCCTCACAGTGTAACAGAGTCATCAGATTCACTCACTGCAGGTACAGGCTTTCCTTTTAGTTTGTCACCTATGTGTACTGTCCACAGTTTATTTACAATAAAAACACATTAAATTCCCCTCTTGGCAATGTGCAACAGAACTGTATCACGAAAAAAAACAAAACACTAATGAAGGTGGCTCAGTTAGATGTATATCATTCAGTCATCGGTCTCTTGAGCTGCACGGTATGCATCAGAGAGCCTCATAGAGTGAGGCTTGTTATGGGAAAGGTTCAGAGAAAGCGCTGTGACTCTGATTCTACTTATCAGAAGGTTGGTGGGTCGATCCCTGATTCCTCTGGACTATGTGCTGAATTATCTTCGAGCAAGATACTGAGTTTGAATGTAGGTTGAAATGTTAGAATGCGCGTACGCATAGATAAAGGCGCTGTGTGATCAGGTGAATGAGACTATTTACCATTTAACCAAGAAGCACTCATATATTTAGAATCACCATATATAGGTACCCATCCATCCATTCGCTTCCGATTATCCTTTTCAGGGTCGCGGGTGTCATAGGGCCAGAAGCAGGGTACACCCTGGACAGGTCGGCAGTCTGTCGCAGGGCTAACACACAGGGACAGACAACCATTCGCACTCACATTCACTCCCGCATTCACACCTATGGGCAATTTGGATTAATCAATCAATTAACCTATCCCCACAAACTGCATGTCTTTGGACGGTGGGAGGAAGCCAGAGTACCCGGAGGGAACCTACGCAAACACGGGGAGAACATGCAAACTCCATGCAAACCTTCTTGCTGTGCGGCAACAGTGCTAACCACCGTGCCACCGTGCTGCCTATATACAGGTACCATTGCCTAAATGCTCCCAATACAAACAAAGACAGCCGAATTTTCATTATATTTTTAAAGATAAGAGGAAAGTTTGACCCTATTTGACCTTGAAGAAGAGGTCAGAGGTCTAAAGTAATGTGATATTTAGAATCCCCATATATCGTTTCTCATATGTCATTGTTTTCAGTACAGACAATGGCAGTAAGAAACATAGTTTTAAATAGCTCTGTATAGAAATATTATCACTTTGACTTTTAGATCAATGTATTGACCTTGAAGGAGAGGTCAGAGGTCAGATGTGGCATGATACTTGAAATCTTTACACATCTTTCTACATGTTGACAATACATACACAGGTGTGAGAATCAAGGTCTAAGGCCTGCTGTCAATTTTGGTCCAATACATCTTTGAGCTGACCTTGAAGACCTTTGTGGATGTATTGGACCAAAATTGAATGGACCGTTAACATGAGTCCACTCTACACCATTACAAAGTTTTTATCAGAATTCATTCTACAGACTGTCGTGCTTACAGACAGAATGACACACATGCTTGCAAATGTTACCAAAATCATAACCTCTGTGGTGGAGATATAATAGTGTAACACTGACTACCTCTTATACTGACAATAAATCACAGATTCATTACATCACCCGACAATACTGGCCTCCTATAGCAAGGTTAGTTTATTGTCTGAACAAAAAATGACGAGTGACAATCTTCATTTGTGGGCTTCACTGAAGCTGTAAACACAGGGCTCTATTCCATCCTGTGTCCATGCAAAAGATCCCCAGTTTGAGACCAGGAGGAGACGTGAATCCTTGGGCAACCGAGTAAGAATTGTCCAGATTAGAATATACACACTGATTATCTGTGATGATCTCTTGCAGGTGAAGGAGAAGCCAACAGAAGGTAATGAACCTGTAAACATGCCATTATTTCTATCACCCAAGGTAATATGGCTGATAACACAGGGGTGTTTTTTTAATATAATTTAAGCCCAAAGAGTCATGCTCATTAAATAAAACACAGTTTCTTTCTTATGTAGTAAAGTTGAGACGTCACATGCTGTTGAAATTGCTCTTGGTTTCTCCCACTGATCTATTGCAGGGATTAAATGTGCAGATAAACTTCTTTACATTGACAGAAATTGGATTTTTACTGGTCCGGCCTTCTCATAGACCAAAGTGCGTTGCATGTAGCCCGTTTGACATCCCGTCACTACCACATCCCTCAAATACTAAACCAAATCATCATTAACATGAAACAATTGTATTTAACATTTTGTCTTATTTTCAGAGCAGTTTTCTTCTAGTTTCAGTTAACGCTCCTCTTTACTCACTAGCTAGTTGCTTCTGTTGCTGTTTTGCCTTAGGTTTGAGTGGGTAATTATGCTGGAACTGGAACTAGGTAAACCAAAGCAGTAAATAACGATAAAAACAATAAACTGAAAGAGCCTGCAGTACTCTATGGAGCTGAATGAACTATAAAGCCAGGTGATGGTTTCATTACTTTCACTACTTGTAATTAGAGGCTATTAATCTTTTTGGAATCCACCCTCAGACATGATATATACTCTAAATTATTATAATCACAGTCCGATAATGCAGGTGACCCACCTTAGCATTTTCATTGGACCACTGTATTGTCTGTTTCTTTAGAGCTTTTAAGTAGATTGGATTGGAGATCTTATGGAGGGAAGGTCATAGACACGGGGAATTAAAATAGATTTGCCCACTGCAGTGATAATTTAAAGAGGCAGGCTGAAATTACCAGCCACAATATCCATTTAAATACATTATATATCTTTTTTCTTCTGTTTAAAAATGGATTTGTTCGGGAAGATAGCTCTCAGTCTGGGATAGGCAAGAGCTGGTCAGCCTTACGAGTTTTCATGACGTAGCGATCACAGAGCTGTCGAAGAGGCCAGGTGAAAAACAGGCAAGGATATTGAGATTCCTAAAATGTGCCAGTGTGAAATGCATATTACACAAAGGATTTCATTTTAGTTTTCAATCTCTTGGTTCAATTACGTTCTTTCATTCTGAGTTTCCAGGTGCAGACGCTGAGTGATTAGAAGGAAGTGAAGTCAAACTGCAGGTGTGTTTGGTCTCTCTTCCTACATCTTCTTTTTAAACCCTGCGGGGACACTCCAGCACTCTCGCTCTCTCTCTCTCCCTCTTTCTTTAAGCCCCCCACATCCAGATGAATCATCACTTCAGAGAGAGGATTATCTCTCTGAGTCACACACGCTGCTAATATCACACCTTCATGAGGCTGCAGTGCGTCTTACAAGGCATTGTAAGAAAGTGCACGCCGCATTTTTCTGTGAACAAAAGAGCTGCCATGAAGTTCAAGGTCAAAACAAGCTGAAGTATTTTGAAAGAATGGAAAAGTGTTTTTCTAAGAATTAGATCCAAGGTTGTGGATTTTTTTTTCTTTTTTCATACAAGCTGAAGTCTTTAACTACTAGAGAATAATGGACTAAGTACTGTATTTGAACAAGACAAAAAGTTGGGAAGACCTTTCTCTAAAAAAAAAACAAAAACCCATTGTGTATCTCCAAAGGGGGCACGACAGCTTTTAGTGGGCAACTGGTTATTTCTGCTGACCATATATCAGGCAAACATGCAGAATTGCCTGCTAGAAAATCGACTGTTCTTTGTTCGGTTTGGAGGTGAGCGTTCCTGTCCTTCGGCCTTGGTTGAGAATACAGAGCAGGTTGTTGTGAGTCAGTGGGGAAACACAGGTAACTTTTTTAGTGTCCAGAATAAGACAGAGAGAAGGAGCCTTCCCCCAGCCAGGCAGCTACAACATTAAAGTGAATGATGACTTTAAGCAGTATATTTGATGCCATCTGGGCTGAACTGCTGAGCTTGGCAGTGAGATGTGCTCAAATGAAGCTGCCCTGACTGTCAATAAGAATGAGCTCTCCAGCATGAGATGCCAGACCTTTAGAGAAGAATTGAACTGCTCTGACAGAGGGAAACATGGCGAAAGCCGATACACGCAATTCACTCAGATGCTGTATAGTGCATTGTTCGGCCTTCTTTCTGATGATTTATTTATTGTACTGCGATTGTGCAAATGCATATGCAATGGAATATGACTGGTGGAATGACTCGCCATTGTTTTTCCAGTGACTATATTAAGTACGCTAAATAGTACAAAATGACTGTGCCTGTGTGGTGGTTGTACTTTTCAAACACAGCGAGGAAGCATCACTATCCTGCCACAACAGCCTGCATTCCTCTGAAAAGGCTTTCTGAAGGATTTTTGATCTTGGCGGTAGGGATTTACTCCCAGTCGGCCCCAGAAGCATTAGTTAAGGTGGACAGTGATGTTGCACATTAAAGCCAGCCTCACAGTTGGCGTTCTAGTTCATCCTAAAGGAGCTGGATCGTGTTTGGAGCAGGGCTCTGTGCAGGCTGTTTGAATGCTTCCACACCAGAGTGGGAGTACAATTTATTTTTGGACCTGGTTCTGTGCATGGCTGGGATGTTAAACAAGAAAACAGGCAAATAAAGTGAATAAATTAACCATTTTATGAAGTAAGTGAAAGAAAGACTGTGGCTTAACAGAAGAACGCCATTTCTTTTTTTTTGTATGTCTCCTTATTAAGTCAGAGTGAAATTACTGAGACAGGAAGTGACCCTCATGTGTTGCTTTGTGTTGTTTTGTTGAGAGATGCTGGCGTTTATTAACAGGATTGTCTAAAAGGCATACATTTCAAAATTTTGTATAATTTCATAAGGATTTGATCCAGCATAGACATGTTTAACCCATGTTATCCTTAAAAATGACCCTAAGAAGTCTGAGGACAATGCTCTGTCAAACTCTATTCTGTCGTTATCACTTTCTTGCCTGCCCTCTGCGAGCCAGTCAGCCTCTGTCCTGTGTGCTTTAAATATTAGCTCTTCTGTCATTCATCCAAACCCACCTCTTCTCCATCTTCATCTCATTCTGGCCGGAGCGAGGTCCTTGTCCAAGTCTCCACCTGCTTCATCTCTGCCACCACTAGCATCTAAACTCCGGGGGGGGACAAAACATAAGCGGACAAAACATGAGCTACCAAGTGATAGAAACGTCAGGATCAAGGAACACAAGAAGATTGAGAATATATCTATATGCATTCTCCGAGCATTTTCCTTTGTTCTTAGGTCATTTTGATTACTTTCAGTTCTGCAGATGAAAACTAGATTATCATCTACTGAACTCCATATCAACAGCCCGGGCAAACATCAAGGAACATAAGACTGCAAAATGAGAAACAATGGAATTTCTTTAACCTTTAGTTTGTCTTGTGATCCCTTTCTTCGTGTCTTGTACTTCATCATCACATCATCTCCACTCTTTATAGCTGTCTGTCCACGTTTTGTCACTTATATTTCTTTCCATGTCAGCCCTTCAGCTAAGTATCTTTAGACATCCAGTTGGGCTCTTTGAGTGCTCAGTGGATCTTCAGGTGTCTCATTGGCTTTGTATACAGTTGTGGGTCCATTTTATACACACACCATGTAACTGTAGCACCTGGGGTTTGACTGCATATTTTATAAAAACTTTTTGTTACTCCTGTGGCTCTGGCAAATGGGGCCAGAAATTATGCATTTTTTCTATGGTTATGCTAAAACAATACATCCAGGTTACAATCAGCGCATTAAGGCATCACTGGGTGCTAGGAGTGTGCAACTGGCCACTGTTTTATATGAAAACAAGAGCCTGATGCTGGCAGTGTGTTTAGCTTTTATTCCCAGTATTCAGGTTTGTAAAAGTGAGTTTCTTTCCTCAGCATTAAACTTTCCATGCCAATTAACCCCTAAGCCCTAAGTAGAAGATGCAAAATCAAAACCCCAAATTAAAAGTCCTGATTACAGGCTCTGATAACAGGTCCATAAAAGTCCAAGGTCATCTTCTCAGGAATGTCTAGACAACTTCCAGCACAGCTGCTATTTTGAGATAAGAGATATTTCCTTCAAGTACTGCTCTGATTGCCTCAAATACGTGCAGAGTAAACATCAACTTGTATTTTAAATCAAAATTCCACGTGAACGATCATCGGTGGTGATGATAGCTTGGTCTCTGCCTACAGCTGAGCAACGAAGACAGTGTGACAGCTGTGGCAGAATGCTTGTCATCTTTCCTTCAATATCCATGCTTGGTTCGAAATGCCATTTGTCAGCGACTTCACCTAGGCGGTGTGAGCAGCTGCATTAAAAATAGGTGAGTCTAAAAAATGTTTTTAATGGGCAAAACATTCTCACAGATTTGCTCACAGAGCTGCTTAGAGTGTCCCCTTGGTAACCTGAACCAGAGAATGGCTAGCTGGATTGCTAATGTTGTTGCTAGCAAAATATCTGAATGTGATTACTTAATCATTTATTGTTGTCCATAATGTTTACTGTGTTATCTCAAGGGGGTTTATTTTTGTTAAAGAATAAATGAAAAAAATATATAATGGCAAAGACGTATGACTCAACAGCTGCTTTCTAACTAGCCAAAAGTGCTCTAAGGCGTGGAGAGCTATGGCTAGCTGTAACTTAGCTTAACCACTAATATTACCCTCGACTTTGTTGCCATTATATAAATAACATAGTAAAACATTTTTAAACACATGGGGAAGATGTCGGCTACGGTATAAACAAAAAACTACAGCTCTGAGTGTTTTTTAAAGAAATAATTTTAATAATAATTACATTTTTAAAATATATATCTACCTACTCAACCCTCGTAGCATAGGTCTCATATTGAATATGTCTGACATAGAAAACCTCATATCACCTTATGGCAACTGGTTCAAGGCCTCTGTGATAATTATGACAGCTGACAGCTGTGATAGCTGTGACAGTTAACGTGAAGAGGATATTTTTCCCAACTGAGCTTTCTCAGCGCCCGAATGCTTCTTTCATCTGGGTCTCAGACCGAAGGGCAACGTCACCTTCATCTTTAAAGACAGTAAGGTTGGCTGCAGGCCATGGCTTAGCTTCTCCTCTTTTCTTTTTTCTTCCTCGACATGGTCGTCATTTCCATGGTTTACATATTTCATAACAGTCTGAGCTCACCTGAATCCACATGCATCATATACAGCTGACAACTAATGATGCATCCTTTATTTTTTTGTTTGTTCGATTTTTTTTTTTTGCACTGACATTGTTTCTAACCTGCAGCAGAATTTACAATATTACATTTGCTTTCATTTTTGGTCGTGTTTCCCCCCCCTTTGCAGGAAATATCTGTCTTTTCCATTCTCTTTGCCAGCTGGTTGCCTCTTTTATTACAGGCTGCTACTCAAAATGAGTCTGTTTTGAATGAACAGAAACAGTAGAGTTAAAGACTTTTCACATAATCCTTGACTGTCTGTCTCGCACCTCTCTGCCTTTCACGTAAATTGGCAGCAGAAATATCTTGACTCCTGGAGGTGAGACTAAGCAACAGCACAGCAAACAACCCACGTCTGAACAAATGCACGCTCCATTCTTTTCAAAGTCAAGTCAAAAAACGTTATTTATCCCCAAAGGGCAATTAAGATAGATGATACCTTGCCGACCATACATACAATACACAAACCTCACATTGGGGAGACAGGACAGACTAGGTAGCACTGGCCGGTCGACCACACTAGCAGCGACCCGAACCGAAACCATAGAAAATGCACAACAGGAGGAAATACGAGGAGAAAAAAACAACTCCCCCCAGACTGAGCTCCAACAGGGAGCTCAGTTTGAGAACATAAAAAAAACCCACCTTAGCACATAGCACATGAATTATCACATCTCACAACATAGAAGACATAAGCTTCGAAATTACAATAATTTTATCACAACACTGGCAATATACAAATCAGCAACATTCCCGAGACGGTGAATTTGTCACCATCAAACTTGCCATCATCTCGATGTTAGAACTTGCTAGTAGATGATGGTGAAAACAGACTGTAAAAATGAATGATTTTTGTTCCTGTGAACTGTTTGTGTGGGCCCGAGTGCTGCCACTCTTTCCAAATGTGTAAACTTAACGTTACAGAATGTATTGTCAAACAAAATCGCTGCACAAATAAATCAGCTATAGCTTATGTCCCTTAAATGTTAATATGTACAGTATGAAGCTGTGACGTATATCACCTCCAAAATTCAGTTTTGACTTTGATTTTTTTAATCAGTGCTAAATGAACAGACAAAAATGTAGCTCTGGCTCTTAAAATCCACATTTTACTTGCCCCACTGGGTCCTTGCAAATTTAAATTACTTGGCATGAAATTCCAGTCGCGAACAAAGACAGTTGTTTGTCTTGATAATCTCAGAGAGAAACAAGAATATTGTAAAAACTTTGTGGAGAGTAGCCAATGGTCTCATCTGTTATTCTCCCTTTGTCTCGCCATGATAAAACATGAATTATTCTGACCTGCTGTCAGATGTGCACCGTCTTTCAAACTGCCACAGTAGTGTGCAGTTTGCTTCACATATTTCCCTTCATCTTGTCTAAGCTCTCCTCAGGGACAGCGAGACAGATTTCATGTGTTGGACATGATTCACTGTACATCTTCCTTCTTTGGCTGTGGAGATTCTCTCAGGGTGAAAAATTGTTGAAGTGACAGCACTTCTTCTCACAGCTGGAGCTGACAGAAAAGAGTTAGCCGTACTCTAAGTTATCAAGTAATAGATTTTTCTTGTGTATTAATATCTGGTAGCTGATAATATAGTAATAAGGTGTATAAGATAGAAAGTATTTTTAATCTGTTTCTCATTTGTAATAATAATTTTAACTGCACCCACAAGTACAAATCCTTCAAAATTAAAGCAAGTCACAGACCACCCCTACCTTCATCTTAATTCTCCCTTTTTCTTTGTAGAAAGTTAATTCCCCTGTGTGCACTGTGTTTTTAGAATGGTGGACAATGTATTATAATGTGCGTGATATGCAGTTTTTCCATCCTTTTTAAATGAATGTGGTACAAACTGTCGAGAAATCGCAAGTGACACATATACAACTGAAGGCAGATATAGCCTTAGGCAGATCTAAGTCTACAAAAATACAAAAGACTTTTTGATTTGATTTGAACTCAAACTTTGCAAGACAGTTGATCCCGTTTCCAAATCCAAAGGGGAAGGATATTGCCTGGAAGAGCAGCTATTACAGACACACAGTGAAACTTTTACACCAGTGTTCAAATTGTTGAACTTCTTACAGCTTGGCTGCCCTGCCCATGTTTTGACATTCTGTTGAATGAATTACTCTTGCTAAACAACTGGTGCCATGTCTGCAGTGATGAATGTGGTGTACCAAAGTGTGCTTGTGAGTGGAGAGCTCAAGTGGAGAGTCTCAATTTATCAGTATCTGTTCTGCACTGACTCTGGCTTCAAACAAACAGTGAAATTGTAAAATGTAAAAGGCCAAAACTTGTTTGAGTTGTAGATTATGTGCTCTCATCCATGGGGAGCTCAGAGTATCTGTGCAGCTTATCCAAACTTGAATGTGGTGGTTTGGTATCTAGTAGGAGACAAGTGGATGGAACTGAAAACAGTGGGATAATGTATGAAAATCCAGGGATGGGGGATCTTGGGATTTCCTGAGGGATCCTGGAGGTTGCAGCTTAAATAAAGGACGTTTGGACAAGCTGTTGCCAAACCATCTATGTATGGTGTCATACAATGGATGGATGAATTGTAACTGAATAGGAACTCAGTTGACCTGAATATGACCTTCCATGAACGAGAGAGGGTAGACACGAGTTAGAGCAAAATGAGAGCTTACACTGACATCCTTTACCTGACAGCACACTTACGGTTTGCAGTCTCGTTGCATTGTTAGAGTTATAATGGGATTTGGGGCAGAAAAAGTTCAATGCAAACAGTATGAACTTAAACAGGACTTCCTTTTCAATCCACCTGACAGGTTCCTGTCACCTTATTGATTACAAAGAGTACGTGAACTAATAACTCCACCAGTGGCTTTTCCTAAATGCAAGCAGGTGGGGTTTGATGACTGCACGCAGTCTGTGTGTCAGAGCTGCCAGTCTGATTCTACCACCAGCCTCATTTATGCAGAAAAAAAAGTGGTAACAGTCATCAGTGCTGTGACCTCCTGTCACCAACAAGGTAATAACGGTACATGAGTGTATTATTTGTAAGGAGCTTATGTATATATTTGACATTACCGCAGTCTGAGACACTATAGATCACAATTTCTTCTTAGAGTCTGCAAACTCCCAGAAAAGCTTTATTAAAAGGAGTGATTTATCTAATCTGGACGAAGGAGTGATGATGTGTGAAACCATGAGAGATGATTAAACCTCTCTAGTGTCAGGGAGATGGTGCCTGTCATATTCTGTTCCTCGTCAGAATTTAAGACCCCGCTGCAGTGACATGTCGTCCTCTAAACCCCGCACTCGCTTTACTTTATTCCACCCTTTGTTCTTTAATCCCCAGTTGATGTGGCAGAAACACAGATCCATGAAATTAATTGCTGTAACGATTCACCTCGCAATGGGCTAAAGTGTCAGTTAGGGTAACTTTTTTCCCCCAAACTTTTCCATCAGTGGTACTTATTAGAAATGGTGCTCATTCAAGGAGAACAAATTAGCTGACCGATTATTAACTAGCTTTCATGTGCCAGTTGACTAAATATCAGGCCTGGGAGGCAGCAAACAAAGATTCTGCTGAACGAATGAGCCAAACTGACCTCCAAGGGGTCGATTCATCCAAATAACACATTTTCTTACTTACCTATTGATCCCGTTAAAGTTCGTGAAAGGAATTTTCTGTGGACTGTTTTTGTATTAGCTCACCAAGTTTTGTAAAGTTTTTTTTAAATTTGTCAGACACAAGTCTCCACTAAAGGAGATAGTTCACTGGTTCTTTCACCAATGTCTGACAAGTTAAACTATAGATTAGACATGGACTTCAGCCTTGGGATGACATAACAGTGAGATAATGACTATAGCCATGGCTGGGGTTTTGCTGTAATTCTAGCTGTGACACATTCAGCATTTTACATAAGTCGACTGGCTAAATGTCCTTTCAAACTCCTATATTTCAGAACCTCTGCAGTGTCTTAGTAACAGTAGGTCATGATGACAGCTGGAAACATTTGGGTAAAAAAAAAGAAAAAAGAATTCAGGCCAAATGGAGACATGTTGGTATTAAATGCAGCTTAGCGATGACATGGAATCATGTAGACCACCAAACAATATGATTTGTGGAAACAGCTTAAAAATACTATTAGAATAACCACGCGCTGAACTAGCCAATGTTGTGTCAGCATTAAAAAAATGAGTAAGGACTAGAGTTGTCACACTACCTGAATATTAATTTCAGATTTGATACTGTTACACAGGAATGTAATTGACACCGTGGGTTGAAAACAGAGAAAAGTGGCATTAAGCTACATTTGCCTGCTCCCTTGCCAAAAGGGGTCACCACAGCGGGTATCTCCATGTGTTTGTTTTACGCCCGATGCCCTTGACATAACCCAAAACAGATTTGTGTTGTCAGCTGGAATCAAACCAGTGACCTTCTGCTTGCCAAGTGAATGCATTGACCTCTAAGAAGCCATTAAATAAAATAAATATTAGGACAATACAAAGACTAACATCAGCGACAGAACTGCTTTTAGGTTGTCTGTCATAGTAAAAGAAAAAATACAGTAACATAAAGTATTTTTCATCATTTGTGAAGTGATTGAGAAGTTTGTCTAAAGGGTACAGGTTACTATGCGATAGCAGTATCTTCAAGTAATATTGTGAGATTTTATTCTCATTACTGACGGCAAAACATTTCATATTTATTTGTTTTTCCATCTGTATTCTTTTATTTTTACTGAATAATCAATTTTAATTCTAAAAGAATGACAGAGAAGGTGATGAGTAGGTCTTGGACTGCTCACAGGTAAGCAACAATATTTTAGAGAAACACAAAAATAAAAGGGTGCCAGGATATCTTATCTGACATCATATCCATACAAAATATGTTTCTTTGTCTTAGCATGTGTGCGTGCATAATCAGGGCAAAATGCTGATCCCAGCATGAAGAAAGCAGGATTCTTTGTATAAATAATACAGCCCAGTGAGATTTCCATTTTCTCCCTGATTGACTCTGAATTGGAAAAAGCTTTCTTTGAACACTGCTGAGGTGTGACATCACACTGGAAAGCAGATTGCACAGTGAGAAGATATATTGAAGAGATCCGGCTATCCATCCATTTCTCAGACTGCTTGTATTACTCAGAGCTGGAAGCCACTGAAGTCTACTCCGACAAGCATTGGATGAGAGGTGGGGATACTCCCAGCAAATCAAGTACAGTCGACAGTAGAGGTATACGTTTACGGTGCTCACACTCACTCCTTTGGGCAGTGAAATTGTCTCCAAAAACTGGTCACAGTTGAGCTGGAATATATTTAATCAGCGATGGGAATTGCTGCATTCTTATCAAGAGAACTAGAAACCATATTACTCATCCATATTGTATGAATAAACAATGACATTTAAACCCAACTTTAATGATTGTGGCATTTAAATTGCCGTGACTTATTTTTCTAGGGTAATCAGAGATGACAGATTGAGTGATTAAAAATAAGACACAGTCAACCTGTGAGTGTTTCTAAGGTCAAACTGGAGGTTTAGATAGGTTTCCTGTGGGTCATTTGAACATTACACAAACCTTTAGGCCAAATTACACTTGTGAACTTCTCTGAAAAGACAATAGTGTAATCACTTATCACACACTGGAGCAAATGTGAAAGCAGGCCAGCTTTAAGAGACTTGTCTAGTATTTTATCTTAAACTGCCTAACTTTGCAATGTGAAACCTCAAAGTGATCCATGATATCCATAAATCATGGAAATAAAGAAAAAAAGTTCTTTGTGGCTGTACCCCAGAACATGAATGTCCTCGATTTGGGACATTTTAAATATATCGACTCTTAAATATTTGGTGAGTCTGAGCTCCCAGATTAGTCGTTTGTTCAGTGCAATTAAAGTCTGAGGCAAGATCAGTGACAACACTGCTTTGGTCACGTCTGAAATATCTGAAGAGCTGACTGAAACAAATGGCTCCCAGAAGAGAATTTTTAAAAAAGAAGCAAAAAAAGAACAAAAAACAAAACTGGAGACATCTGTTAGACTGATTGGAACTGGGGCCTTTCTGTTTGGCTTTTGCATGTTCTTACTGTTCATCTCCGATCACAGATGTGATGGTTTATTATATATTTAAATAAATGGAAGTAAGAAAAGTTACTTTTGAGCAAGACCTTATATAAACATTAGAAACAATAGCCTTTTTCTTACCACTGCATGTGAGATATCCTGCAAGGGATGCATGTACTTTCTTTGTGTGTTAATGAGTGTGTAGTCTCAGTTATAACATATTGGCCCATGGAGTGAGTCAGAGGACTGAAACCAGCAGGAACGTAGCCTCCAGTCTTAACCAACAACAACCTGCACTTATAGTTGCTTCTTTACTGGAGAGTCTCTGTGCTTCACATAGTGGGTAAAAAAAAGGAGCAGGTGAAGCAACAACATGACAGAGTGAAATTTATATTAATACATTGAAAGTGAAAGAAGTGTGATATTAAGAGAATTTCCAGAAATGCATCAAATGAAACTGCACTACAATTAATCTGTGTCTACAGAAATAAAAGAAATGAGTTTAATTTTCGAACTCCAGTCCAGCTTTGGAGCCCTGCACTGGCTGCATATCCTATTTAATCAGATCAGGAATGAAGCCAATTGCGATCGTTTTAAATTTATTTTTTAATGAATTCAGAATGCTCATCTCCTGACTGTCTATAAAAATGGCTAGTTTGAGCATTTCTTGCCTCTTCTTGCCATTTTTTTTTCACAGTGGGCTTGCTTTATATATTTAATTGATTTCTCATCCATAGGCTCCACCATCTATCAACTCTGCACGTTTTAGGTTAGGTAAGATAATATTCTGTCCACTGATGACTCTGGCAGACCCAGAAGTCTTCAGTGTAATTTGCCAAAACCCTGTTGTTGAATAATGTAAGTTACATTTGAAAACAATACACAATGATTTCATTAATAAGGTTCCTCAGGGTGATACAGTTTCTCACCTGAGGTACTGAAAGACTCAGTTATGGGCACTGAATGCTTAATGGAAGGTGTTTGGATGGATATGTGTACTTACACATCATAATATGTATCTACATCCAGTAGACACATTAACATTCATTTAAAGCCACATTTATGGTCACTTCAGAAGTACCACTCCAAATTCACTCGCCTTATAGTGCTGTTTCAGAGGAAATTCTGTTCATGTGCTTCTTGATGCTTCTCTGTGTTCACTCTCATGTTTAGCTTTGCCATTTGGTGATGGGAAGTTAGTGTACAGCCGAGTTAGTGTACAAAAGAAATGTGTAAAAAATATGGTAGTATGTACTGTTTTAAAATGAGGGAATTTTCTCTATAAATTTTAAGGTTATTTTTTTCAGTATTTATTTATTTTTTTTACCACAAAAAATGAATTTGACCATTTACCATTTACGCTTTACCATTTACAGAAACCTCAGTTAAATTGATAATGTACCGGCAGGAAATTACCTAACATGTTCTCCTTTTTTTTTTTTAACACAGTTGGGGTTTTTTTTGCTTTTTTTACAGTGCTGTTTAACTGAAACTAGCTGGCCTTTGCTTTAGGTAACATTTCTGATGAACAATCAGAATGATCCCAAACCATGGAGGCTTAAAACCCAAATGCTTCAGCTCAAAAATGCAAAAATATGTCATAAAGCTGAACTGCAGAGAGAAAACATTATCTGTGATTCTATAAGAACAACCGCTTTCACACACTAACTGTTTGTTAGTGTATATAAATGACATGCTGAAGCATTTGCTCACTCAGCATTCTCTTCACTTACTGCTTGTTTACAAAGGGATCTTACTGGTTTTAAACCTGTCTCACTTATTTGAGACAAACAAAGTTCACAACAAGTGTTTGGTGCTTTGCCAGTTACTGAAGGAGTTTCTTAAGTTTTTGGATAACCTCGTTTGGTTTCGAATTTTGCCTCTCTACATCACCACACTGGATTTTAAAACAATCAAAGGCTACCACTCTTGGTGGCGCTGTCACTTGTTCGCTCGCTCTGCGGTAGAGTATCACTTCCTGTTCCTGCTCAAACACAGTGGTGTTTCTGAGTAGCTTATTTGCTTAGCAATTTAATTAACAACTTTAAAATACATTCTTTTTTCAGAGTATAATCTTCACGTGCTTCATCCGAAGCACACTTTCTGTGTACTCACTACCTAATTTATAGCCAAAGTATTCACTCACTGTCTCTGTACTGTTTCGCTAGCTTAGCTTAGCTCATAGCCGACTCGTTAGCACCATGGCTACTTCACCTGTCCCTCCTGCACTTTCTTGCTCATTGTGTCAGATGTTTAGTTACTCCTTGGCCTCCTTTAGCAGTAATGATATCTGTAACAAATGTAGCATATTTGCAGCTCTGGAGGCCAGGATTACTGAATTGGAGACTCGGCTTCGCACCCTTCATTCACCCGTAGCTAGCCAGGCCCCTGTAGCTGGTGCAGCCGAAGATAGCGTAGGTCCCGCTAGCTGTTCCCCGGCAGACCCCAAGCAGCTGAGGAAAGAGGGCGGCTGGGTGACGGTGAAGAGGAAGCATAGTCCTAAACAGAAGCCCCAGGTACACCACCAACCCGTTCATGTGTCGAACCGTTTTTCCCCACTCGGCGACACACCCGCCGGGTGGTCAAACTCTGGTAATTGGTGATTCTGTTCTCAGACATGTGAAGCTAGAGACACCGGCAACCATAGTCAATTGTCTTCCAGGGGCCAGAGCAGGCGACATTGAAGGAAATTTAAAACTGCTGGCCAAGGGTAAACGTAAATTCAGTAAAATCATAATTCACGTCGGCAGTAATGACACCCGGTTACGCCAATCGGAGGTCACTAAAATCAATATTGAATCGGTGTGCAACTTTGCCAAAACAATGTCGGACTCTGTAGTTTTCTCTGGTCCCCTCCCCAATCAGACCAGGAGTGACATGTTTAGCCGCATGTTCTCCTTAAATTGCTGGCTGTCTGAGTGGTGTCCCAGAAACGATGTGGGCTTCATAGATAATTGGCAAACCTTCTGGAGGAAACCTGGTCTTGTTAGGAGAGATGGCATCCATCCCACTTTGGATGGAGCAGCTCTCATTTCTAGAAATATGGACAAATGTATTAAACCCCTCAAAATATGACTATCCAGAGTTGGGACCAGGAAGCAGAGTTGCAGTCTTACACGCCTCTCTGCAGCTTCTCTCCTCCTGCTACCCCCCCCAAAAAACCCCATCTCCATAGAGACTGTGTCAGCTTCCAAAAAGACAAAAAACAAACTAAAAACCAGCAACAAACAACTTAAACATAAACAATTACAAAGAAAGAACAATACAGTATCCACATCTGAACCAAAGAGTAAAACAGTGAAATGTGGATTATTAAATATTAGGTCTCTGTCCTCCAAGTCTCTGTTAGTACATGACTTAATAATTGATCAACAAATTGATTTACTCTGCCTTACAGAAACCTGGTTGCAGCAGGATGATTATGTTAGTTTAAATGAATCAACACCCCCGAGTCATTCTAACTACCAGAAATCTCGAAGCACAGGCCGAGGGGGCGGTGTGGCAGCAATTTTTCACACCAGTCTATTAATTAATGAAAGACCAAGACAGACTTTTAATTCATTTGAAAGCCTGATGCTTAACATTGTCCACCCCAGCTGTGAAACTAGAAACCAGTCTTACTTGTTATCATCTATCGTCCACCTGGGCCTTACACAGAGTTTCTGTCTAATTTCTCAGACTTTATATCTGATTTAGTTTTCAGCTCAGATAAAATAATTATTATGGGTGATTTTAAGATCCATGTAGATGCTAAAAATGACAGCCTCAACATGGCATTTAATCTGTTATTAGGCTCAATTGGTTTCTCTCAAAATGTAAAAGAACTCACCCACCACTTTAATCACACTCTAGATCTTGTTTTAACATATGGCTTAGAAACTGAACATTTAACAGTGTTTCCTGAAAACCCTCTCCTGTCTGATCATTTCCTGATAACATTTACATTTACAATAATTGATTACACAGCAGTGGAGAGTAGACTTTATCAAAGTAGATGTCTTTCTAAAAGCGCTGTAACTAAGTTTAAGAATATAATCCACCCACTGTTATCATCGTCAATGCCCTATACCAACACAGAGCAGAGCAGCTATCTGAACGCTACTCCAACAGAGGTCGATTATCTTGTTAATAATTTCACCTCCTCACTACGTACGACTCTGGATACTGTAGCACCAGTGAAAACTAAGGTCTCTAATCAGAAGTACCTGACTCCGTGGTATAATTCTCAAACATGTAGCCTAAAGCAGATGACTCGTAATCTGGAGAGGAAATGGCGTGTCACAAATTTAGAGGATCATCATTTAGCCTGGACAAATAGTTTGTTGCTTTATAAGAAAGCCCTCCGCAAAGCCAGAACATCTTACTATTTGTCACTGATTGAAGAAAATAAGAACAACCCCAGGTTTCTCTTCAGCACTGTAGCCAGGCTGACAAAAAGTCAGAGCTCTTTTGAGCCAACCATCCCTTTAACGTTAACTAGTAATGACTTCATGAACTTCTTCACAAGTAAAATTTTTATCATTAGAGAAAAAATTACCAATAATCATCCCACAGATGTAATATTATCTACAGCTACTCTTAGTACCATTGATGTTAAGTTAGACTCTTTTTCTCCAATTGATCTTTCTGAGTTAACTTCAATAATTACTTCCTCCAAACCATCAACGTGTCTTTTAGACCCCATTCCTACAAAACTGCTCAAAGAAGTCCTGCCATTAATTAATTCTTCGATCTTAAATATGATCAACCTATCTCTAATAATCGGCTATGTACCACAGGCCTTCAAGCTGGCTGTAGTTAAACCTTTACTCAAAAAGCCATCTCTAGACCCAGCAGTCTTAGCTAATTATAGGCCAATCTCCAACCTTCCTTTCATATCAAAAATCCTTGAAAGAGTAGTTGTCAAACAGCTAACAGATTATCGGCAGAGGAATGGTTTATTTGAAGAGTTTCAGTCAGGTTTCAGAGCTCATCACAGCACAGAAACAGCTTTAGTGAAGGTTACAAATGATCTTCTTATGGCCTCTGACAGTGGACTCATCTCTGTGCTTGTCCTGCTAGACCTTAGTGCAGCATTCGATACTGTTGACCATAATATCCTATTAGAGCGATTAGAACATGCTGTAGGTATTACAGGTACTGCACTGCAGTGGTTTGTATCATATCTATCTAATAGACTCCAATTTGTGCATGTAAATGGAGAGTCCTCTTCACACACTGAGGTTAATTATGGAGTTCCACAGGGTTCAGTGCTAGGACCAATTCTGTTTACATTATACATGCTTCCCTTAGGCAGCATCATTAGAAGACATAGCATACATTTTCACTGCTATGCAGATGACACCCAGCTCTATCTGTCCATGAAGCCAGATAACACACACCAATTAGTTAAACTGCAGGAATGTCTTAAAGACATAAAGACCTGGATGGCCGCTAACTTTCTGCTTCTTAATTCAGATAAAACTGAGGTTATTGTACTCGGCGCTGAAAAGCTTAGAAATATGGTATCTAACCAGCTTCTTACTCTGGATGGCATTACCTTGGCCTCCAGTAACACTGTGAGGAACCTTGGAGTCATTTTTGACCAGGATATGTCCTTCAACGCACATATTAAACAAATATGTAAGACTGCTTTCTTCCATTTGCGCAACATCTCTAAAATTAGAAATATCCTGTCTCAGAGTGACGCTGAAAAACTAGTTCATGCATTTATTACTTCCAGGCTGGACTACTGCAATTCATTATTATCAGGATGTCCAAAAAACTCACTGAAAAGCCTTCAGCTAATCCAAAATGCTGCAGCAAGAGTACTGACAGGGACTAGAAAGAGAGAGCATATTTCTCCTGTTTTGGCTTCCCTTCATTGGCTTCCTGTTAAATCCAGAATTGAATTCAAAATCCTGCTCCTCACATACAAGGTCTTAAATAATCAGGCCCCATCTTATCTTAATGACCTTGTAGTACCATATCACCCTATTAGAGCACTTCGCTCTCGCTCTGCAGGCTTACTTGTTGTTCCTAGAGTATTTAAAAGTAGAATGGGAGGGAGAGCCTTCAGTTTTCAGGCCCCTCTTCTGTGGAACCAGCTTCCAGTTTGGATTCGGGAGACAGACACTATCTCTACTTTTAAGATTAGGCTTAAAACTTTCCTTTTTGCTAAAGCATATAGTTAGGGCTGGACCAGGTGACCCTGAATCCTCCCTTAGTTATGCTGCAATAGACGTAGGCTGCCGGGGTATTCCCATGATGCATTGAGTTTTTCCTTTCCAGTCACCTTTCTCACTCACTATGTATTAATAGACTTCTCTGCATTGAATCATATCTGTTATTAACCTCTGTCTCTCTTCCACAGCATGTCTTTTATCCTGTCTTCCTTCTCTCACCCCAACCGGTCGCAGCAGATGGCCGCCCCTCCCTGAGCCTGGTTCTGCCGGAGGTTTCTTCCTGTTAAAAGGGAGTTTTTCCTTCTCACTGTCGCCAAAGTGCTTGCTCATAGGGGGTCATATGATTGTTGGGTTTTTCTCTGTATCTATGAAGCGCCTTGAGGCGACTTTTGTTGTGATTTGGCGCTATATAAATAAAATTGAATTGAATTGAATTGTCCTCTGACTGCATCAGGATCTCTGAAATGCACACAGAGAGAATACTATTGTCATATCTGATATGACCCCAGTGATAATACTGGTGGTATCCCATTTGTTGCAAGCCTTTATAGTGACATGTCATTGTCCCAAACAAACAGGATTTCACCCAGTTGAATGCTCTAAATGGTAATTGGAATGTTCATTGCGTGATTGACAGTATCAGAGATCTTACTTGGTTGTTTATCTAAATTGGGCCTTAAAATTTGGGTGAGCTAGCCTGGTGCCGTTTTAATAGCATCTTAAGAAGTAAAACTTGATCCTTAACATTTGTAGAAACCTTGTAGAAATGGTATTTTGCACAATGCCAACTCAATTTTTTCATGTCCTCAACAAAATATTGTAGTTAGTAAAATAATTTGCAGTCAAAATGCCTTAATTTTAAAACATACCATTTTTCTCACATTCTATTGCTCCATATAGAGGGATTTTTTTGCCAGGTAGTTTGGGAATGGTTTTCCAAAGGTGGTTGGTGTCTCGTTTTTTTAAGGCCTTTATATACTAGTTCAGCGGTCACCAACCTTTTTTGCGCCATGGACCGGTTTATTCCCAACAATATTTTCATGGACCGGCCTTTAAGGTGTCGTGGATAAATACAACAAAATAAAACTAGTACCGGTACCGAAAAAAAGAAAATTTATTCATAACACACGCGAAAAGACCCAGGAAAACCGAGTAAACGATAAAAATGATAACAAAATAACGCTGAAAACCAATAAAAACCCTGGAAACTATACATTTCACACCTGAGCCTCAACTCTCGCAGCCCGGTACCAAACGACTCACGGACCGGTAACGGTCCGAGGCCCGGGGGTTGGGGACTGCTGTACTAGTTGATCTATTACAGCCTTGACATTAAAGACCTTTTTTAATCTTTTGATATTAAAGTCAAAATTTCAAGATTCCTGTTTTATCGAGCACTAATCAGCTGATCTTATCGAGATTACATTTGTGTTAAACTGTAAACGACACATTTTGATTTTATTGTTAATAGTATTTCAAGTTTAATTACAAATTTTCAACTGTATTTTCAGAAGGGAAAATATTTTTTTTTCTTAATGTGGCCCTAATACTCTTCCATACTGTAAAACACATTCATACCAAAGGACATTTTGGAAGAAAGCATGAAAATACTGCCAACACATTCCAACATCTTTCCAGGATGTTGAATGCTTTCTTTAATGCAGGTCATAACCTGTGTATAACCTTGTATATTAAGGACTTGGGGGAGTTTTCAGAGTAAACAATGTTTCAGTGAGGCACAAATCCACATAAGAATTTAAAAACTGTTCAGATTGTTTAGTCTTTGATACAACCCTCCTCATTTTTAAATGTCAACAAAGGTTTTGCTTTGGTTATACTTTTGGGTCCCAGAGTACTCTTGTTTACATGCCACTATTGCATGTCATTAACCTTTGTCTTCTCTCTTCCAAAGTTTGTTTTGTCCCATCTCTCTATGCTCTCCTTTTTCTTGTTTTCTTTTTCCTTACCTCCTAACCATCATGGAAGATAGCTGCTCAGCTTTGAGCCTGGTTCTACTGGAGGTCTGTCCCTTGGTCATTAAAGTTTTGTCGTATATTGATACCTTGGGATCACTTTGGGACCACTGTTGTTGTTGGTGCTATGTAAATTAAACTGAATTGAATTTGGGTGGGATGATTTGGAGGTTTAAGTTGTTTAGGTTTCTGTTGTTAAATGTTGCATAACAGGCATCGAAATAGTCGAGCTCATTTAAAGAGGGACTGCAAGAACTTCTAACCCACAGTCAGAATAGAAACCACAGTAAATAATGCCATGTACAGCTAAATGTGGTTCACTTTAACTGCCTTCAAACAACTCTTGCCAACAAGGAAGTGTAATCATTACACTCCACCAGACTCTGCTAGTTATTTCACCTTGCAAAACATAGGACTTTTCATGTACTGCTTGTATTGATTGTCTAGTCCTTTTATTGTGGCATTTTATTGGGTGTGTTTGGATCCAAATTAACTCTTAAAACACAAAAGTCACACAAGGCGACCAGCGATTTACTTTTAGATTTACCTTCTTGTTGCCACGCATGCAGTTTTAGCATTAATAGCTTTCTTTCAAACTTGAAGGAACTATTTGTCTCTCTTTATTGCAGGAGTGTGGGCGGGGCATGAGTCAGAGAGTACAGTAACAGGAGGGCTGTAAACACTCGTACAGCTTTACTGAAGCTTTATTCCATGTAATAATATTTCTTGATCTCTTGGAAATATATTGATATATTTAAAAGAAATAAACAAACACCAACCTGGTGGCCCTGGTGACTGTTCTAGTAACAGAACTCTCACTATTGTTTTCATCTTTTCCACCTGATGATATTCATGTTTAATAATTATATATCTAGACTGTTGAAAATAACATGTTTATGCTACTGTTTGTTTCGTGTGTCTCTTGAGGTCCAGTTCTACATGTGTACTAGTGCTCTGTCTTTGCATTAATCAGATTTTAACGTGAGTTATAAGAAGACGTGGAGGGATTGCACTAGGTGCATTCAAAAGACTGTAGTCCTTCAGATGTTACTGCAGAAGAACCTTCCTGTATCCTGAAATATTGAACTCAAAATTGTTCTGTTCATATTATTTGCCATTACCAGACTGTGTGCTTTCTTCTGGTTCCAAGTGTATCTAAAAATAGAATGGGGGTCAGAGCCTTCTTTCAGGTCCCTCAACTGTGGAACCAGCTCCAGTTTGGATTCAGGAGACAAACACTCTTGCTACTTTTAAGATTAAGATTAAGCCTTTCTTTTTCCGTAAAGCATTTAGTTAAAGCTGGATCAGGTGACCCTGAAGCCTCCCTTGGTTATGCTACAATAGGCCTTGGCTCCTGATACTTCCTGTGATGCACTAAACATTTCTTATCACTCACCTCTCTGTGTTTTTACACCACTCTGCATAAATCAGTAGTTATTATTAATCTCTTGCTGATTCTACTGCCTGTCTTTTGTCCATATAGTTGTCCCTCCCTGAGCCTGGTTTTGCTAGAGGTTTTGTCCTGTTAAAAGAGAGTTTTTCGTTCCCATTGTTACCAAGTGCTTGTTCATAGTGGGTCATCTGAATGTTTGGGTTTTCTCTGTATTACTTTAGGGTCTGCCACTGTGATTTGGTGCTATATACTATAAATGACATTGAATTGAAAATTGAATTGCTGTTCCTGTTTGGATCAAAACACTGTTTGGATTCGTCCAGTCCAGCTGTATTTTCCAGTAAGTGGTCAACTGTTTCAGCTCTGCTGCCACAGTGTAGACACAGAAAATCTTTCCCACCTCATACCACAATACCTGCATTCATTTTAGATTTAAGCTCCTTATTGTATTTATATCAGATTCAGATTTATTGAGCTCTTAACTTTTTAGTATTTTCTATTTAACTCAGGTCCTTTTTTGGTATATTTTTTTCTAATAATTCTCAGCTGTTTTGTTCTGTGAGTGTGTATATTTGTTTCAGTGAGCTAAGTTCTTGCTGTAACACATTAATTTCCCAGCTTTCTCATCATCTTGTCTAAATACATGTTTGAGTTAAGCTAACAGAAAAGCTGATGAATCTTTTTGCGACAGACTTTTTACTCTGCCCACTGCACCAAATGAGGAGACACTGGCTTGCTACCTGATTTCCTGCATGGGATATTTCTACACAGCATTCTGGAAATACTCACTGTTTCTGCTTTACTGATTTCATATTTCATTTTAGATACAAAACAGCGTGTCACCCAGTTACAAATATGAGCTGCAGCAAATGTTTCCCCGTAAATACACAACAGCCTGTATGCCAGGCTTGCCCATATTTGTCATTGCCGAATTGGCAGTCTCATTGTTTTTAGCTGCTGGTAACGTATGCACCTCTCACTTTCGAGCTGGTAATGATCATGAACTCCTCTGCAAAATTGCATCATTAAACAGTGAGGTATTTATCAAGAGAAGAGTGCCCCTGTGGAGAGGGCAGACAACTTTTCATGGGGTGGCTGTTTTTTAAAACACTGGTTGTCAACTTGTCTTTGTCCAGTTCAATGGAGTAATTTGACCTGAGCTGTTGAGCAAACAGCCTTGAGGTAATGGATCGGTCAGAGACTGAGAGCAAGGAGGAAGAAGAAAAAGTGTGAGATGAAGAGATCATTAATGCGTGCATGCATCTTGGATTAGAAAGCATTGATCTGAAAAGAAGATGTTGGCTTTGGCTGCCTCTATTGTTCTTGTCTTGGTGTGAAAGGGCTTTGGATGTTTTACCTTCAGTGTCCTGTTAGACACCCTGCAGAGTGATCACTTAGTGTTAACCATTAGTTCTGTCTTGTTTCTCTCTGCTTCTGCCTCGTTTTTCCATGTCTTAGCAGCACAGCAGGGCGGTTTGTTATTTTGGTTAGTTATTTATCTCAGGCAAGTACTCTCGACTTTAAAAGGGTAGGTCACATCGCACTCGTGTTCAGAAAACACGGTTTACTCGGACAGGCTATGACCTATGCCTCTAGCAAAGAAATGCATGCTGGGTGCAGTTTTTGTGTGGGAGATATAGATCCAACTGGGTGCAAGTTGGCTCTAGGTGTATGTCCCAGTCGCACATCATTCACACTACTTTTTTGCATGAAGGATCTGCATTTTATAATGTATAACATCTGTTAATGCCATACATACGTGTATTTGTGTCTTGTATAAGTTCTGTGCAGAGTGCTGACCAGGATCTAGCCATGAATGTGCTGCAGCGGAATTGATAGTCCTACATGAATGTCTCTGGCTTTCTAAGGAGCATAACAAATTGTGTTTATTCTTGCTTTTCCTATTTTACTGCTGGAACCGTTCAACTTAGCATTGAGTTCTGACCTCCAGCTTCCGAGGTAACTGGAACCTCGGCGGCATAACTTCAGTTGTAATCCAGTACCTTCAATTCAGGTTCGATAAAGGGAACATTTCCTCCCTTACTGCAGCTCTGGCCCAGCAGGGTTCATCTGTATATTCTTAGTTTTTACAGATCTTGTGGTAACTTTCAGAGTTTGGAAATGTGTTGATCTGTTTTTAAAGCCCTTTGTGGTAAAGTATTACTACAAATTTTAAAGAGTTCTAAAGTTTTGAATTTACTCCACCTCTCTGGGAACATCTCAGGCTCTCCGAGGTATGGAGGCCTATCTCCCCTCACCACACTCCCTGCCAGTGGCTGATGCCCTCAGACGTTGGTGTGTTGGTGGTTCTTGGTGTCTAGGGCTGGGCGCTCATGTATGTACTGACTCACTCCTGGTGGCTGATTGGCGGGGCCTGGTGCCTGTGGCCCCGGCTAGGCCCCTTCCGGGGGCTGGGGTTCCCTCAGGCCTCTGGGCCTGAGGCCTGGTCCTCTCTGGCACAGCTGGCTGCCGGCAGAGCCCGCGGGCACGTCACTGCAACCCCCTCTGGCCTCTGCTCCGTGGCTGCTGGGTGACCTCTCCTTTGGGGCTCTCCTCAGCTCTTCCCAGGAAGGTGGCACGGTTGCCCCCCTGGTGGTCCTCCTTGGGTCCTCATATTCTGGGGCCTCTGGATGTCTGGGGCCTGGATCTCCTCCATACCTGCTTCATGCCCTGGGGGACGGGGCTATGGCCTCCTTTTATGTCAGTGTAAAGATATTTAATTACATCTAGAATCCCAGAGACAGATACAAAAGTACAGTTAAAAGTTTAAAATCTATACCCCCTTTTAAATATTTTCAAAGCCATCCAGTGGGCCAGATTGGAGTCTTTGTCAGGCTAATACTTCCTTTTAAAAATGTATAAATGGACCAGCCTGTTTGCTCAGACCGGGTAGTGTGCTCAGCCTGCAGACACTAGGATAAGTGATGTTACCTTCATTAAAGGAAACCACACGACAGTGTGGAGCACTATCAGGCACAGAAAGGCACGCCTGTTGTTCTGTAATTATGCAAAGCTCTGCACTCGAGCAGAAAGCCGTGGTAGTGTCCAAGGCTGCGCTGCCCTCTGTATGTCTGCCTGAATCCTCCCTCCTGGTGATGGCTGAAATGTCACCCTTGTATCAGGAGGAGAGTCATATCGCATGTCTTGCACACACTGTTGCACACAGTCAGACAACCTTTTTTCTCCCATTATGAATATGGATATTTTCCAGATTTCACACAAATGGGTTGGATTTGTTTCATGCCCTCACCCTCAGGCAGATTTAGCAATGACTTGTCGGTGCGCAGGCCATTTTCAGTTTTTCATGAGATTGCCTCTCCCCCTGCCTCATTTCCTGCTCCCTCCTACTTCGTGTTTTGTACCAGATGCACTCACCAATCACAGAGCCAAAACCTCTCTCTGGAAGTGATTTCCTTCTCCCTTTCTGTTCTTCCCACTGTAAATCAAAAGTGACGTGCATCATCATTACATTCGCGTTACAACGTCTGACAAAGGATGTGGCAGATGAGCGCTGTCATTTGATACGTTATGAGATGTATGACAAAGTGAAAATATGGTTGAAAACATAATTTTGAAGTGATGGGGTTGGAGGAAGCAATCTTTTATAAATCTTAAACCCTTTTTTTTTTTTAGCCCCAGGGCGTTGGCTGTTTGTAGCCATTTTAATTAATGCATACAGCCCAGTTCTGAAACGAATGAACGCTCCATTTACAAAAGAGATGTGAGCCATCTCGATGCTTCCGGTTTGGCGATGAGTGAGTGAGGTAGACACGGCAGTAGCTCCGCTTAATTTCGATCTTAAAACTCCAAATAGACCGTAATTATACGCAGTAACCGAAGGTAACTAAACTACTGTCTGATAAAGTGGCTGGGTGTCTACATGCCAGTTGAAAATGCCAAAAAAAGTTTTGCCAAAGTTGGACACGCCGGGCGGGGAAGGCCCGAGTGAAGCCTCTGGCCACAGTAAAGATGCCAGCGGAACCGTCACGAGCACAGACAATACAGTGTTGGGGGCTATTGCGGCACTCCGCTCAGGTGTTAAGGTTGAAATTTGTGACAAAATTGAAAATAAGATCTCAGAAGTCACAGCAATATTAAGAGGGGAGGTAGCCAGCTTGAAAGCCGAGAATGACACATGGCCATACGCTGCAAGAGCTAGCCTACACAGCTAGCGGCTCATCCGATGCAATACGGGAGTTGGAGAACAAAGTTGAGACGCTCGGTGGGCAAGTGACATCGCTTTCTGAAAAATGCCTCGACCTCGAGGGACGCTCAAAGCGTCAGAACCTAAGAGTGGTAGGGGTGAAAGAAGGCAAAGAGGATGGGCAGAATGCCAGGGAGTTTGCAGGGAGGCTGTTAAAAGAAGCGCTTGGACTGGACGAGACACCTGTGATTGACAGAGCCCACAGAGCTTTGGGAAAGAAGCCCGGAGATAACGAACCACCTCAACATCTCATTGTAAGAGTTCACTACTGCCACACCTATGAGGACATCATGAAGAAAGTCATGGGCTTTTTTTTCTCTTTGTGTACCTAAGAGTCAATAATCCGGGCAGCTTGCGGTTAAAGGCATATGTTAGTAACGTTATACTTGTTAATGATGTTACATGTTGCGGTCTCACACTTGGTTTTAAGGGCTGGTAGTTGGACACCCTTTAACTTGTTTTTGAATAACTGTATTGTTTTGTGTAATAGTGATGATAATGTACCTTCTGATCCTTTTTTTTGTGATATCTGGTCTATGCCTAATGTCTTTACGGAGCTACACAGGGCACTTGTTATGTCGGAGGTTGCGACAGAGGATGGTTGGAAGTACGCATGGTCTTGTTGGGAGGATGGCAGGTTCCCCTCCCTGCTATGACCTAGGTGTATGTGTTTTTGTTTGTTTGTTTGTTTGTTTGTTTTTCTTTTTTATTATTTCTGCTGTGTTTACTTTGTATTTTCAGAGAATTGTGCCATCAAATGCTTCTAGGTTTCTGTAATCGTTTATTGATAATTTGGGTCTTGTGGATGTTTGGAGAACGTTGAATGCAACCGGAAGGGAATATTCCTTTCACTCTGGGGTTCATAATACGTACCCCCGTATAGACTACTTTCTATTAGATAGTAAACTGTTACATGGAGTCCAAAGTAGTAAATATCATAATATCCTTATATCAGATCATAGCCCAGTGTCTATTTCACTAAATTTACTGGAATCAGGTGATAATTATAAACACTGGCGATTAGACCCTCAACTTCTTACGAGGAAAACATTCTGCAATTATCTGGAAGAACAGATCAAGTTGTTTTTTGAGATGAATGACAAAGATGATGTATCACCTCTTTTATTGTGGGAGACGTTTAAAGCATATGTTAGAGGCTGTGTAATTTCTTTTCAGTCGTCTGAGAAAAAACGTAATAACATGGAACGCATACAGTTGGAGGTTCAAATACAAAAATTGGACTCTGAGAATGCCAGACAACCATCTGTACAGCTACATAGTAAAATATCAGCTCTGAAGTATAAACTCAATAACTTGCTATCAGATAAAATTTCCAGGGCCTTCATGTATGTTAAGCAGACCTATTTTGAATTTGGTGATAAGCCACATAAATTACTGGCCAGGCATCTAAGGAAGAGAGAAAGTGATAGGGCCATTCATGCAATCAGGTCAGACTCAGGGTTGTTGATTAATTCTTATAAGGATATTAATACTGCTTTTAGACAGTACATCTCAGTGTAATGCACCTCCTGAAATTATGCAAGATTTTCTAAGCAAATGTAACTTGCCTACATTGGCACAAAAGGACAGGACACTTCTAGATGCAGACTTAACATGTCCAGAATTGATTAGTACCATACGCTCCCTGAAAAACGGGGAGAGCCCAGGACCAGATGGTCTATGTAATGAGTTTTATAAAAAGTTTAGCAGTTTACTCACCCCATATTTGCTGAATATGTTTAATATGGCCTTGGAAGATGGTGCACTCCCACAGACCCTGAATGAAGCAACTGTGACTCTCATTCCAAAGAAAGGAAAGGACCCAGAATTGGTGAGTTCTTACCGACCAATCTCTTTATTGAACACAGATCACAAAATACTGGCCAAGTCTTTAGCCAGGAGACTTAGTTCTCACATAGGTAAACTGGTTTACCCAGATCAAACAGGGTTTATCCCAGCAAGACATGCATCTCATAACCTGAGACGTCTTTTTGACATTATTTATTCCTCTAGGGATCCAGATAAAGACCTAGTGATATTGAGTCTTAATGCAGAAAAGGCCTTTGACTGTGTCGAATGGTCATATCTATATGCAGTATTAAGTAAGTTCGGAGTTGGACCTAAATTTGTTTCCTGGATTCAATTGTTATATTTGGACTTGGTGTTCGCTCGCTCTGTGGTATAGTATCGCTTCCTGTTCCTGCTCAAACACAGTGGTGTTTCTGAGTAGCTTATTTGCTTAGCAGTTTAATTAACAACTTTTAAATACATTCTTTTTTTTCCCACAGTATAATCTTCACGTGCTTCATCCGAAGCACACTTTCTGTGTACTCACTACCTAATTTATAGCCAAAGTATTCACTCACTGTCTCTGTACTGTTTCGCTAGCTTAGATCGTAGCCGACCCGTTAGCACCATGGCTACTTCACCTGTCCCTTCTGCACTTTCTTGCTCATTGTGTCAGATGTTTAGTTACTCCTCGGCCTCCTTTAGCAGTAATGATATCTGTAACAAATGTAGCATATTTGCAGCTCTGGAGGCCAGGATTACTGATCTGGAGACTCGGCTTTGCACCCTTCTCTCACCCTTAGCTAGCCAGGCCCCTGTAGCTGGTGCAGCCGAAGATAGCGTAGGCCCCGCTAGCTGTTCCCCGGCAAATCCCAAGCAGCTGCGGAAAGAAGGCGGCTGGGTAACGGTGAGGAGGAAGCATAGTCCTAAACAGAAGCCCCAGGTACACCACCAACCCGTTCATGTGTCTAACCGTTTTTCCCCACTCGGTGACACACCCGCTGGGGGTCAAACTCTGGTAATTGGTGATTCTGTTCTCAGACATGTGAAGCTAGAGACACCGGCAACCATAGTCAATTGTCTTCCAGGGGCCAGAGCAGGCGACATTGAAGGAAATTTAAAACTGCTGGCTAAGGGTAAACGTAAATTCAGTAAAATCATAATTCATGTCGGCAGTAATGACACCCGGTTACGCCAATCGGAGGTCACTAAAATCAATATTGAATCGGTGTGTAACTTTGCCAAAACAATGTCGGACTCTGTAGTTTTCTCTGGTCCCCTCCCCAATCAGACCAGGAGTGACATGTTTAGCCGCATGTTCTCCTTAAATTGCTGGCTGTCTGAGTGGTGTCCCAGAAATGATGTGGGCCTCATAGATAATTGGCAAACCTTCTGGAGGAAACCTGGTCTTGTTAGGAGAGATGGCATCCATCCCACTTTGGATGGAGCAGCTCTCATTTCTAGAAATATCGACAAATTTATTAAACCCCTCAAAACATGACTATCCAGAGTTGGGACCAGGAAGCAGAGTTGCAGTCTTACACGCCTCTCTGCAGCTTCTCTCCTCCTGCTACCCCCCCAAAAACCCATCTCCATAGAGACTGTGTCTGCTTCCAAAAAGACAAAAAACAAACTAAAAACCAGCAACAAACAACTTAAACATTTACAAAGAAAGAACAATACAGTATCCACATCTGAACCAAAGAGTAAAACAGTGAAATGTGGATTATTAAATATTAGGTCTCTCTCCTCCAAGTCTCTGTTAGTACATGACTTAATAATTGATCAACAAATTGATTTACTCTGCCTTACAGAAACCTGGTTGCAGCAGGATGATTATGTTAGTTTAAATGAATCAACACCCCCGAGTCATTCTAACTACCAGAAATCTCGAAGCACAGGTCGAGGGGGCGGTTTGGCAGCAATTTTTCACACCAGTCTATTAATTAATGAAAGACCAAGACAGACTTTTAATTCATTTGAAAGCCTGATGCTTAACATTGTCCACCCCAGCTGTGAAACTCAGAAACCAGTCTTACTTGTTATCATCTATCGTCCACCTGGGCCTTACACAGAGTTTCTGTCTGATTTCTCAGACTTTATATCTAATTTAGTTCTGAGCTCAGATAAAATAATTATTGTGGTTGATTTTAAGATCCATGTTGATGCTAAAAATGACAGCCTCAACATGGCATTTAATCTGTTGTTAGACTCAATTGGTTTCTCTCAAAATGTAAAAGAACCCACCCACCACTTTAATCACACTCTAGATCTTGTTTTAACATATGGCATAGAAACTGAACATTTAACAGTGTTTCCTGAAAACCCTCTCCTGTCTGATCATTTCTTGATAACATTTACATTTACAATAATTGATTACGCAGCAGTGGAGAGTGGACTTTATCAAAGTAGATGTCTTTCTGAAAGCGCTGTAACTAAGTTTAAGAATATAATCCAGCCACTGTTATCATCGTCAATGCCCTGTACCAACACAGAGCAGAGCAGCTATCTGAACGCTACCCCAACAGAGGTCGATTATCTTGTTAATAATTTCACCTCCTCACTACGTACGACTCTGGATACTGTAGCTCCAGTGAAAACTAAGGTCTCTAATCAGAAGTACCTGACCCCGTGGTATAATTCTCAAACACGTACCCTAAAGCAGATGACTCGTAATCTGGAGAGGAAATGGCGTGTCACAAATTTAGAGGATCATCATTTAGCCTGGAGAAATAGTTTGTTGCTTTATAAGAAAGCCCTCCGCAAAGCCAGAACAGCTTACTACTCATCACTGATTGAAGAAAATAAGAACAACCCCAGGTTTCTCTTCAGCACTGTAGCCAGGCTGACAAAAAGTCAGAGCTCTTTTGAGCCAACCATCCCTTTAACGTTAACTAGTGATGACTTCATGAACTTCTTCACAAATAAAATTTTTATCATTAGAGAAAAAATTACCAATAATCATCCCACAGATGTAATATTATCAACAGCTACTCTTAGTTCCATTGATGTTAAGTTAGACTCTTTTTCTCCAATCGATCTTTCTGAGTTAACTTCAATAATTACTTCCTCCAAACCATCAACGTGTCTTTTAGACCCCATTCCTACAAAACTGCTCAAAGAAGTCCTGCCATTGATTAATTCTTCGATCTTATATATGATCAACCTATCTCTAATAATCGGCTATGTACCACAGGCCTTCAAGGTGGCTGCAGTTAAACCTTTACTCAAAAAGCCATCTCTAGACCCAGCAGTCTTAGCTAATTATAGGCCAATCTCCAACCTTCCTTTCATATCAAAAATCCTTGAAAGAGTAGTTGTCAAACAGCTAACAGATCATCTGCAGAGGAATGGTTTATTTGAAGAGTTTCAGTCAGGTTTCAGAGTTCATCACAGCACAGAAACAGCATTAGTGAAGGTTACAAATGATCTTCTCATGGCCTCTGACAGTGGACTCATCTCTGTGCTTGTCCTTCTTGACCTTAGTGCAGCATTCGATACTGTTGACCATAATATCCTGTTAGAGCGATTAGAACATGCTGTAGGTATTACAGGTATTGCACTGCAGTGGTTTGTATCATATCTATCTAATAGACTCCAATTTGTGCATGTAAATGGAGAGTCCTCTTCACACACTGAGGTTAATTATGGAGTTCCACAGGGTTCAGTGCTAGGACCAATTCTGTTTACATTATACATGCTTCCCCTAGGCAGCATCATTAGAAGACATAGCATACATTTTCACTGCTATGCAGATGACACCCAGCTCTATCTGTCCATAAAGCCAGATAACACACACCAATTAGTTAAACTGCAGGAATGTCTTAAAGACATAAAGACTTGGATGGCCACTAACTTTCTGCTTCTTAACTCAGATAAAACTGAGGTCATTGTACTCGGCGCTGAAAAGCTTAGAAATATGGTATCTAACCAGATTCTTACTCTGGATGGCATTACCTTGGCCTCCAGTAACACTGTGAGGAACCTTGGAGTCATTTTTGACCAGGATATGTCCTTCAACGCACATATTAAACAAATATGTAAGACTGCGTTCTTCCATTTGCGCAACATCTCTAAAATTAGAAATATCCTGTCTCAGAGTGATGCTGAAAAACTAGTTCATGCATTTATTACTTCCAGGCTGGACTACTGCAATTCATTATTATCAGGATGTCCAAAAAACTCACTGAAAAGCCTTCAGTTAATCCAAAATGCTGCAGCAAGAGTACTGACAGGGACTAGAAAGAGAGAGCATATTTCTCCTGTTTTGGCTTCCCTTCATTGGCTTCCTGTTAAATCCAGAATTGAATTCAAAATCCTGCTCCTCACATACAAGGTCTTAAATAACCAGGCCCCATCTTATCTTAATGACCTTGTAGTACCATATCACCCTATTAGAGCACTTCGCTCCCACTCTGCAGGCCTACTTGTTGTTCCTAGAGTATTTAAAAGTAGAATGGGAGGGAGAGCCTTCAGTTTTCAGGCCCCTCTTCTGTGGAACCAGCTTCCAGTTTGGATTCGGGAGACAGACACTATCTCTACTTTTAAGATTAGGCTTAAAACTTTCCTTTTTGCTAAAGCATATAGTTAGGGCTGGACCAGGTGACCCTGAATCCTCCCTTAGTTATGCTGCAATAGATGTAGGCTGCCGGGGGATTCCCATGATGCATTGAGTTTTTCCTTTCCAGTCACCTTTCTCACTCACTATGTGTTAATAGACCTCTCTGTATTGAATCATAACTGTTAATAATCTCTGTCTCTCTTCCACAGCATGTCTTTTATCCTGTCTTCCTTCTCTCACCCCAACCGGTCGCAGCAGATGGCCGCCCCTCCCTGAGCCTGGTTCTGCCGGAGGTTTCTTCCTGTTAAAAGGGAGTTTTTCCTTCCCACTGTCGCCAAAGTGCTTGCTCATAGGGGGTCATATGATTGTTGGGCTTTTCTCTGTATCTATGAAGCGCCTTGAGGCGACATTTGTTGTGATTTGGCGCTATATAAATAAAATTGAATTGAATTGAATTATATAGTAATCCGTGTGCCAGAATACTCACAAACAATACCCTTTCCGAACCAATTAAGCTATTTTGTGGCACAAGACAGGGATGTGCGCTGAGCCCTTTATTATTTGCCCTCGCATTAGAGCCGTTGGCAGAAACAATTCGGAAACATAAAGAAATACATAGCTATAATACAGGATACACCTCCAATAAGATCTCACTGTATGCCGATGATATTCTGCTGTTTGTAACCAGACCATTAGACTCAATTCCTAAGGTGCTAGTAACAATAGATTTATTTAGCTCTTTTTTAGGTTACAAAGTAAATTGGGGGAAGAGCGAACTGATGCCAATTAAATGTAGTAATCTTGATTTACTAAATCGTCTTCCCTTTAGAATAACGTCAGAAAAATGTTCATATCTTGGAATTGAAGTTACTAAGTCATACAAGTCATTATATGAAGCCAATTTTGTGAGAATTCTGGATACATTTAAAAACGAGGTTGAATTTTGGAAATCACTCCCACTTTCCATGATAGGTAGGGTGAATGCGATCAAAATGATTTGTCTCCCCCAACTCCTATATCTGTTTCAAAATATCCCTGTGTATCTAAAAGCTAAATTTTTTCAAAAATTGGATTCAGTCCCTCTCCCTTTTATCTGGAATTATAAGAGCCACAGGATAAAAAAGCCCACCTTTGTAAAGAGAAAATACATGGTGGCCTAGCTTTACCAGACTTTAAAAATTACTACTTCGCAGCTAATATGCAATACATAGCTTATGGGCTAGATGATACAGTTATAATGGGAAGTTGGTTGGACATGGAGCAAGAGGACTGTATGCCTTATTCTCTTGGTGCAATTGCATTGTCTCCTGTTCGTTTTAAAAAGACGTACTAGAACTGTAATCCAGTTATTCACAATACAATTCAAATCTGGAGATAGATCGTGAAGGAGTATAGACTCAGAGCCTTCTCGCTTTTGACACCTATTACAGCTAATCCTGCATTCAAACCCTCAGTTTTAGATGGGACATTTGATCGCTGGAAGGAAATGTGGGACACCTGTATTTTCAGGGCTCTTTTGCTTCATTTCAACAACTTAAGGAGAAGTACAATTTATTAGCCTGTGATTTTTTTTTAGATACCTTCAAATAAGGAGCTTTGTAAGGTCCCAACTACAACAATTTGAGTTTGCAACTCCAGGTAAGCTTGACCAATGCCTGGTGGATTGTATAACAGAAAAGCATGCGGTTGCTTTTATATATGAGATATTACAGTCACTCCGGCAGAAGGATACAGGTAAAATAAAATCAGCTTGGGAAAAGGAATTAGGGTCAGAAATTCATAATGATATCTGGACTAAAGGGCTACATTATGTTAATTCCTGGTCTATCAACACCCGACATAGGTTAATTCAGTTTAAAATTTTGCACAGATTGCACTACTCGAAGACCAGATTACATCGGATATTTCCTGAAATGTCACCCATCTGTGATAAATGTCAATGTGCAGAAGCTGATCTGCTTCAGTTTTGTAATGTGTACCAAATTACAAAGTTTTTGGGCTTCAGTTTTTTCTTTTTTGTCCAAACTTTTTGATGTGCAGTTAGACCCTGACCCCATTTTGATTCTCCTCCTATGGAAGGGAAAAGAAGTGCCCTCCTTGAAAGCCTGGATTTGAGTATTGACAGATACTCTTCATCTGGAAAGAATCCGCTACATTATAAATGACAAACTGGAGGACTTCGATCAGATTTGGAGGCCGCTCATTGAGCACTTGGAAATTCTGAACAAATGATAGTTATTATGTGGACTTCACCATTTCTTAAAATAAGCTGATAGCACTCTGGGATAAGGGAAGGGTGTAGGGAGGAGGGTTTTTTTTTTTTTTTTTTTTTTTTTTTTTTTTTTTTTTTTGACCGCCCTTTTTGGTACGTTTTGTTTTTTCCTGTTTTTGCTGTTTGGGTTTGTTTTGTTTTTTGTTGCTGTTGTTGTTGTTCGCTTTGTTTTTCCCCTTTTTTTGATGGCAAAACTGTCAAAAGGAAGCAATGTCAGTCTATGGGACAATTTGTGATTGTTATTTGTGCTTCACAATAAAAATATTTGAAGAGAGACGTGAGCCATCTCAAGGAAACAACATGTGTCACTTTTTCCGCATTCAGACTTACTGGTACAAAATACATTGGAAAAATATTTCTTTGTTCTGGGCAGCTTTCAAACTTTGAAAACCCACTGACTTTGAGGCTCCCCGTCTGCTGGCTGTGGGGCTGTAGATTCCATATTCCAGCCTCTTAAAAAGGCTGACAAAGCTGGATCAATAGTGTTGATTTCATGTTAGTCAGTTATTTTCTTTTTGTTTCTGATGAGTTCAGGTTACAGCTTATTGCCAAAAACAGCTCAAGTGAGCATTTATTTAATGTATGAGCCCTACTTAGCACTTCTTAAACTACTTACTACATAAAAACATGGTAGAGTAAAAAAAAGAAAAAAAAAACAATAAGTACTGTTTAATCAAGCGTCATTAGTGCTTGTTTTCATTTATGCACAGTAGCTGGCTGCTCTAATCTACCCTTTAAATAGGCAGTAAAGAAACCCATAATTATAATGTCAGACATCACTAACTGGAACCCTTCTGTGAGAAACTGCTAGGTGAACATGTCATGGTTCTTTCACTGTTGCTGCAACACATTTCTTTTTCTATTGTAGGGTTAAAACAAAAGGGTAGAATGGAAAGTTCTGGAGGTTAACTATGAGGATAAAGAGATTTACAAAGTATTTTAGGGCAAGAGTCACCTCTGTTTTAGCTTCTGCGGCTTTTTGTCTTTATTTGGTAAAGGTGTCTCAACTGATTGTTGTTACACTTCTGTATTAATATGTCTTCTTTCCCTGTAATCATGATATAAAGTCACAGAAATGGAAATGAAAATAAAGACCGATGTATTCACTGACTCTGTATAAAGCCGCCTGTGTTGACGCTGACCAGCAAGGCCTGCCTGTCCAAGATAAAGACTTTTCACTAAAAGTGTTGTTTGAATATTTAAAAAAGTAGTGTGCGAACAAAGTGAGAATTTTGGGTCATTCCACAGAAAGAAATTATTATTGCATGTTCTGTTTGATTTGTCTGTGGATTTTAAGTGACATATTCACTTTTTATATTACATCCCTGTGCAGCTTTCTTTCATTACTCGCTGGGATATTGCAGACACATTGCAAAAATTCTTCACTCTGTGGTCATATCGCCATCGCTTTTTCATTTTAATATAAAGTATTTTTCTTCCATTTAATTTTGCCAGATAATACATATTTTTGAATACCCTGTTATTGTTTTCATTATGTTACCTAGATAAGTGAACACTGAGTCCGATTAACATAGAGCAGTGGCACATTTTGTACTAGACGTGGGCTGAATCCCAACATATTGTATTATCTTCTGTTGTGATACATTTGTGGTCCTGTTTTTGACTTTGCCGGTGCCTTCAATGCCATCAGGTCAGCTCTAATGGGAGATAACCTGACAGCGATGCAGGTGGATACCTCCCTAGAGACTTGAAAAGCTAACTACCTGATTGGCAGATCACAATATGTGTGTCTGCACCTCTGTGTATTGGACAGCATGGTCAGCAACAATGGAGCCCTGCAGGAGACTGTCCTTTTTCTTTTCTTTTCACACTCTACACCATGGGCCTCAACTATCGCTCAGAGACCGCCCACCTTCAGATGTTTTTTGATGACTCTGCAGTAGTTGGATGTATCAGAGGAGAGAGATGAGGAAGGCGGTGGTAATATGAGTAAAAGCCTGCGGTGGTAAACTTTAATACGTGGTGCTTGCAAGACCACGTAGTGTGGCAAAGAGTAAGAAACCACCTGTGAACATGAAACGGAGCAGAACTGTTTCCATTCATGGGGTCCATGTGAAGACAGTGGAGGGTTACGAAAACCTTGACACCGAACAATAAAGTGGACTTCAAGAAAGACTATGCTATGAACACCAACAGAGCCAAAAAACCCAGTAAAGTTGTGGTTGTTGAGATTGACTATGTGATGGAGGTGTCAGAAGGGAACATGCTGTCCGTACACACCCTCTCCATGACATGCTGATGACTCGATGACTACGATGCACCACACAACACCACAAGAAGTCACCTGACCATCAAGGCTTACAACTTGTGTCTATGACACCTGGATGTTTTTTCACTTAACATATCTTCTTGATATTGTACGTAGGACTGTTTACTTTAACATATTGCAGCTTGATTGGAGCATCTTATTTTTATATTTTTCTGTCTTCCTATTTCTGTTTGAATTGAGTGTCTGTAACAAAGCATCGTCTCCCCTGCGATTCCAAAAGTATTCTGATTCCGATTTTCATATGCTGGCATGTAATATTGATATTTTTATTCTCTCTCTGTACTTAACACATGTGGCAGTCACATCACTATTTCTCCGAATTTTTGATATGCCAACATAATCTAAAGCTGCTCTGGCACCCCATGAAGCTTCATTTCCTTCCAAATAGAAGGTCAGTCTTCTCTCTGTGCTGGTTCACTGTCCAGCGCTGTTAAGGATTGCAGGGTATTAAGAGGGATTCAGCCCACAGAAGGGGCCATGGTATTTACTAAGTGAGCGCAGAGGGCAAAGATGGATATATGGTAGCTCAAAATCTGAACCACACACCAACAGGGCACAGCAGCCAGTGCCTTAAAGAGGGGTATAATGTGTGTCTTTGTGCGCATGTAGAACAAATTGCCCAAATCCCAGTGGGTTGCATACATCGTCCAGTTCCATAAAACAATAAAATATTTTATTGTTTTATGGAACTGTTATATATATTAAGTAGTGAAGCAGTCCTGCACACTCACACCTGCAATGAAAGTGGTTAGTAAGTTTGTATCAATGCAGACTCATGGTTTGGAGGGCTTCATAACCCCCTGACACTTAAGATTGTTTCAGTTGTGCTGCTGCTTTCCAGGCAAATACATTTGCATTTCAGGGCTCCAAAAACCCAACAAAAAAACTGCAAAACTCCCATGGAGTTACAATAATGGTTCAAATATGATGAATAAATACAATATTATATTTAAAAAATTGATAGAATCATATTCAAAAGTAGAATAAAATCCAACAATTTAAATGTTTAAAATAAAAGAATGGAAATAAAAATACACTACAATTTTAAATTTGCATAAAAACACATGCTAATATTTGATTTGTATTCAAAATTATACAACTGACATTAATATTGTGTACTGAATGCTCAAAATGAAAGTGGACCAGAACAGAAAGGGGAGACTAAAGCACAAAAAAAAAAAAAAATGGTAGAAACCATGAATGTTTAGAGAGCGTTTTCATTTGGAACTACAGGGTGGGCCATTTATATGGATACACCGTAATAAAATGGGAATGGTTGGTGATATTAAAGTCCTGTTTGTGGCACATTAGTACATGTGAGGGGGCAAACTCCTCAAGATGGGTGGTGACCATGGTGGCCATTTAGAAGTCGGCCATCTTGGATACAACTTTTGTTTTTTCAATATGAAGAGGGCCATGTGACACATCAAACTTATTGGTAATGTCATAAGAAAAACAATGGTGTGCTTGGTTTCAACGTGACTTTATTCTTTCATGAGTTATTTACAAGTTTCTGACCACTTATAAAATGTGTTCAATGGGCTGCCCATTGTGTTGGATTGTCAATGCAACCCTCTTCTCCCACTCTTCACACACTGATAGCAACACCGCAGGAGAAATACCAGCACAGGCATCCAGTATCCGTAGTTTCAGGTGCTGCACATCTTGTATCTTCACACCATAGACAGTTGCCTTCAGATGACCCCAAAGATAAAAGTCTAAGGGGGTCAGATCGGGAGACCTTGGGGGCCATTCAACTGGCCCATGACGACCAATCCACTTTCCAGGAAACTGTTCATCTAGGAATGCTCGGACCTGGCACCCATAATGTCGTGGTGCACCATCTTGCTGGAAAAACTCAGGGAACGTGCCAGCTTCAGTGCATAAAGAGGGAAACACATCATCATGTAGCAATTTCAAATATCCAGTGGCCTTGAGGTTTCCATTGATGAAGAATGGACCCACTATCGTTGTACCCCATAAACCACACCAAACCATCACTTTTGTTTTTCCAACAGTCGTGGAGGGATCCATCCAATGTGGGTTAGTGTCAGACCAATAGCGGTGGTTTTGTTTGTCACCATTCACATAAAAGTTTGCCTCATCACTGAACAAAATCTTCTGCGTGAACTGAGGGTCCTGTTCCAATTTTTTTTTTTGCCCATTCTGCAAATTCTGTGCGCTGATCTGGGTCATCCTCGTTGAGATGATGCAGTAGCTGGAGTATGTAAGGGTGCCATTTGTGAGTAGCTAGTATCCGCCGATGGGATGTTCGACTAATGCCACTAATGCCACTCTTGCTGAATGAAGCTAGGACAGCCACTGATGTTTCTTCATTAGAGACAGTTTTCTTGCGTCCACATTTTGGCAACACTGAACCAGTTTCACGAAACTTAGCAAGCAGTTTGCTAACTGTAGCATGGGAGATGGGTGGTCTCGTAGGGTGTCTTGCATTGAAATCTGCTGCAATGATCCGGTCACTGCGTTCACCAGATATCAACACAATTTCGATCCGCTCCTCACGTGTTAACCTCTTCTACATGTCAATGGCTGTGAACAAAGAGAAACTTGTAAATAACTCATGAAAGAATAAAGTTACGTTGAAACCAAGCACACCATTGTTTTTCTTGTGACATTACCAATAAGTTTGATGTGTCACATGGCCCTCTTCCTATTGAAATATACTAATGTGCCACAAACAGGACTTTAATATCACCAACCATTCCCATTTTATTACGGTGTATCCATATAAATGGCCCACCCTGTAGTTGACAAGCTATTTTCAAACATGGAGCCCTGAACTTTTCTATCTGAAGCATATTAGAATGCAAATGTCCGACTCATTGGACATTACCCTGTTTATAACCTGCCAGCTCCGTACAACAAAGTCCATATGGTGTGGGATTGTGCCGATGTGCTAATAGCGAGTCATTAGCTACCGAGTGGTCATGTGCTGCCTCCAGGCAGCTACTTCAGCTAAACCACATTAAGAAAAAACACCCTGGACAAAGACAATTTCCTGGTGTGTGCATGTGAAAAAGAATAACTGTGGAAAATATGCCCACTTGATTTCCTTGAAATTGTAGCCTTGGGGCTATGCTAACCAGTGAGTAGAGGGCAACACAAGGTCACTTTCTTTGCTAACTGCTTTGACAAATTTTTAAATGTAACATGGGGACATGTAACAAAATTTTATTTTGGAGATGTATTTGAATAATTTGGTGTAGATATAAAATTCTATTTTCTACTACTTTCTTTTTGGTGTCTTCTTTTTAAGGGAGAAATATAATGCAGAATGTTGTATGTCTACCACATGTTGAGACTCAACTCAAGTGTAAGAAAATGCTCTTTTAAATGTGTGTGTGGGATTTCTGGCAGGTTCTTTCTTCAGTGGTCTCTCCTGCAGAGTGCCTGATAATGCAGCCAAAGGCCAGTAAATGTCAAATACTGTGGTCTCACTCCCTCTTCTCTTTCTTCCCATATCCTTCACTGCTGCACTGGCCTCTCTCAAGGTTTTATACTGACTGAAGTCGTGCACTCATCCTGCTACATCCAACCAGTGTTACAGAGTGAGTAAATAAAGGACAGAATACCATCAAATTTGGTTATATGAGAGGATGAATCCTGATGATTATTGATTTTTGTCTGGCACCATCAGTAGATTAAACTGACTCTTGGAAAACAAGTCTCACCCCACTTTTTCTAACTGCGACAGCTATGTATGATATGAGAGTGGACTAGAAGTCAGTCTAAAGAGTGAAGAAAGTTAGTTCCCCGTATGTGAGCCTCTGAGGGATTCTGCCGCGCTCTTTACACAATGTCTCCTGCTGGGCAGTAGATTGTCTGTGAACCAGGCCACGGCATTTGCCATGGGCTTGAGGGGGGCACTCACAGGCTGTGATGGGTTTGCACGATTGATGCCAGAAATATCGATGCAGATGGGTTGCTGAACAGTGTGGGGCTGACTGAAAAGATTCAAGTATCGAGTTATATGTCTCATTAGGAATAGAAGACAGCTGGGAAACAGGAAGAATAACATGACACAAAGGTGAGTCCTGCATAGTTTGTGAGAAACAACGCAGGCGTGAGTTTGAGCTGAAGAGTCTCTTTCAAATGGAACAGGTTATTTGTTGAGGGTAAAGCTGTCAGCTGTAAATAGGCTGAAATGCATCATGCATGTGCTATTCTTTTCCTCCTGCTGTATTCACCCGCCCATATCCAGGACACATTTTTAATTTAAAATATTCATGCTTGTTTCATATAATTGAAATTATCTCGGGGAAAATGGATTCCAACCTTTTTATAATGGAAAGCCGACATTATTCCTCAGGCTTCCCTTGCATGAGATCCAAAATTCAAGACCAGTTGATGTCTGGAAGCAAGTGCATTGCAGCCCTCATCTATACAAGGTTAATTGACTCTTAGAATCCATTTTCAGTATTCGAATTTCTCTGTTGCCTGAGCCGTATAAATATCATTTCATTATTCCAGCAAACAAAACAGCCGTTCCAACATAACAAACCGTATAATAATTTTTGAACTCTCGCTGCTTGCAAAAACTTTGTCAAGACTGCATTGAGGTGTCATCAGAGTTCTAAGGAGTGTACGGCATGTGTTCTTTCAGATAAAGTATTCACTTTCATTTGTTTTGCAAGTAACACTTCCATCTTGCAATTCTGATATAATCTAAAGAAAAGGAAAGGAAAGGAAAGAAAAGGAAAGACTAGGTTGTTGGAAACAAAAGTCCAAGGACAGTTTCACCAGTCAGCCTTTGCTAAACCACTTGCATCTAGTGCATCTCTGCATAGAGGTAAAGTGATTACACTCTGGCATATATTCATGAGGGGGTTGTTAATCTTTCAGCAAACAAAAGTCAGATCAGAGGATAATGAAAAGAAAGAGAAATCACTCAGGCCTCTCAGCATTTCTGCCATGGGAGCTTTTATAAGCTACCATAACTTTCTTTTTAGAAGCCGTCCATATGTTGGAGCTCCCACTGTGGTATGCTGGTTTTCCTTTTATGAAAATGTGTCTTTTAATTAAAGTGGCTAGTGGAACAAATTGGAATCAGGGGTTAATGCTGGCGATGATCAATGTTGGCCAAGAAGTAGAGCTAAGCCACAACAAGGACTAGCACAGTGTTATTTTCAGACCTTTTTTCCCCTTCCTGAGTCCTTGTTATCTATCATCCTGACTATCAGGTACATCTATCTATCGTTGTGTGTGTGTGTGTGTGTGTGTGTGTGAGTGTGTTTGTTGGGAAGATGATGGTACAGTTGGGTGCAGACAGGGTGGTTCCATTTCTACGGCCCATTGTCCTCCATCAGGCACGACGGGATGTTATCAGCCTCAGCCAGGCTCATGCTCCTACAATGCTTCATTACCTGTGTGTGCGCGAATGCATTTTCATCCTGCAAACAATGCTTCATTACATGTCTCTCTCAGGGCTCCCTGAACATTTCCTCTTGTCTCATTACCCAGTGTGAGCCACGTTATCTGTTCCAGTCATATTTACAGAGCAGACCTTTGCCTTCTAAGAAAGTGTTGCACACAAAGCTGTTGTGTTTGTTTGCAACATAATTGTGAAATACTTGTTTAGTTCTGTGTGCAACAAGAGACAATATAGAAATACAGCATTAAGAAAAGGTTATTCACTAAATTTAAACTGAAGATCTGGACAGAGGTACTGGGCAGCCAACACATTACACCAACAGAAGCTGATCTGCCACAGTAACCCATTTTTGAAGCTCCCAGTGCAGTTTTTCAGCTGATGTTAATGCCAGAGGAGGTTTGGAAAGCTGCAGTTTGTGAGTCAACAGCACATTGGCTCACTTCAGCACTATGCACCTCAGCACTTGGTGATCCTGCTCTTACAGTTACAGTACCATGCTCCTTTGACCATTCTGTCAGAAACATTTGTAAAGGTTTCAAGGGACTTCATGCATTCCTGTGAAGGATTAGGTACATAGTAATTAGAAAGGGTTAGTACCCAAGTGCTCCTAATCAAATGCACTGAAGCTGTGTCAGGATACAGGATGTCAGTGGCGCAGTTAGAGCTCTTTGTGGCAGAGTTGGAATCACATCGAAGGGGCAGCGAAATAATTTCAGAGCTGATTGACCCGAGTCAAAGTTTCCTAGTTACTTTGTTAAGTATTATATCAGCTGCCTGTTGCAGGTAGTGTCAAAACGCCTAAATACCTTAAAGTTTTTGCAATACTCTTGATATTTATAATTATAATTTACATATAGTTGTGGTCAGAAGTTTACATGTCATGGTAATTTTCAGGATCTCTATCAAATGTTTTCCTAGATGGAACGGTGTTACAGTATATGTTGCCCCCCTGGTGTGATGGGTGCCTGGGAGGGGTGCGATCCTAGATCCTGCAGCTGTGTATTGAAATAAAGAGGCACAGATCATGAACTTGTTTACGATACAACTGCAGGATTTATTCTGCAGATTTTCCTCCCGGGGGGGGGGGGGGGGGGGGGGGTTACGCTCCTCCTGAGTGCTATGTGCCACCTAGTGGTATTTTTTAAATAATGGCATGGAAGATGTAAAGTGTAATTAGAAAATACTGAATCAACACTTAAAGATGTAAAGATATAACAAAGACCAAAATATAACTGGGGTGTTCCCTTTTTTCTTGTATCAAGACATAAATTGAACCAACATCCCCATAAGTCTTTTTATCTCTTAACTTTTTAACTATTAGTTTAATCCAGATTTATCAGCCACACATTTCAAATTAAACACATATGTTAACCTTTTACATATACATCTTTTATAGAAAAAACAACAACATCAGCAACAACAACAATTCAGCACAAAAGTGTGAAGAGACAGATATATCCATATTAGGGATGCACCGATACCACTTTTTTGGAAATGAGTACGAGTACGAGTACTTGCATTTCAGTACTCGCCGATACCGATACCGAGTACTTAATAAAAACATGATTTAAATTTACAGGTAACGGCGTTAGTCCTATAATTTAACAAAAAAAACCCCAAGGGACTGGTTTGGAATTAAGAACATTTATTTAAAATGAAAAGCATGTTGTATGCAACATATTACAGAATAAATAATTATGAAAAAAAAAACAATTTAAACAGTGACAGTGCAACTCAAGTATTGTTTTCAATTTATTGTAAACTCTGCCGCTTTGGACAACACATGGGGCATTAATAAACATCTTTGCTATTTAGTGCACAATATTTGAATAAACTAACAACATCCACCGACATAGAACTGTGGCAGTGCAACTGAGGTAGGTATTAACATCAAGTCTAAGATGACTCACTTAATGGAGAGAAAAAGTGAGTGGCAGGGTTTTTTTTTAAAGAAAAGTAGCTTTTCTGCATTATCAGCAGTCAGACTTTTTCTGTTTTCATCTATAATGTGTGACACTGAGCTAAAAAGCCTTTCACTTTCCACACTGCTACATGGGGCTGAGAGGTATTTACGGGCTATTTTAGCCAAAGTGGGGAACCTAAATATTTAGGTATTAATGTTTCTCCTAAGCTTTCAGACTTAATTAAATTAAACCACATCCCACTTCTAAAGAAAGTAGAAGGCGATCTGACTAGATGGAAATCTCTACCCATATCACTCATGGGAAGGGTCGCCACTATAAAAATGATGATCTTGCCAAAAATAAATTACTTATTTTTAATGATCCCCAACAAACCATCACAAGATTGGTTCAGATCTCTGGATTCACATATTTCTAAATTTCTTTGGAAAGATAAACCCCCGCGTATCAGCTTAAAAACACTACAAAGAACCAAGGATAGAGGAGGATTAGATCTGCCTAATTTTCACCAATACTTCTTAGCCAACAGGCTTCAGTTCATCTCAGAATGGTTAAAATGTACCCTCTTAGATGAGCCCTGGCTAGATGTTGAACAGGCACTATGCAATGATCTAGAGATTTCAGACCTACCATTTATTAGCTCAAACATCAAAAGACATGAATGCTTTAAAAGCATCAACATCAGCTTTTCTCTGACAGCATGGTGGGAGTTTCTAAAAATAACGGAGTCTTCATTAATCCCATGCAAACGTACACCTATCTGGAATAACCCTGACATATTACAAAACAATAATAAGATTAATTTCCCAGAATGGAGTTGTAAAGGAATTAAATACTTAGAACATATATTAGAGGGAACAGAATTTATTCCATTTGACAGACTAGTTACACAATATGGGATCAACAAGAAAAGATTTTTAGAATATCAACAAATTAAATCCATAGTAAAAAAGAAATTTAACCTTAGTCAAGTTGAATTACAAACACCACCAAGTGTGGTTCAATTTCTTACTCTTAAATCCCCCAAACTATTATCTAAAATATACAGAACACTTTCTAAAATAGATGAATCAATATCCCTTCCTATTGCAAAGTGGGAAGCAGATTTATCAGTCAGCTTAGACCAAAACGTCTGGTCTCAGATGTGCTTAAAAACCTTTAAATTGATTAAAAATCCCAATCTGCAATTAATACAATACAAAATACTGCATAGAGTGCACTATACAGGTCATCGAATGTTCAAGATGGGCTTTACATCCGCCAACAACTGCTCACACTGTCAAGGCAATACACCAGACAATTACATCCACGCTCTTTGGTTCTGTCCACCAGTGCAGAAGTTTTGGCACGAGATATGTGAAGACTTATCAAAGTGTCTGAAATGTAAAATTCCAACCTCCCCTTTAGTATGCTTGTTGGGAAATTTGGATGATGTCACTACAGAAACTAATACAGTCCACATGGTTTTTACTGCCCTATGCATCGCCAAGAAAACGGTCCTCATGAACTGGAAAAATAAAAATAATCTTAATTCTAGCCAATATAGAAACTATCTAATAGATCACATTAGTCTCGATATAGCCTCTGCCACCACATTAGATCAATCCCTCTGGGCTCCTTTGATCGGCTCCATCACCTAGCGGGGTTGGGGGGTCGTGGTTTGGTCCCGCCTTGGCTATTGTGGTTGATGTGGAGGTTGGGATGGGCTTAGGGCACCTGGAGGACCCCTAGAGACGTTATCCCTGGAGGGCTTAACCCGGGGGTTGTGTTCATAACCTGGTTAGTGGCTCTGGTCGCTCTCAGAGGGTGTTCTCCTCGTGGCTGCGTGCAGCGGGGCTGGAGGATGGTCTGTGCTGGCGGACGTAGGTTACTGGCCTGGTGGCCTGGCTGCCCCTGAGTGGATCCGGGGCGGGCGTGGGGGTTTGGGGTTCGGGGGTGCTTCGCCTCCGTGCTGGGGCTCTGGCTGGGCCTTGGGGGCTTCGGTCCTCGTCGGTGTGTCGCCGAGGTTGTGGGCGGGTGGGTGCACGGGGGCTCAGCCCTGGCGCAGGGGGCCTCTTGTGCATCGGCCTAACCGGGGGGCTCTTCAACTGGCAGGGAGGTTGTTCCATCTTTGCAGGAGTCCACTCTGCAGGTGGGGGAGAGACATAGGAGAGGTGGAGAATAAACTTAACCTGGGTGTCTGTGTCTTGTGTAGTCTGGGAGATGATTGAATGTTGGGGTGGGTACAGTTTCCTCTGCGGTGGGGTGGGGTGGGCTGCCCCGGGTCCTGTGGGGCTTGGCGGTGCTGCTGCCGTAGGCCCCGGTCTGGATGGGCCTGGGCTCCCTTGCCTTGGTGGATACCAGAGGACGGGGGTGCCTATTGGGGTCAGCGGGGGAGCTGGCCCTAGGGAGGGACACCCTCCCCTCCCTTCTTTTCCTCCCCATCCCCGGCTGCCTCCCTCTTCCCGCTCCACCACACCCACCCACACAGGTAGGGCTTTGGGGTGCGGGTGTGTCACCAGGGTGCAGGGGAGACATTCCCCCCCCCCTCTGTCCTCTTCTGGCCACCTGTGCCTCAATTTTATCTCACAACTTAGACATCCACATTACTTACACTCTCATAACACACACACACATATATATATATATATATATGTAGGGCCTTGAGGGTGGGCACGTTAACGGCGTCCAGTAGACGGTCTGTGTATTCAAACCTACCTCTGGCGCCGGTGCCCACCTCTCAATTTTAAATCCATGTAGACATTGAGGGTTCTCGGGAGGGGCCGTGCTAACACCTGCTGCTCTCTGGCAGCAGCACCATGCTCTCCCTTGTTTTAAACACACTTTAGAGCAACACGCAGCAACACTACACTTGAGCGGGAGGAGGAGGGTATGGGGTCTTAACACACCCCCGTTCTCTGCTAGCCATCGAGGCGGGGGGGCTGGGAAGAGATGCTGGCTGTCCGATTGGCCTCCCTGCTGCTGCGGAGCCTGGGGCGGTCTGCTAGCCTCCACCCCGGAGGGAAGGGTAACATCTCTTGGGTCTGGGTGCCATTTCCCCCTCTGGGGGCGAGGATACCTGGACCCGGGGTATAGAGTATGTTTGGGGAGTGTGATTGTGTGTACATGTCCATTTACGTTTATTCCTACGTTGGGTGAGTGCTGAGTGTTTGTATATGTGTGCATGAGGGTGGGAATGCATGTCTGTGTCTGTGTGTGCCTGTTTGTCTGTGTCTATATGTCAGGTCGGGTCTTAGACTCCACCTCTCTGGGAACTCCCAGGCCCTCCAAGTGTGGAGGCCTATCTCCCCTCACCACACTCCCTGCCGGTGACTGATGCCCTCAGGGGTCGGTGCATTGTTGGTTCTTGGTGTCCGGGGCTGGGCGCTCAGGTCATGTGCCAGCTCACTCCCGGTGGCTACTTGGCGGGGCCTGGCGCCTGCTGCTCAGTCAGGCCTCTTCCGGGGCGCGGAGGGCCCTCGGGCCTCTGGCCTCTGTGCCTGCGGCTCAGTTCACTCTGGCACAGCTGGCTGCCGGCGGAGCCGGCGGGCACGCCGGTGCAGCCCCCTCTAGTTTCTGCCCGGTGGCTACTGGGTGACCCCTCGTCTGGGTATCCTCAGCCCTTCCCATGAAGGTGGCACGGATGCCCCTCCGGTGGTCCTCCTTGGGCTCTTGCACTCTGGGACCTCTGGATGTCTGGGGCCTGGATCTCCTCCATGCCTGCTTCATGCCCTGAGGGACAGGGCTATGGCTCTCTACATCCTCTTGCAGACCATTACATGGGGAAACCATTTGAATACAAGCGTGCCGACCCACACAGGTGTGCACACAGCTGTTCACTGTTTGTAGACTTAAATCACACCTTTCTTGGCTGCTACTTCAAAGCACATTGTCCGCTGTCTGTCCTGCGTGCTGCACAACAACATTCAATATTTAGTATTTACTGCTGTTTACACTTAGCTAGATTAATGCGATGGTGTTGTGTATAGTATGTTGCTTTGTTTTGTTTTTTTGTTTTTTTTGCTTGTTTTCTATTCTTTTTCTCTCAACAGGTGATCCCGGAGATATTTTTTTCCCCCCCTTTCTCACTGTCCCTCTCCCCTTCTGTTTTTCTTTTCCTTCCTCTTTCTTTCTCCCTTTCCTATCCCTCACTCATGTCTGTCCCGTCTGTAACAACTGAAAATAAAATAAAATAAATAATAAAAACAAAGGTCGATCAAATGGACCAATACGGCAATGCCATGATGATCCATTTGGAAAAATAAATCCATTGGGTATCCTTGTTGGTCTTCAGACAACAATTCTGACGGCTAAAGAACCAAATGGGACAGGCAAAAAAACAAAAAACAAAAAAAAAAACAAAGTGGGGAACCTGATTTTGTTGACACCCCAGTACTTCAGAGGACTGTCTTCATGAGGGCTTGGGGCCTCTCCGAGGTATGTGTCGAGCTCAATGGCAGCACCTGCTGCCAGCGGCTGTGCTGCCTGGGGCTGCTCCTTAGCGATTTCGTCAAATACAGTGTCCAGACTGCTGCTAGTGCTGGCCTGGGCCTTGAGGAACAGTTTAGCAGGAGGTTCTGCAGCTTCTGCCCGACTCCCCTCTGCCTCAGCTCTGGACATCATCTGCAGCTCCTGCTTCAGGTGCAGCTTGGCCTCTGGAGCAGTGTTGTTGGAGAAGGAGCAATCTTTATACCTGCACAAAATTCATAAATGTATTAATATGTGGAAAAATAGGACTGATTTTAGTTTCCCCTAAACCACTGTGACAAATGCCAGCCATTTGACTTTCTGGTAATAATAAGTGAAATGTTTTTCATATTACAGTGGGGCAAAAAAGTATTTAGTCAGCCACCGATTGTGCAAGTTCCCCCACTTAAAATGATGACAGAGGTCAGTAATTTGCACCAGAGGTACACTTCAACTGTGAGAGACAGAATGTGAAAAAAAAATCCATGAATTCACATGGTAGGATTTGTAAAGAATTTATTCGTAAATCAGGGTGGAAAATAAGTATTTGGTCAATAACAAAAATACAACTCAATACTTTGTAACATAACCTTTGTTGGCAATAACAGAGGTCAAACGTTTACTGTAGGTCTTTACCAGGTTTGCACACACAGTAGCTGGTATTTTGGCCCATTCCTCCATGCAGATCTTCTCAAGAGCAGTGATGTTTTGGGGCTGTCGCCGAGCAACACGGACTTTCAACTCCCGCCACAGATTTTCTATGGGGTTGAGGTCTGGAGACTGGCTAGGCCACTCCAGGACTTTCAAATGCTTCTTACGGAGCCACTCCTTTGTTGCCCGGGCGGTGTGTTTTGGATCATTGTCATGTTGGAAGACCCAGCCTTGTTTCATCTTCAAAGTTCTCACTGATGGAAGGAGGTTTTGGCTCAAAATCTCACGATACTTGGCCCCATTCATTCTGTCCTTAACACGGATCAGTCGTCCTGTCCCCTTGGCAGAAAAACAGCCCCATAGCATGATGTTTCCACCCCCATGCTTCACAGTAGGTATGGTGTTCTTGGGATGCAACTCAGTATTCTTCTTCCTCCAAACACGACGAGTTGAGTTTATACCAAAAAGTTCTACTTTGGTTTCATCTGACCACATGACATTCTCCCAATCCTCTGCTGTATCATCCATGTGCTCTCTGGCAAACTTCAGACGGGCCTGGACATGCACTGGCTTCAGCAGCGGAACACGTCTGGCACTGCGGGATTTGATTCCCTGCCGTTGTAGTGTGTTACTGATGGTGACCTTTGTTACTTTGGTCCCAGCTCTCTGCAGGTCATTCACCAGGTCCCCCCGTGTGGTTCTGGGATCTTTGCTCACCGTTCTCATGATCATTTTGACCCCACGGGATGAGATCTTGCGTGGAGCCCCAGATCGAGGGAGATTATCAGTGGTCTTGTATGTCTTCCATTTTCTGATGATTGCTCCCACAGTTGATTTTTTCACACCAAGCTGCTTGCCTATTGTAGATTCACTCTTCCCAGTCTGGTGCAGGTCTACAATTCTTTTCCTGGTGTCCTTCGAAAGCTCTTTGGTCTTGGCCATGGCGGAGTTTGGAGTCTGACTGGTTGAGGCTGTGGACAGGTGTCTTTTATACAGATGATGAGGTCAAACAGGTGCCATTCATACAGGTAACGAGTGGGGGACAGAAAAGCTTCTTACAGAAGACGTTACAGGTCTGTGAGAGCCAGGGATTTTCCTTGTTTGAGGTGACCAAATACTTATTTTCCACCCTGATTTACGAATAAATTCTTTACAAATCCTACCATGTGAATTCATGGATTTTTTTTTCACATTCTGTCTCTCACAGTTGAAGTGTACCTCTGGTGCAAATTACTGACCTCTGTCATCATTTTAAGTGGGGGAACTTGCACAATCGGTGGCTGACTAAATACTTTTTTTCCCCACTGTATATATATTGCATACATTTGTATTTGTGTATTAGAGTTACAAATATATAATATTTCAGATGGAAAATAATCTTACATTTAGTACTGTAGCTATACTCATTGAATACCTATAGCACACAGACTTTACCCTGGGTCGAGTATGGTGGAGATGAAGTACAGTGGGTTGGTCTCGACGTCACTGAAGCGCTTCTTGACAGCTGCCAGTAAGGTTGCTTTCATTGTCTTGACGCCATGGTCCTCGTCTGTTTCTCTGTTTAGAAGTCACACTAGCACAGTCACAGCTGGGATGACATCAGAGGCTAGTGCGTCGTAGCTGCTCACTTTTTTAGTTAGTTCCTCAAAGGGGGCGAGGATGGCAACAGTCGTCTCCATAAGAGCCCATTGTGAGCGGTGAGATAGTCAGGGAGTTCGTGCTCGGACACATACACGCCCAGCACTCGCTTTTGCTCAATGAGGGACTGGAGCATGTAATACGTGCTGTTCCAGCGCGTCTGTACGTCCTGCTGCAGTCTCTTTATTGGCTGGTTGAGCTGTCCCTGAATGTCCTCGAGGCGGGAGTAGGCTAAAGCGGAATGCTTAAAATGCCCAACTATTTTCCGTCCCACTGCTATAGCATCAGCTATGCTCCTCTGTGCTAATAAGCATGGGTAAATAAGCATGGGTAAATAAGCGTGGGTAAACTGATTTTAGGTGCTTGATTAAATTACTCGTGTTAAATGCGCTACCTTTTGAGCCTCCTCTGGACAATTTCGCTGAGCACAATTTGCAGTCCGCCTTTGTTTTCGCGTCTTCGTTCACTTTGAAATAGTTCCACACGGCTGACTTGTCTCGCCTCGCCTTCTCCCAGCTCTGAGATGCAGCCGGGGCCTGGGGCGGGCACTCGGGGCCTGGGGGCGGGCACTCGGCGCCTGTGATTAACCCCTTACATGCCGCTCAAACATAGACAGGTCTCAGACCGTGGTATCGGTCCTCGGTATCGGGGGACTTTTAACGAGTACGAGTACTTTAGAAAATGTGGTATCGAGGCCGATACCCGATACCGGTATCAGTATCGGTGCATCCCTAATCCATATCAGCTATATCTGCCTTTAAAGTGATTTAAATACCCAGGCGCAATGGGAAAATGGAATTTTCTCAAAGAAAGCAGGCCATTGTGAGCTGTAAGCGCTTTAAATGACATGTTATCCACCCTCTACATATAGCTGGTGGTTGGAGTGAATTTGCTGCAGTGACATATCCAAGCCCACATCCTTTTACTGTATGTGGAACTACAAATGCATCTGGTCTCAGTATCACTCGATGCATTTAATAGAAGTTACTCTTACCACTACTGACACATTCAGGAAATGAAGATTTCAGCAGAAAGGTGGTTTAGCCTGGATTCTGTCACAGTCTGCTTTCTTCAAACACAAATATTCAAAGTAAGTCAGAGCGAGCGCAGATGAATATGAAGGCAGGCCTGGAGGCTACATCCCATCATGTCTAATAAGACTCAGTCAGGTTATCATAGAAGGTGTATTGATCATCCATATTTAGCCCAGTTTCTCGCTTCAACCCACATTAAGGAATTCACTGCACACTCGATGGAAGACGAACAAAAACACAGAGAAATGGTGGGATGCAGAGAGTTGGGGGAACGTATAATTAGATGTAAATATTCAGCCTTATGTAATCAGGGTTATTTTGGGTCATTTCAAGGAGCTGTGTGTCATGCTGGTGTAAAATACGCTTAATGTTTAAACGAGAAACAGCATCAGTTTAGCATCGTTATGCAATTATATAATGCTGAATATTTTAACTGTTGATTTTCACTCAGATATGAACTTCAGGTCAGTATCCATTATTGTAAACATTCCTACTTTCTACACAGTAAATATGGTGGATGTGCTGTTACCCACAGTAACTGGTATTGTTTCCACCTTTCGACGCTGTGTGTACGTGTGTGTCTGTGTGCAGTGTTGGGGAGTAACGGAATACATGTACCGCCGTTTACATATTTAAAATACAAAATATGAGTAACTGTATTCATTTTCACTGCTATGCAGATGACACCCAGCTCTGTCTGTCCATAAAGCCAGATAACACACACCAATTAGTTAAACTGCAGGAATGTCTTAAAGACATAAAGACTTGGATGGCCACTAACTTTCTGCTTCTTAACTCAGATAAAACAGAGGTCATTGTACTCGGCGCTGAAAAGCTTAGAAATATGGTATCTAACCAGATTCTTACTCTGGATGGCATTACCTTGGCCTCCAGTAACACTGTGAGGAACCTTGGAGTCATTTTTGACCAGGATATGTCCTTCAACGCACATATTAAACAAATATGTAAGACTGCGTTCTTCCATTTGCGCAACATCTCTAAAATTAGAAATATCCTGTCTCAGAGTGATGCTGAAAAACTAGTTCATGCATTTATTACTTCCAGGCTGGACGACTGTAATTCATTATTATCAGGATGTCCAAAAAACTCACTGAAAAGCCTTCAGTTAATCCAAAATGCTGCAGCAAGAGTACTGACAGGGACTAGAAAGAGAGAGCATATTTCTCCTGTTTTGGCTTCCCTTCATTGGCTTCCTGTTAAATCCAGAATTGAATTCAAAATCCTGCTCCTCACATACAAGGTCTTAAATAATTAGGCCCCATCTTATCTTAATGACCTTGTAGTACCATATTACCCTATTAGAGCACTTCGCTCCCACTCTGCAGACCTACTTGTTGTTCCTAGAGTATTTAAAAGTAGAATGGGAGGGAGAGCCTTCAGTTTTCAGGCCCCTCTTCTGTGGAACCAGCTTCCAGTTTGGATTCGGGAGACAGACACTATCTCTACTTTCAAGATTAGGCTTAAAACTTTCCTTTTTGCTAAAGCATATAGTTAGGGCTGGACCAGGTGACCCTGAATCCTCCCTTAGTTATGCTGCAATAGATGTAGGCTGCCGGGGGATTCCCATGATGCATTGAGTTTTTCCTTTCCAGTCACCTTTCTCACTCACTATGTGTTAATAGACCTCTCTGCATTGAATCATATCTGTTATTAATCTCTGTCTCTCTTCCACAGCATGTCTTTTATCCTGTCTTCCTTCTCTCACCCCAACCGGTCGCAGCAGATGGCCGCCCCTCCCTGAGCCTGGTTCTGCCGGAGGTTTCTTCCTGTTAAAAGGGAGTTTTTCCTTCCCACTGTCGCCAAAGTGCTTGCTCATAGGGGGTCATATGATTGTTGGGCTTTTCTCTGTATCTATGAAGCGTCTTGAGGCGACATTTGTTGTGATTTGGCGCTATATAAATAAAATTGAATTGAATTGAATTGAAATTGAATATTCCGTTACGGTTACCGTTTAAAAAGGTGGTATTCAGAATACAGTTACTTTGTTGAAATAAATGGATTACACGGCGGTACTTTCCTGTTTCATATTGTGGCGGGTCAGGACTGTTTGGGTTTTGTTTGACAGCTACGTTCTGTTGTTCCAGGTGGCAGCGTTACGGTTGCCATAGTTACAGGATGACGCTCTCTCTCTGCGTGTTTCCTGAGTGAGAGAGGCCTTTTTGTTGTTGTTGTGCTAAGCTAATAGGCAGAATGCTACCGGTATAACTCTAAAGAATGTAGCATCATAGGCAGTGTAGTCCGTGCTGCAGGGAGAATGGACTGCCATACACGTTATGTGTCTGTGGGCGAGGGAGGGAGAAAAAGGAAAAGTACGAGTTGTCATCGAGCAAAAACGGGAGCTGGAAGCATGTAAATATAATAATAACCACTGCAGCCAAGAAGAGTGTCTGACGAGCCCAGTTGTAAGTAAGCTATTAAGACTCGACTGTACACCGTGTTCGTGTTTTCCTCCAAAAACAATAAGTTCAGTTGGAGCAGCCTTTCAACGCCTCTCTCTGTCTCTTGCTAGCAAAGTTGACCCAGACAACAAAGTAAAGCTAGTTTTCGGCTATGAGCCCGACACAGAACCCACCATATTAGCCAGAGGTCCCTTTACTACGGTTTGGAGCCGCGGACCTTCAGTAACAGTAATAAATCACAGCAATAGTACATTCATGTAGTTGTAAACAGCATGATAATATATTAAGTAATCCAAAGTATTCAGAATACGTTACTCTCATTGAGTAACGTAACGGAATACGTTACAGAATACATTTTGGGGCATGTATTCTGTAATGGAATACATTTTAAAAGTAACCTTCCCAACACTGTCTGTGTGTGTGTGTGTGTGTGTGCGTGTGTGTGTGTGTGTGGCTTTATGGTAAAATGTAGTCCTGGAGAAACCTACTGTAGTGGGAAGTATCACACAATTCTGAGTCAGAGGATCACTATGAGTGTTCAAATTATTTCTCTTTCTTTTTTGGGGGGGCCTATTTGTAACGTCATGTTAATGTTAAGGTGAATGACAACTTGTCTATTTAAATCAAACTATTTGGCCACTATTTTTCTTATTTACTTTCAAACATCATGTAAATATTGAACAAATAAAACAGTGAAAGACTTTCACACTATCTCTCAACTCTGAGGGACTTCTGGTTGGGCAACCAGGGAGGAAGGTCTGATGGTCTTGCACTACCAGAGCAAGACCATGGTAGTTCCTTGGGGATGAGGAATTAAGGCCCAGGGGTCTTAATTATTAATTTCCTGTTTTCAGAATAGCTTTCAAGGCTTTTGTTCTCCTCTTCTTCCTCATTGTAATCCAATTCACTGATCAGACTGTGCCTCCTCGGATGATCTGATATTGTCGTGTTGGTGTTGTTCCCAGATCCTTATGAAAATGTTGTTCCAGGTTCAACATTGCAAGTGACCAATCACATTGTTGTGATGTTATTCTTTTGCGCGCCAAGCCATTCGTGCATTTATGAAATCCCAATGTTGCAAGGACAATATCAATTCTGCTTTCCGTTTATTAAGGGTTACAGTTAGGGTTAGGGTCCGTTGATCGGCAGATAGAGGCGGTTTCTCACAGCTTAAGTACAGTTTTTGGTTTTACGGCGGTTTTTCCCGAAGTCGCAAAAGTATGACGTCACAACATTCTGATTGGTCACTTGCAATGTTGATCCTGGAACAACATTTAGTGTGATGATCTGGGAACAACACCAACACGACGATATCAGATCGTGCGTGATCCTCTCCACTCTCGCAGCTAGTCTCAATATTTATGCAGCTTGTCCAGGAATACTCCTGCCCTTGCCGTGTAGTTCACCAGAACACAGTTGATCCCAGTCTCTTGCCACCATATTTATTAGTACAGTGGTACTTATCAGAGTACTCACCAGCCCCTCTGTCCATACTTCCAAGACTGTGGTCCACCACTTTATCCACCGTTAAATACCACTTTTACTCTACACCACTGTTGGACTCGACAGCCCTCCCTTGAGGGTGTCCTTGGAGCAATATATTTGGCCATTTCCAATTACACCAGTCACCTCATCCCTGTGGTGACCTTAATCCTTCCCTGGACTGACCTGTAGGAGATGATTTAAAAAAATTGCTGCCGTGCCTTTAACACTGTGGTTTGTTAACTTTACTATTCAGACCAACTCTGCAGTGATGAATGCACTATCACAGTGAACCAGTCTTTCATTTATTTCCTAACGGGATAGTATACAAAAGATTTCTCCCTTGAAAGGGAAATCTTATTCTCAAGAGACTTCCTGGTTAGAAAGACATCTATATTAGCCCCAGGCCCAGGGCACTATTTTACATTCTTCATCCTGTATTTAGTGGTGAGTCAAACAAAATTCCTTTGAGGATACAAATTTTGTGACTCTTAACAACATGACATGTGAAATCAGCGTAAGAGAATGTAACAATGCATTCACAGGGGGCATGTGCGCGCATAATGCTTCAATCATTTATTTACTGGTGTCTTTTTGATATTAAAATGAAGACCAAGTTTGAAGGTGATGTTACTCACGAGCCCCAAGGGGCCATAATTATGATACCGCTACTGGTATTATATTCACCTTGTCTGTTTTTGTGTTCCTCAAGACGCTCGCTGTTGTGGAAAGCACCACTGAGTTGGTTGTTGTGTCCAGTGGTAGGTTTATATGTCTGGAAAGATATGCCAACACAGTATCACAGCCATGCAAAAATCAGTCAGTTTTACAGGTGTGTAGTAGATGTTATGAAAGTAAAGGCCAAACTGGAACATACATGTGGTCAGTGTTGGGAAGGTTACTTTTAAAATGTATTCCATTACAGAATACAGAATACATGCCCCAAAATGTATTCTGTAACGTATTCCGTTACGTTACTCAATGAGAGCAACGTATTCTGAATACTTTGGATTACTTAATATATTATCATGCTGTTTACAACTACATGAATGTTCTATTGCTGTGATTTATTACTGTTACTGAAGGTCCGCGGCTCCAAACCGTAGTAAAGGGACCTCTGGCTAATACGGTGGGTTCTGTGTCGGGCTCATAGCCGAAAACTAGCTTTACTTTGTTGTCTGGGTCAACTTTGCTAGCAAGAGACAGAGAGAGGCGTTGAAAGGCTGCTCCAACGGAACTTATTATTTTCGGAGGAAAACACGAACACGGTGTACAGTCGAGTCTTAATAGCTTACTTACAACTGGGCTCGTCAGGCACTCTTCTTGGCTGCAGTGGTTATTATTATATTTACATGCTTCCAGCTCCCGTTTTTGCTCGATGACAGCTCGTACTTTTCCTTTTTCTCCCTCCCTCGCTCACAGACACATAATGTGTATGGCAGTCCATTCTCCCTGCAGCACGGACTACACTGCCTATGAAGCTACATTCTTTAGAGCTATACCGGTAGCATTCTGCCTATTAGCTTAGCACAACAACAACAAAAAGGCCTCTCTCACCCAGGAAACACGCAGAGAGAGAGCGTCACCCTGTAACCATGGCAACCGTAACACTGCCGCCTAGAACAACAGAACGTAGCTGTCAAACAAAACCCAAACAGGCCTGACCCGCCACAATATGAAACAGGAAAGTACCACCGTGTAATCCATTTATTTCAACAAAGTAACTGTATTCTAAATACCACCTTTTTAAACGGTAACTGTAACGGAATACAGTTACTCATATTTTGTATTTTAAATACGTAACGGCGGTACATGTATTCCGTTACTCCCCAACACTGCATGTGGTATATAAGTATTCATGTAGGTAATCACCTACAAGAGCTAATGGATTGGAGCGATGAGGCAACTCTTTCTGTTTGCTTGTGATAAAGTACAACGAGACTGACTGAGGAGGTACTTCTCTCTTGGAATCTGTCTTTTCTCGAAACCTGTCACTGAGCGGTTAATGGAGCGGTTGAACAGCTGATTGTGAATTCATGTTTTTTTTTTAAATAAGGACCAGCTGCTTGCTCAACATATTATCTGCATTTTCTAAACACAGTGATAAACAAGCGCATTAGAGACGAGCACATCTGCTGTCACCTCCTGATATACAAGGTCTTTTCAAGAAATCGTTTATGTTGAGTTTTTTTCTAAACAGACTTGGCACATTTAGACGGCGGTGCTTCTGGGCTCTGTGCCCTCTCCGATTTAAATTTGTTTGCGTAATTGATGAATGTTATCACTTAATAAATTGTGACAGAAAATTAATGTGGCTGGTTGGGGCAGGTGTGTGAAGGTCGTAGTAAAAGCTGACGGTTGATGGTTTAATTGGGTTTTACTCAGCTCTCAAGTTGTTTCTATTCACACATTGACCCTGCAGTCAGTACGCGGACAATTTTTTATGGTTTCAATGGAACAAATTAGTCAACGGACTGATGTGACTTCAGATTCCCTAATTTCCTTCGGGATTAATAAAGTATTCTGATTCTGATTCTGATTCTGATTTACTTTGTTAAAAGGGAAAGCCTTCCTTGGATGTTCTTGTAGTGCAATACAGGATCAGTAATCTGATGTGTTGGTCACATTTTTGTTGATATAAAGTGCTGCAATTTCAATATTACACATCTTTTAGCTAAAGGTAGAGAAGAGCATTGAATTCTTATTTTTGACATGAAGAGGGCACACAGGGAGAGTGAAAGCAATGTTGTGGCAAACACAAGACACATGTAACCACCAGAAGAAAGATTTAGCAGCTGAACAATCAGATACTTGATTTAGTCAGCAGTCAGGGATGAAATGCTAACTATAAAGGGACTGAGGGAAACTCTGAGGAAAAACTTGTCAAGTGAACCTTGAACCTAAATACTAATGCTGCTGTGTAAGGGGCCAACTCTTTGGTGACATGGCCAACAATAACAATTGCATTCTCATATCCTGTTAACCAGTAAGCTTACTTAAACTTACTTCAAGTACTCTATTATTATCACAGAAATATTTCATCCATCCATCTTCTTCTTATCCAATTCAGGGTCACGGGGCTGGATCGAATCCCAGCTGCCAAAGACCGAGAGGCAGGGAACATCCTGAACAGGTTGCCAGACAAAACAACCATTAACATTCACATTGACCCAAATAACTGAATTACTTCATCTTTTAATAATCATATTAGCATTTGTTGTGAAAGACCTAAATTCTTCAGTATAATCAATTAGTTAAAGCATTTAACTGGAGATTATTTATCTGATTTCAAGTGCAGGACCGCACCTGCATACAGTCTACACTTGATCTCTGCCTATAGAGTATATAACCCCCTGATACTACAAGCTGTTTGTTCTCATTTCCACCCCACCCTCCTTCTCTATTTTCATTCATTCACTTCTCATTAGTACATGGGGATCTGCCTGGCCTCGGAGCTATCTCCAGATCCCTCTGAGGCCTTCCTCAAACTGCAGCCTTGTGCCGTTATCTGCTAGAAGTGCTGTCAAACCTAAACGAGGATGTGGTCCCAGCTAGTGAAAGGAGCAGTTAAATGTTTAGCTGCACATGCTTCTCTATTTATAATCACCAAATTTTAACAAGTTGAATATAAAAAAAGCTCTAGTAACTTGTTATAATATTTATATTTTGTTTTATTTGCAGAAGAAGCTATGTGTAAAAAACAAACAAAACACCTCTACTGTAGGTGAGTTGCCAGGTAGCAAGTAAGTGGGAAGGTATGTGAAAACCCCCAGAGACCAGAAACAGTCTGTGCAGAGTGTATCTTAACAATAAGCAGCAACACACTTAAATAATGTGCATCCATCATGCTAAACATAACCTCTCGAAACACATTGCAGTGTAAATGTGTGTGTATATTTCCTTGCGATATCATCATTTCGTGCTTTTACAGTTAAGTCCATAACTTTTTGAGGCTGATTTTAAATAATTTGTCTCTATACACCGACACCATCGGAGTGGATTTAAATCAGGCAATCATGATGTAGCTGAAGCTCAGACTTTCAGCTTTACCTCAAGAGTTTGAAAAAAGAATTGCATTAATTGCTATGTTTCTACACACAGCCCCCTGTCACTGACACAAACAAGCAGGACTGAATATCCATCTCATACAAGACAGATGAACAAAGAGGTGATGCATGACGTGCTCGAGACGTCCCCACAGCCTCTGCTTTACAATTCTCCGTATCTTTATTAGATCTTTCGCAGCTCCGTCTCATTTTTCCCCAACTTATTCATCCTCTCAGAAACACTATGAAAAATTCATACTTGGGGATGGTGAACTGCCCGCTCTTATTTAAAAGAAACGATTCATTTTCACATCTGTTGGTATACTCAGGCTACCTCTTTAGATCAAAATCTGCACTGCATAAAGAGGAGAAAAAGTTCTCTCAGTGAGGGAATAAATGACTCAAGGAGGCATTTCATTTGTATGCCGGTGCAGGCGTCTCCTACAGCGGGCTGTGGACGCTAATACATTTGAAGCTCTTCGTTATGCTAACGAGCCTCTTGCTACAAGTAGAAAAAACTTCTGGTTTCTAAAGATCACTCAGGCTTGGACACAGAAAATTTGTATTTCTAATAATTAATATTGATCCCGTGCTGTGTTGTTGCGCTTTAAAAAAATTTATGCATGGATTTTGTAAAATTGCAAAGCAGACGAGCAGGAAGGGTCAACAGGTCCTATACATAATACATTACATATGCAAACACATATGCGCCGTGACGGTGGTTTAAATAAACACTTAACTCTAGATCCATGCATGGGTCAGTAGTGACAGTGTGGCTCCACTTGTCACTAGCCCAGCTGCACTCTTTAATTATACACACATTGATTGGTCTGGATGTCGATAAGGCATTTAAGCGGCTTAATCCTCGTCGTTGTATTAACATGAGCAACATGCACATAGTTTATGTATTAATTCTCAGCCTGAGGTGGTGTACTTGTATTTTTTCTTCTTTTTTGCCTCTTGCATTACAATTCAGCTGCCCCAGGTTTTCGTGAAATGTCAATAGAAAGAGGAGAAACTCATCGATTTGACTGCTGGTGGCAGGTGGGGGAGGAGGAGGCGGTGGCGGTGGTGTTGTCATGGCTGCTGAAGTTGCTAAACTGAAGCCAAACTCCGATGTTGTTCTCTCATGCTTAAAATCAACAAATCTATCAGAAAGAGCAACACATTAAAGACTTAGAGTTAGATTAGAGCCTATTGAAAAAGCAATTTTCAGTTCTGCACTGTTAAGTCAGTCCATTCATGGGTAAATACCTGCTCTAGCTATACAGTAGATTGTTGCAGCCCTCATGTACTGTATAGGCCCTCCATCCTCTCTGTGGTTACTTCCAGGTCTATTAACAGTAAATCCCTTTGGGTGGAGCTGTCCTCTGCCGAGGCAACCCGGGGCTGGTACAGATAGGCTCACCATTGTTACCACTCACACTCGGCACAACACATAACATAGATAACAAAGCGCTTACTTTAGTGCTGACAGACAGCGGGCTAATTCACTGAATCTGCTCTAGTTCCCCACCAAGAGGCAACATGTAATATAAAGATGCTCCGACTGAACAGAGGCAAATGGAAATGTGCAGGGACTAATGATGGGATATTATTATATTATATTAAGAGTGTCTATGCTAAGATTCTTTTCATTATCTCAGTGACAACCAACCTGTAGCAGACATGTTAGTCGCTTCTGTCGTATGTTATATATTTTAGGAACAACTTTGTTGGTCTAACGCGCGCTCCTTTATCCACACATACACACACACAGTCACAGTCCTGGGTTTGAATCCACCAGCCAGCTGGCTTTTTATGTGCAGTTTGTGTATTCTCCCCGTGTCTGTTTGAGCTCTCTCTGGGTTTCGGCCTCCTCCCACATGCCAAATATGGAAGTGTTCAATATATTTTGCTTCCAAAGAGCCAGAATTTCTTGTAACTTTTTGAACCAGTACTGAGTAACACTTCTTTAAGCTTTCTGAAAGTCTTTCAAATGTTTTCTTTGGACATTAACTGCTTTGCCACTCATTTTCAGTGCAATCTTTGTACTCAACCATTACTGGAGAATGGAAAAAATAAATTTTTAAGCCACTTAACACTGACCTATGAACCATCCAAGCATAAAAAAGACACAGGAAACCCCCCCAGCAAAGGGCCTGGATGTTAGAGACACAGGATCTGAGAGAAGCATCTGTCTTAATTTCTCAATTGGATAAATGGAAGAAACTGGATGGAAAATACTGTCAGAAATATTTCCTTTGTACACACACAGGAGAACAGAATTTTCAGCCATGCTATAGAAAGACATAATCGACACTCTGTTGTAAAGTTTACACAGAAAGAAATGGAATTTTTCAGTGGTGTTCGAATTCATGTAAATGGTGTTTTGAAAGTGTACAAGATGGATTGCCCACAAAACATCCTGTTGCTAGCAGTGGATGCACTAGACAGTTAGCAGCTCTGTGTCCACCAGAGATGGGCAGTAACGCGTTACTTGTAACGCGTTACTGTAATCCGATTACTTTTTCAAGTAACGAGTAAAGTAAGGGATTACTATTGCAAAAACGGTAATTAGATTACCGTTACTTTCCCGTAGGAACGCTGCGTTACTGCGTTACTAAAACCGTGATTTTCTTGCGAGAATGTCTCATGACAGTGACATAAGCGAGTGTGATGTTCGTGACAACAGCTGTGTGCAGATCAACAATGGATTATATATCGAGTGCGGAGAGAGTATGAGCGTGCAGCGTTTAAAGCGTGGAAGTACTGACCTTATTTTGAGTTTGATTCGTAAAAAGTGACAAAAACATTAGTATCCGCTGTGCGTGGGAAGAAAACTTCTTTTTACAGCGAAAAAAACCCCTAAACTTCCAAGCAAGCACCGAGTAGCTACGACGTAATGGGAAACTCACAGAGAAACTGCGGTATCCTTCCACTGACCGCTGCAGCACACCTGCACCAGGATAAACCTCCGCCTACTCTACTCCTGCTTTACAGGTGAAAATAGAGCAAAAGGACCGCTAGTCTTTGACTTTATTTATTTTCTGCTGTGTTTTACTTGCATCTGAAAGAGTGAGTGTAAAGACAAAAAAATAATTTAAAAAAAAAAAAAAAAAAAAAAAAATATATATATATATATATATATATATATATATATATTTATTATTCAATTCAATTTCAATTCAATTTTATTTATATAGCGCCAAATCACAACAAATGTCGCCTCAAGGCGCTTCATAGATACAGAGAAAAAATTATGTGCTGGAATGTGCAGAAAATAGGTTTAAATGTTAAACTAATTTCTTCCAGTCAGATAATGGTGCATATAATTAAAATTTTGCTTCATGCATAAAGTTAAAAGATTAAAACTAACAAAACAAGTTTTAAAAAGAGACTTTTCCATTTGATTACATTTTGTATGATGGATTATGTAGAAAAAGTAGAATTGGGCTGAAAGATCTATCACTTTATCACCTATTCAGGTTGTAAATCATGTTTTTAAAAAGTAACTAAGTAACTAAGTAACTAAGTAATTAATTACTTTTGAAAATAAGTAATCAGTAAAGTAACGGGATTACTTTTTTGGGGAAGTAATCAGTAATTAATTACTGATTACTTTTTTCAAGTAACTTGACCAACACTGGTGTCCACATAGTGAATTTCAGCGACACCTGGACTTTGCAGTTGGGAACTGGCAGGTTACAGAACCAAATCAGACAATATTCTCCTAAGCACCTATGTTGAATGATGTCTAAGTTTAGGGCTCTGTAAAAACAGCATACGGTGGCAAATCCTCAAATGTTAAGACTGAAGCAAAGGTGGCTTTAAAAGAAGGATAATAATCAGGTTCTTTCTAAAACTGACAGAGTAACCAAAATGTGGCAGAAAACCGTATTTTATGTTGAAAGAAATGTGTTTGGGGAATAGTTGCCTTTTAGGGACTTTGTGAATTTTGTACACTTTGTACACCTTGTGCCTGTGTTCTGTATTGATTGTGGTGTTGTAGCAAAAATATAAAACATTAGGTACGTTGTTCAACTTTAAGACTTTTTTTTCCCCCCACAGCGTTGCTTCAAAAGCATCGCTGTACCGGCTCCTAGTGGCACAGCAGCGCTCCATTAAAGCATCAAAAGGATGTACTTATCTTTACTGCCACGCAGCCTTTCATACCTTTCCTGAAGGAAATAGAAAACAGCAGTGCTGATAAAAGTAGAAACATGAAAGACTTTTACAGGACTGTATCCTGATGCTGGGTTTGCTTTCATTTTTGAAAGCTCTGAAATCTTGCTTTCATTTACGGCGCCGGTGAATGACGTGGCGGGTGAGCTGTTTGGCCATCTGTCGCGATTGCCCCAAATATGAAATATATATTTATTTTTTAAAAACTTGACTCATCTACCTGAGATTGTAACGGTCGGCCATCATCACACTTTAAAGGCAAATACTCAGAAGTAATAATGTAAACAACTAAAATGTTTATTAACCGAACTGAATTTTTTTTTCTTTTACAGCAAATTCTTATCACAACACAGTCTTCAAATGACACTTAACCCTTTGAGTACAATTAGGTTGGCCACTCTGATCTGAAGAGTAAGCAGTGAACCAACCAGGGGATTCCTCTGCCATAGTCCACTATAAAACATGAAGTGGCACATCAGGAACTCGAAAGTCCTAAACTTGTGTTATTTTTTTAAAAAGTCAGACATAAAAGGATAAAACACAATCCCCCCCCCCCCCCATTCCTTCCTTCCTTCCTTCCTTCTTTCTTTCTTTCTTTCAAGAACATTTTCAAGATTTTCGATTTTCTTTACATGTGTACATAGTTCTATGTTGTCTGATTCCCGTGAAGTCATGTTTCACTTCAGATCATACAAACATGGTGGAGAAAAAAAAAGCTCATGAATGCAGTGAGCAGCCTGTCCTGGCGCCTAGAAAAGACGCTTATCTCTGCAGGTTCTGATTTCCGAGTCTGATTTCCACCTCTGCCGTCTCTTAGTAAGGGACACCGATTAGAGATCAGAATATATACACACAGGCTAATCAAAACTGTGTTATCCTAAAACAGTGAAAAGACATGAATCTATGACGGATACAATACTAAACAGGTTAGAGCAAGAATAAAAAAATAAATAGTAAAAACAATAGAAATGTTGCTTCTCTCATATTCAGCTTGCAACGCTCCAAAGAAGCTGTGGTAGTGAAAATTATCCTCATAGTCTTACTCTCTTTACAGTGACCTTCCCCTTTACACAGTATTTACAAGCAAAAACAGAGCCTATCCCACGAGATAAGAAACGTAGTCCACTAAAATGAATACATTTTTCATGAACACAATGGGAATTTTTAAAAAACCGCAGAGTTGTATCACATTGTCAGTATGTAAAAGCGCTTACACACAGTTTGCAAACAGTGGTTTTTAGTAGACGTAGTTCATATCAAATCAGTCAACAGAGCAATCTGAAACTTTGTACAATTATCTGCTTTTGTTTCCTTTGATTTTTTTTGTTTTTGATGGGTACAGAAAACATTTACATCATATTTTTTTCCCCTTCTGTATGTGTACTTTGTCCACAGTTGACAATTTCGGTATTAGAGTGTTTAGAGTGTAAGGAGAGGTGATACAAGGACATCGTGGCTAAGGAGGACATGCTGTAATAACTGCTCTCAACTCCAAAAAGCGAGGTCATACCTAAAACTGTTTTAAATACCAGTTAAATTACATAAAAGGTTTTTTTTATATATATATATATATTAAAGCCAGTGCAGACTATAACAATTGTAACATGTCCCAATTTTACCATGAGTTGTCCTATTGCTATGCAAATGAGTTGCAGCTTCTGCATTCTTTTTTAATGGCAAACAAGGGGTGGGTCATCTTGTGGCAACACGCCTGATGGTTGTACAGAAATCTCTTTGAAAACAGCCTTCAGCTCAGTGAACATTTTATTGATGAGTTCATGGTTTTAATTGCTGGGTTTTGGTACAATACCTTGTCACTGAAAAGATTCCATATGAACTTATTGTATAGTATCTTTCAATTACAGGCAGATCCACTCCTCACTGATAGTTTAAAGAAAGCCAAGATGGCAAAGGTGGAAGAACTCACCAACAAAACTAATGACCTAGACCCTGAACCATCCCTTAGTTATGCTGCAGTAGGTTTAGACTTCTGGGGGTCAGGGCAGATGGCTGCCTCTTCCTGAGCCTGGTTCTTCTCGAGGTTTATTGCTGTTGTGGGACTTTTTCCTTCCCACCGTTGCCAAGTGTTTGCTCATTGGGGGTCACCTCACTGTTGGGGTTTCTCTGCATTATTGTAGGGTCTTTATCTTATAGTATAACGCGCTTTGTTGTGACTTGGAGCAATATAAATAAAACTGAATCCCTCTGGTATTCTTTATAGTCTAGGATTTCTACAGAAAAATACTTTTTTTTAAACTTGCCTAGAGAAGATCCTATGGATTGAAATAAAGCCTTTTCCAGGATCTCTTGCATTTGCAGCACTTGCAATCATTTGCTCTTATCCTAAAGTTGTACAAATGAAAATGACAAGGCTGTTTTCTTTGGGTACAAGAGCCAATTTCATTATTATAGACTATGTACCTCTCCAATTTCTTGCCTTGGTACCCTTTAGCCTCATTGGATTTTGTTCATCTCAGTCTCAGACTCTGTTTACAAGCTGCTCCTCGATACCATCTTGTTTGCCGCTATGACAGAAATATGGTACAGCAAGCGGATTACTCATGACGATGGATTATTGTCTTGATAAGACAACTGCAGTAAAAGTTATGTATTTTGGACTAGGCTTTACACCTCCAACTTGGCAAATACAAGTAGATTTTTTGCAGCTCACCAACTGATTTCCATGTCTTCACATTTAAAAAAAAAAATGAAAGTTTCATTTCCACTGTGAAGGATTATCTCAACCTGAAAGCTGTTTTTCATCCTGACACGACGAATGGATTCTTCTGAAGGAGGAAAATGAGTCCTGATATCTGCACTGACTGAGTGCATTAGCATCAAACACGAAGGAGAAATCGAGAGAGAGAAGGCCCTAACTGTCGAAACTTTGAAAAGAAACCCCAGTTATTATTACAGCTGCCAAAAATTAACTGAGTGGTAAGTTGATGCGCAACAAAGGATTACCTAATAACAATTTTTTTGCTTATTTGATCAGAGGGTGAACATGTCACATCAGATTTCTGCAGTTATATAACAATCATGTTATATAACTGCAGCACAAGTCGTGGCCTTGAAACCTAATTTGCTTTTAGTACTCATTTAAAGAAAAAAGAAAAGAAAATAGTGTTGAAAATTTCCTCGGGGGGGGGTCAACATTAACATTCTTGAGAAAAGCTTAAGGACAGTGCAGACAAATGTGGATGAGGGCTGAGGGACAGGGCAGGGGAACAGGAGACTAGAGCATCCTCGTAGCTATGAACGTGTGAACTGTAGCAGTAAAGACTCTCCTGCCTTAATAATCCTGGCTGTCTGTAAACATATTCAACACTTGGTGACCTTCTGGCATAATCAAATCCAGGGCTGCGTGACAATGCTTTAATTATCCGCATCCCTCTCCAGCGCTCACTTTTTGTGTCCCTGCCACCCTGGGTGTGCCATATGGTGCAGAGCCGAGGAGCCCGGAGAGACGCCGCAGAAGTCCAACCCTCCACGAGCTCAGATTTAATCAATGACTATGGCTGGCACTCATTCTGGCCTGCAGGAATCCACTGTGCATCGCCACACACCTTTCAGATGCTTTTCATACCCTGACTGCCGTTGTTAAGTGTAGGCATCTGGCAGTCATCCTCATTTGAAGACGAGACGCTGTGGTTGAGGGAGTGTTAGAAAACTGAAGTGGCTCAGAAGGACAGACATGTTGTCTGTCCCAGTTCAGAGCCTCAGGGATGCGGTTTAATATAGATGGTTCATTTATAGGGTTTGATGACTGAAAGCAGGACTGTTTTCCAGCTACATCTACCAGCAGTAATAAATACCTGTTCCAAGCAGCCACGCTCAAAAGCGAGTCAACATTATTGGTGGTACACTGAATGTCATGGCTTTTTCTGGAAAATCCTTTAAAATGGGACTGATGGTGTCAGAGAATAATAAATTAATACATAATCTCTGTAAACAGATACCTGCCTATCAGAGTCCGTAGGCAAGGGACAGTTTTTCTGGCTTCAGCTTGTAGTAGGTTGTACTTGCATCTGAGTTAAGAATCAGAATTACTGACTATCATCTGAAAATTTAGTTATTGATTTTTTTAACGTATTTTAAGTATTCATAAATGATGTCTGGCAAATAGGCACAGGAAGTTTTATCCGTTGGGTGTTACGCCCCAAGTCTACGTCAGCTGATTAGCTGACAGGTTTCTAGATTGTCAAATTATCAGTCTGCTCTAGACTCTCAAATATTGCAGATTTCAGTTTCTGGGTCCAGGGCCAGCCAGATGTTTTGATGAAACATTAACGATCTATGCAAAGCTAATGTGCACCACTGACATGGTTTATACTTCTACCTGTTTTGCCAGAGAACCACTCAAAAAATGTAAAGATGGAAGTTCGTATATTACGATGTGTTCAAGATGTGACTCTTGTAATGTCAAAGAAGAATGTAGTCCACAACTATTTGGGAAATATCAGTGATGGAAATCATGCTGACACCAGGACGTGAGGTCAACATGTTGTAAATTCATTTGGATTTCACACAAATCAGGACATCCAAAAGCTATTGCTAAGTTTTTAGCACAATATGGACAATATCAGTGACAGAAACAAAAAAACGCTACCCACCAAAAATCTGGTACTGAAATGAAAACTGACCCCACTTCATCATAACATTGTAACATGACACTGAACTACCTCCTGATTCAGTAACACAAAACACAGTAAAGTGGATGCATTCCTTTTGGTTACCGAAGTAATGGATGTTTAGTTTCCTGTAGGCGACCAAGCATTAAAGAGCCCGTGTTTGAGCAAATGTAGACAGACGGAGCCCCTCAGCATCCGTCTGGCTGTTTGTCTCTGGTTTCGGGTTTGAGACATTTAAAAAGGTTTCAACGTTTTGTGAAAGGATGGAATCGAACACAGAGACACAAACACAACACAGCGACTGTGGTGAGAGCAACTCGGGCCTCTGTCTCCTCCTGAGTCACGCACGCACACTCAGTCGCTGTTTGTCGACAGAGGTACAGCATAAAAGCACAGCCGCGACACCCCAGTCTGTCCAGTGTGTGTTTGCAAATTTTCTTTTTTTGTGCACACACTGGCATGCACATGTGCATGCGAGAGTCTGTCTGTCTGTCTGAGGGGAAGGGTCGTCAGATGGTTGAGGGGATGTGGCAGTCCCATAGTGAAAGGAGAAGAAGAGGACGGCACGTGGAGGAGGAGGAGGGGGGGCTTTAGTTGTTCTGAAGGCAGTCGAGATCCACCGAGCAGCAAACGTTTCCATTCTGAACAGAGAGGCATGACAAGATAGGAAAGAAGACAGAGCATTAAATAAGGTGAAATGTAATATACAGTTCCACACTGTGCATGGTAAAGCTAATAACTCACTTCACAACCTAAATCACTTTTATCCACCTGACTTACAGAAGGATTTGGGGTGGTTAACCTCATGTCTCTAGTGTCATTACAGTGGTACCTAGTTATACAGTTTCAGCACTATCCCACTATACGTTTGAGATATCAGACTGATATCATGAGATTTATGCTTTCACTCTAGTACATAGGGATTATGAATTTGTGGTGGTAAGCAGTGGCACATCTGAGAAACTGAAGCACAATATATCTTTCCCAAAAGAAGTTTCCAGTTCCGCTCGATAGTCAGCAGCTCTCGCTGTCATACGGACTGTGATCTGGAGCGAACAGTCGCTATGAAAAGGTTTTTCTGAGGTTAATATCTCAAAAATATGTAGGGTAACGGGCCCTCTGTATTTATGGCCGTGAAGAACATGAGGTCCTGTCTGGTCAGATGTAAAAAATGTCTCCAACAGTGGCACATTGTCTCAGATTGTGTCACGGAGCTGCAGAGTGAAACTAGGTTGGTGATTCAAGAAAGCACAGGCACGATGTGGCCACGTCCAAAAATCACATCAACGCAAAGACTGCTGCAAATATGTATCAGTTTATTTAACAACTATGGAAAGGTTTGTAGATTAAGTTTTAGGTCTATGTATTTGATGTGCTCATTTTGCTCTTTTATGTATTCTGACTGCAAAGAAAACAATTGAAGCCAAAGTGAGGGGGCAGCAGCCTATCTTCACCTAATGAGTGGATCTGATGCGTTCCTGCCGCAGTCATCTGCATGTTCACTTCTTTTAAAGTAAAAATGCTCCTTACATCATCTCTGACAGTCATTTTTCTTTTATGCATTCATCTTAGAACACATATAAATAGACACTGTGTGCCCTCTAGCACACATTAGCTAAATTGATTATGTCACATTTTCAGTCTCAAAAAATTTCTGCTAACAGCCTGTAATGGCTGTCATTACTGGTAAAATTGTGATTTTTTGGAACAGTCTGACATTTTTACATCTAAAACCCACAAGTCTTATCCCATTTGCAGACCCCGCAAGAATATCGAACATAGGTTTAGGGAAAGTGTTTTCAAGTTAGCGATCTCCTGTATACTTCAGCCTAGCATGTTTGCCATTATAGCGGCTCTGCTATGATCACGCTGGTTTATGTTGTGTCCAGCGGACATACGTGTGTGCCTTGCAGAGCCGCCCCTAACCCTGCCAATCAGAACAACCCCTCTGGTTAGTTACTTTTTTGCTCATTGTAATGTATTACAACACAGAGAGCTGACTGTTGGTCTTGGAGTTGGGAAAATTGGCTCATTTCTGTGTTTTCTCTCAGTCAGATGTGAAAACAGTGATTTATGTCAGATCTTTTCCTAGACAGCAACACCGTGCTTGGGCTTCTTGCCCTGATGTACAATGTTTTTGTGGAACTCTGCCATAGAAAGTTAGCAGTCCCCATCACCCCTCAATAGCCTTAATAATAGCAATGCTGACAGGTTGAAATAAATTGAAATAGTCTCTTTACAAACCGGTAATTTGAAGCTCAAAAAGAGTTAAAAAAATCCACACAATTAGTTTGTTCATGCTGCATTGACCTACCTTGCACTTGCAAGTGGTGCAGGGTGATTTGGGCATATGCCATGTGTCTCCGCTGAGGCGGGCGATGCCTGCGGGGTCCTTGCATGTCTGCCGAATGTCATACGACAGGTTGTCAGCCAGGCAGGGGTCTGTGACGCAGCGTGGGCAACATTCGCCCTCTGCCACTGCCGTGTACTCGCACATCAACGTGGGGCAAACTAGAGGCCAGCAGTCGACCTCCCCTTCCTGCAGAGACACAGGCAGTGATGAAAAAAAGCACCAGAATTGCTATAGCATGTGTGAATTTTCTTTTGGGTTTTTTTTAGTGTGTGTTTGTGTGTGAGACAGAGAAAGAATCCAGTTACAGATCTCACGCTGGTCTGTTGCCACATCTCTAATTAGAGAGGTGGTAATTTTCACAGCCCTCATACACACACAGTTAACCAGCAGATCAGGGAGTGGTATAAATTAAAGCCCTGCTCTGAGCTTCATGTTGGAGAGGAGGGTTTTGTCTTTTTGATGTGATCTGTGTCTTCCAACAAAGCTCTTCACCACACTCAGCATGAATGCCTGCTTTTATTTAAAATGGACAATAGCTTCTGTGTGAATGTTTGTGTGTGTGTGTACAAACCATGCAGCGGCACTGCTGGCAGCCGTACAGCCAAGATGCTCCGCTGCGGTAAAGTGTGCGTCCGCTCTGATCCAGACACTGGCTGCTGGGCCTGTTGTCACATCCAGGACAGCAGAACAGATCCTCTTCTGGGTCTCCACAGTCACAAGGTCTCCGCCTGCAGTACGTCTGCCCATCCTAAACAACAAACGTCACACACACCAGGGTGCAAACTGGCTTAAATAATGTACGTAGCTTATCCTCTCTGTATATTCTGGGTTGTAAAATACAATACCCAATACACAATAAAGGTGTCCCTCAGTAAAACAAAGGGCTTAAAACAATGTGATTTATATAAAAATGAAATAATGGGTCTATAAACATGAAATATTACTGTGAACAAACACAGTTTGAGCACTTTCCTGAGGCAGATTTTTACTTTTGTGTAAATGATCCGTCATTGTCTTTGACAAATGGGAACAAAACAATAACATGAACACCAAGCAGGCTTTTAAAGCACGTTGTTTATTTTTTCTAAATTAAAATTTAATATCTGATTTATATAAATATGTCTGGACTAAAATTAGTAACTTGTTAAGCACTTTTGACAACAAGTCTTGCTGACAGTCAACCAAACTGGGTGGGGGGCATCCTCTACTGAGAGCAGGTCTGGACCATGGATGATATAAAGCAGGTTTGAAAAGTGAGGATAATGCGAAAGTGCCTTGAACCTGCATTCTCTCTGAAGGCCACCGGATGGTAAAGCTGCAGTTGTAAAGACTTCTATGGAAAAGTCTATGAAAAAATTGCTACAGTATCTGTCTTGATCTCTGTAAAGAGTTTCCTGCTAGCTTCATGGCTCAGTCACTTGTTTCGGGTTCTATTTAATAAAGAATGACTTCTTTTTTATAGATCATGGTGAAACTCTGTTAAAAAATTAGGACTTGTCAGTCACAAGTCATTAGCTAATGGGTTTCACAGTCAGACAAGCTCCAGTTTGTTGAAACCAGAAGGGTGATGGTGAAAATGCTAATCTTGAGGCTTGAGTTCGAGACTTTAGAAATCAGTGGTTGATGTCATGGTAGATAAGCTCACCTTTTATACCGTCCATGGTCTACATCTGCATCTCTTTAACTTATCTTATTACCCAAAGCCTCGCAAGAGCATGGTGCTTCCACCATCATCATCATCATGTTTGGTTGAAGGGATGCTATTGATTGGATGTTGATCAGTGTCTGGATTGCTCCATTCCAGGTGTTTGGAATTGTCGCCACACTGTCCTTCTTTAACATTCTCCCGCATTCACAAAGGAACTCTGGCTCTCAGTCAAAGTCACCAGTGGGTTCTTGGTTGCCTGTCTGTTATACAGGGTGGTGTCACGTAAAGGAATGTTATTTTTCTGTCACTGTGTTATTATTCACATGCACGGCCATTATTTCATCAGTACTTCATTAGTCTGCATCACTTATCATCAGGTTATCATCAATATTATCATGTATCATTTATCATTTAGTATATAATAACACATTCTAGATATAATGCTCTATCATTCATAGCACCAGCATAGATGTGGGTCCACAGTAAGTCAGATGAGGACGCTGAACTTTCGGTGGCCGGGACCTACAATCTTACACAACTGCACACTCGTCTTACACAATTGTTATGTTCCCAAATACTGATGATTGGAAACATCTGGTTTTAAGTCTGGGAAAGAGTTGTTGTTCTGAAGAAGATGACTCCCAGGAAGTGTTCTGACGTCATAAAGGCTATAAAGCTTCCTGTATTGAGCCGAATGGGGAAGTCCGGCTTCCCACACTGTATAATACGTGTGTGTTTAATAAATCACTTTTTGGACACCCCCTAGGACTCTGTCTGCGCTTACTTTTCTTTCCAAATTAAAAAGAACCATTACAGTGGGCCATTTATATGGATACACTGTAATAAAATGGGAATGGTTGGTGATATTAAAGTCCTGTTTGTGGCACATTAGTATATGTGAGGGGGCAAACTCCTCAAGATGGGTGGTGACCATGGTGGCCATTTAGAAGTCGGCCATCTTGGATACAACTTTTGTTTTTTCAATAGGAAGAGTGCCATGTGACACATCAAAATTATTGGTAATGTCACAAGAAAAACAATATACTAATGTGCCACAAACAGGATTTTAATATCACCAACCATTCCCATTTTATTACGGTGTATCCATATAAATGGCCCACCCTGTAGGTGGACAGGTCTAGAAAGTCTGTTGGTGGCTGTCGAAAATATTCAATCCTTCATCATCTCAGTAGATGATTCACTCGACATATGGCTTGAGGTTCATACTGACTTAAACTGACAAAAACTTTGTAACTTCACTGACAGGGATTTACATTTCCTATTTATGTCCAGTTATTTCAGTTAGACACAGATGTGTTCTAGTCAAGATATAAAAGCATCTCAAGTGTCATTGATAGAAGTGGGACGCACCAGAGCTCAATAGTGTGTGTCATAACAAAGAGCCTGAAGAACAAAGAGCATAACAAAGAGCCTTTTTAACACTTTGATTAATAATTGAAAACATCTATAATAAAATCCTCTGGTGATGTTTGTCTTTCTTTTTCTTAAACTAAGTTTTTTTAATCTAATATAAGCATCAAGAGAACACTAAATGGCTAAAAGACACTAAAGATGTAGAAACATACCTATGGGTGATTTCATTTTCTTGTAACCAATTTTACATTTTCCCATTTTAAAAAAGCAATTTAATAGCACTCTAAATGAGACTAGAAGGGGTTGGGCGGCAAAGTGAAATGCAGAAGAATCCAACTGATCTGCCTTTCCAGCCACTGTGTCATTGGCTCCCTGTCTGTACCTGGAGAAAACTTTATGGTCCATTTTACTCAGCACAGCCAGCACTGTCTGGCCCCAGGACGGCAGTGTAATGGAGATGTAAAAATGTTACATAAAAAGGCTGTTAGAAAATGTATGAGGGCCATAAAGTCATTCTGCATACCATTAAAAGGGCAATACAGAGCCAATGTTTTATCGATGCATATTGTCCTGCTACAGTAACTTGTGAGTCCCGGGGTGCCGGTACTGATGGCCTTGGTCTTTACAGTTACAACCCTGGACTTGCTGGGGAAATTACTGCCAATTGTATCGTGCTGGCAGAAAATATGAATGCAGGCTGCTCTTTTTAGTACAAGGAATACGACCACGCCTGAATGCCAATGACATGCATTTGTGCCAATCAAAACAACTTTACTGCTCTTTTCAATAATAACTGTTTGATAAATTTGATGACTGCAGACAGCAGTCTTTCTTTTAAGGAGGTATGATATGTACAACATAGTCGTACAGAATATTGTTGGAATTTTCTCAAATTAATTCACTTAGGGAGCTTGTTGATCTTTGTAGAACTTTTATAGAACTCTAAAATGTTATTTATTTTTTTACTTAACTTGATTTTCTGTTTCTTTTTTTTTATTTTGGTTTTTCAATCTGGATGACGCTGAATAAGGAAGATCTTTGGTTTTAAGTCTCACTTTCATTTCACATGGCAGTGTGTTTGCACAAATGTATTCCTCGCTGTCATCTTTGGCTGTAGCTCAGGCGGAAGAGCGCCAACCTTCTAATCTACTGATTAGAAGGTTGGTGGTTCGATTCCTGGCTTCCCCTAGTCTGCATGCCAAATATTCTTGGGCAAGATACTAACCCCAAATTGCTCTCCGATGCATCCATCGGAGTATGAATGTGGGTGCGAATGTTAGTTAGAAAGCATTAAGAAAATGTGCTTGCGTGAATGGGTGTGAATGCACAAGTTGTGTAAAGCGCTTTGAGTGCGCAGAAGAGTAGAAAAGCACTATAAAAGAACCAGTCCATTTACCATCTTTCTAATTTGTGGCTTTTTCAGTCTGTTATTTCTGATATGTTCATCTTTAATTTCCCTCTCTTTTCACAGACTACACTAACTTTGTGGCTCCCCTACAGTCACAAGCGATTTTCATTGCTGGTCCCAAGACACCAGATCACTGCTTGCTTACATTCAGTGAGCATCCTATATCAAACTTCCCTTCAACACCCCTTCAACAGCTGGAATAAAAACCAACGTACTTGTGGATCCATAAGTAAGTGAAAGACTCTTTAGCATGTATATTTTAATCTTGTAGTAAAGCTTTTTCTTTTCTTTTTTTTATGTCACTTATGTCACACTACAGTAAAACTACAACAGCAAAGCCAATGATTTCCTGGGGATTGCGTTGAATTCTTTCACATTTGCAGCTGCTGATTGCACAATTGCAAGCATTTGGTTTTGGTTTGGTTTTCTGGCTCTGAATGTAAGATTTGTTAATTTGATGGTTTGTCACAGTTAATCGCTACCAGATAAAGAAACTTCAAAATGATCACCAGAGTGATTCCATTTCAGAAACATAAACAGGTAAAAACAGAGGCTTCAGTCCTGACAGTTCATCACTGCTTTTGCTACTTGTTGAAGTTCAGGTTCTGGCCGCTGGGCTGGGGTTGGCATGGACTCAACTATAAAATCACTCTGGGTTCTTGGCTAGCTTTCTGTTAGCATGCTGTCTGTGCAGATACTTGCAAAGACCAGCAGTTGTGTTAGCATTAATCAGGTAGTTCTCTTTCAAACATTCGTTAGCTGTCTCGCCATTCCAAGCCAGCTATACCAAGCTTCCCTAACATGGCATGACTGCTGCCCAGCTGCCCAGAATTCCACCCCTGCGGTAGAAAAATCTCAGGTTCAGATACACATGATGATTGTGTGATGTTCAACATGCCTAAGCGGCTGTTTCCACACCGGGTTCATGCGAACACTGCGCTCGCTTTACCCTGAAAAGCCTTTGTCAAAGGCTAGCCCACCAGGCTAGCCTGTCGAAGAAGAACTCAATGCTGTCTCCAGTCGTTGCACCAATGGAGCACATTGAGTTGGCCACGCAAGGCACCAGGACATCGTCCTCCTACTGGTGGACGATGCCGAGGTCAGCTGCAAAAGCTATGTTGTCCTTTTCCCCCAAGGCTAACAGTGAGCCACACCGTGAATTCTCTGAGGGAGCATTGGAGCATCTCATTTCGGACAAGGATGAAAACATTTTATTTGGCCCCTCTGGTTGGAATTCTGCAACACAAGGGGCCAATTGTGAGAACCTTGGCACACAGTCCCACGGCATGGAGCTACATTGTAAAACTGGCAGCTGAAAAGCTGGCAATCCCATGGCCCACTTCCTCCAAACACGAACTGAAATCAGTTGATTGCAACAGAAGGAAAAAAAACCATATTTGCTTGATGTTTAATTTTCTTTCTATCCCCTGCGTGTGCACATAACTGAAGAACCCTTGCAATGCAAATTATAATGTGATTACAGTAACGTACTCCCTTGTAACGCATTAATCCCAACACTGGCTGCATTATCACAAACATTTAGCTAATTTCCAACTTGACGCTAATTTGAAATGTAATGAAGCATCATAACTTATAAGTACCAGAGAAAGTTTACCCAAAGTTTTTAACGGGGCAGAAATTAGATATCCTAGTGGCAAACTTCAAAATATATAAGCCGATAAAGCATCGCTGAGACAACTGCTCTTAGCTGGTATTTCAGGCCAAATAACTCTCTGTCTGATTTGGATTAATCTCACACTCCAATGCTTTCTTCAAAAAGAAACATCTGATCAATATCCCACTTTCCTGCTGCAACAGTGCACCATCTCATTCTGGCTCCTGAGCACATAAAAGAGTCATTAAGATGCCAAAAATATTTGTCACACTGTAATGCAGGCTAATCATAAACAGATGGGAGAAGAGCGTGGGGATTTTTTTTTGTATGAACGGTATGAATGGTCAGAAATGTTTCATACTTTGTGTTTGTGTCATAACTTGGCATATATTAGCCAAATTAATCTACACACTTAATTGCTATGTGTGCTAAATACTTAGGGGAGGTTTTGAGATGTGTAGAAGGCACAATGTGTGGATGTTAAAGAGAATTTTTAAGTCTTATTTGTATAGTTTTGCTCATCCTTCTTATCAGTTGTTACAACACCATAGCCACTAAGTTTATTGCTGATATCACCACCTTTACAGCTTTGCTAATCTTTGATATGATTCCAATTGAGTTGTTTAGAGGATTTCGACAAACTGCTGGTAACAATGTAGCTTTGTTTCTAGATCTCAGCTTTTACTTAAGTATATTGTTGTTTTGTTACAAATAAAGGTTCTTCCAGACAGTGAATGATTACTGCTGGAATCAGCAGGATGCAACTTTGGCACGGGAACTCCTGGCTACTTCCTGTCCTACGAGCCTATAAAACACAGACTGCTGCTGTCAAACTACTGCTCTGCATGCTGTTAAACAGAGCAGATTATAGTGTGGAGTAGAGGAATTAAGCATAGAGATATAACTAATATATGCCTTGCCTACTGTTGTAAAATAATGAATCTTGTTTATAGATCCAGATGGGTAACAGTAACAGACTTGATGCTGATATTGCAAGCCTCTGTTATTGATCTGTCTGGCCTCTGCTGGCAAGGTTTTTATCATTCATTGAACCTCAGATACAGTAAAATTTCTCCAGGGGGTCAGAGACACGATTATGGATCTCCAGCTGCATTGTTGTAAAGAGTGAGAGAGAGAAGCTGAAAAAGTTTAGCTGTCATGTCTGAATGCAGAGACAAAGCCAGCGTGCATTAATGAGACTGGCTGCTGTTCTTCTCTTTGTTAACTCTCACCTGAGGAGCACAGTTGTGGTAGAAATATTCAGAGTAAAAACAATGGAAGCACAGGAAACTGTGCAATAGGATCAGTCCAGCAAAAATTGCAAAACTAATTCACTGAAATTAAGAAAGAGGTTAAACTAATGGAAGAGGAGATTTTTCTGCGTTCCCTACTAACCAAACTCCACTTTCAGCGTTTACTGTTCGAGTTCACTGAACAGCCAGTGCACATGTTACTCATGTTACTCATGTTGTGACTGTATTTTCCGTATTGTATTGCTCCCACGTTTATAAAGCCAGTTGCATTTCCAGTGCTCCTGTATTTTCTGGAATATCAAATGTATTTTATAGAATTACAATTTATTAAATTGATGAAATTTCATGGAAAATGACTGTTATGTCAATGATTTGATAAGTATCTGATGATAAGTGTAATTTTGTATTATTCGATTAGTAATTGTGGAATTCCACAGGGTGGTGTGCTGGGACCAATAATATTTACATTATACATGTTTCCCTTATGCCAGAGGTGTCAAACTCAAAAACACAGTGGGCCAAAATTCAAAACTGGAACAAAGTCGCGGCTAACCTTAATATCTATTGAAAAAAAAATCTTCCTCTAGATATAAGAATGAATCTTTTCTTATGGACTCAAACAAGTTTTGCTGAAAAACTGAATATGGAACAAGCAAAGCTTAATACTAAACAATATATATATTCAGTGTTGGGGAATAACGGAATACATGTACCGCCGTTACGTATTTAAAATACAAAATATGAGTAACTGTATTCCGTTACAGTTACCGTTTAAAAAGGTGGTATTTAGAATACAGTTACTTTGTTGAAATAAATGGATTACACGACGATACTTCCCTGTTTCATATTGTGGCGGGTCAGGACTGTTTGGGTTTTGTTTGACAGGTTTGGTTGCCATGGTTACAGGGTGACGCTCTCTCTCTCTGTGTTTCCTGGGTGAGAGAGGCCTTTTTGTTGTTGTTGTGCTAAGCTAATAGGCAGAATGCTACAGGTATAGCTCTAAAGAATGTAGCATCATAGGCAGTGTAGTCCATGCTGCAGGGAGAATGGACTGCCATACACATTATGTGTCTGTGAGCGAGAGAGGGAGATAAAGGAAAAGTCAGAGCTGTCATCGAGCAAAAACGGGAGCTGGAAGCATGTAAATATAATAATAACCACTGCAGCCAAGAAGAGTGCCTGACGAGCCCAGTTCAAGTAAGCTATTAAGACTCGACTGTACACCATGTTCGTGTTTTCCTCCGAAACAATAAGTTCCGTTGGAGCAGCGTTTCAACGCCTCTCTCTGTCTCTCGCAAGCAAAGTTGACCCAGACAACAAAGTAAAGCTAGTTTTCGGCTACGAGCCGACACAGAACCCACCGTATTAGCCAGAGGTCCCTTTACTACGGTTCGGAGCCGCAGACCTTCAGTAACAGTAATAAATCACAGCAATAGTACATTCATGTAGTTGTAAACAGCATGATAATATATTAAGTAATCCAAAGTATTCAGAATATGTTACTCTCATTGAGTAACGTAACGGAATACGTTACAGAATACATTTTGGGGCATGTATTCTGTAATGGAATACATTTTAAAAGTAACCTTCCCAACACTGTATATATTAGCTGTATAATACCAGTAGGCCAGCTCTAATAGTAATTTGATTGATTTGATAGTTTGACACCTATGCCTTAGGCAGGATTACTGAAAGGCACAGCATACATTTTCACTGGCATGCAGATGATACCCAGCTTTATCTATCCATGAATCCAGATGACACACACCAATTAGCTAAACAGAAGGAATGTCTTATATACATAAAAACATAAAAAATTAGAAACATCCTGTCTCAGAGTGATGCTGAAAACTAGTTCATGCATTTATCACATCTAGGCTGAACTGCTGTAATTCATTATTATTATTATTATTATTATTATTATTATTATTATTATTATTATTGTTGTTGTTGTTGTTGTTGTTGTTGTTGTCTTTAAAGTGTCTTATAAAGTCTTCATTTCCAAACTGCAGCAGTGAGAGTACTGACAGGGACTAGAAAGAGAGAGCATTATCACCTATATTAGCCTCTCTTCATCAGCTACCTATTAAATCCAGAATCAAATTTAAAATCAATCTAGTCTGGGAGTCATTTCTCTATTATTATAGGGTTTTTACCTTCCAATATAAAGCTCCTTGAGGTGTAAGGATTTAGCAATATATAAATAAAAATTTAACTGCATTGAATTGAATGTCAAACTACTGACTGGTGCTCACATGGTTTTATATATTTTTTTACTGTCCTTGGATGACCAAAAAGCTATGATCCACCCATAATACACCTGGTCATAATAAAAACTCATTCATGGGAGGTCAGAGACAAGATTATGGATCACTTTCAGTTCCTGGTTGAAGTTCAAAAAAAAAAAAATCCACTGTTAACAACAGTATCGCTTATTGCAATAAATGTGTATGCACGTCATCATGTTCTATACCTTGCAGGAGCATACAGCACAGCGATCAAAGCTGGGTTTCCAATCTTCTCCATTGCGCCTCATTCCTTCTTCCTGTGGGCAGTCACCACTGCAGCCTGGACCAGATGTGCACACACAGTCATAGCCTCCTGGGAGGTTCACACACACACTGTCATTCCAGCAGGTGTGTGTCTGCAAACTGCACTCGTCAATGTCTGGAAAACAGAGAGTAATCCATAGTAAATAAATGCCGGTCTTCTGTTTAAAGTTAGTTCTGTAAATGTAATTGTGTGACTAACAGTAAGGGTCAATAAAAGATCAATGGAAGAGAAAGAAACTGAGATCATAAAGTCATAAAACCAGTTAGGGGCGGGGTGTGCTTGACTGAATTTACCAACTTCAGACGTTTTTGTTCGTGTTTCACTTTGCAAAGACGGACCTCATCACACCACAGATCTAAATATGACGATGTTTGTGAGAAGGCGCAACAGTTTGGATAATGAAACCAGTGAAGTTCCCAATACACAAATGCCACCACCTCATTCATTTATTATATTTATTTCTCTGAAAGTGCAATTAAAGGCAGTTCTCTGTCTGAACGCTCAACGGCAGTGATAATAATAAGGTAAACTTGGTCTAAAATCACAGGTATTATCTTGTTGATAAATCTGATTTCAAAGTATGCTAGTATTTACAGGTCTTCCATTCAGTGAATATCCAAGTTTTTCCCCCCTCACACATTAATCTTTATAATTCTAATTCTCTTTATTTTAGACTATCACACTCCTCTCGTGGGATGGTGTAATATTCCTTTTTCTTTGACTTTTCTAACAGGACCATCTGCATACAAAAACAATATTATTTTGCTCTCTAATTATTTTTAAGATACATGACAAAGGGCATATTTAGCTTCTAATCAAAATGCACTGTGCAAACTCTACTACTTTGCTTGTCTAAATTATAAATTTGCAGCCTTTCTTCGTGCCTGACACCTGTTAGTAGAAGCACAAGTACACATTAATTACAATGAATGGATTATGCTCAAGATTAACCTTTTTTCCCCCCCGAAGAACAATCGTGTTCTTTTATCCGGTCCTTGATACCAAATGAAGCACATGTATTACAACACAAAATGCACTATTTTGCACATCTACACATGGGAATGTTTACCGTGTGGGGGATGTGGTGTACATGCACGTTCGATTTTTTTTCCCCGCACATTATTGTGGATTCTGGAAAATATCTAATGTGACATTTATGATGTTTACAAATCTTTATTTTAACTCCCACGTGCAGTCACTCCGTCAAATTACAGCATTTAGTTATTTTAGTGGCAGCAACTGAATTGACAAGTTGTGGTCAGTTAGGGAGGAGCAGCCAGAGTGCTGGCATCAGGCAGATTATACTTTGCATACATACTGGAATCATAGCTTTAGCTACTTCGTTTATATTCTCTTAGCCGATTTGGCCGAATCATCAAAGGATCTGCTCAGTCAGCTTCTTTCCCACTTTTACCCACTTGAGATCAAACAAACTAATCATAACAGAGAGAGCAGATGGCATTTTTCTCTGCTCTTTTTTATCAGCATGGCACAGGAAGGAAGGTGCCAAATGCCTGTCCATAACTATTACCAAGCCCTATAATTTAACTCACTTTATCCCCACTAAATGTGAAGTAATCGGAGAAAAAGGGAAAAAACAATTTTCTTTTAACAGCAGTTAGTTTTTTTCCTCTTCCCTGCTAGAGCCTGCTGCCTGAAGTCATCAATCACATTCATTCGGTACTGGCCGCATGCTAGCAGTGTTACAGGAGCAAATTGTAAAAGCAGAAAAAAAATTTAAAACTACATTATAAATAGTTAAATTCCTGATTTACTGTATACTGAAGCATTGTACTCCCACTGGGAGGAAAATAGTCAACAGGTCAATTTACATTCGACTCAAGGTGAGTGATGACTGTCAGCACGGTTAAGAAGACTGATTTCCACATCACCATGTTTCCTTCCTGATTCTTACTGTTCACATTTCCATCAGATGATTTTTGGACATGCCAGACTGAGCTCTGCATGATTACACTGCCTCAGCTTTGTTTTTTAATTTGTATACAGTACTGTGAAAAGTACTTGCCCCTTTGCTGATCTTATTTTTTTTATTGTTTTGTTATCTTTTGTCACCTGTGTATGTTTCAGATCATCAAACGTATTGTAATATTTCTTGACGCATTCTCAATCATCCAGGAAAATAAATCTCCAAAAGTTGATTCTGTTCATCTGGACGTAGCGTTTTCTGGGAGAAACGTTTCGACACTCATCCAAGTGACTTCTTCAGTCTCAGCTGACTGCAGGTTTCCCCAATCTTATAAACAGTACATTTGCATAATGACTGAAACCAGCCCACTGAAGGAACAATGGGCTGTGATTGCAGCCATTCCCCAACTCTCTGTGAATGGTACTCATGGCCATTGATCAGTGGTCTTTGATCAGTGGGTTTTGGTCAGTGGTTGTTGATCAATGGTCATGAGAATTTGCATAATTATGATTAAGGAACTGACCTCACAGCCCATTGTTCCTTCAGTGGGCTGGTTGCAGTCATTATGCAAATGTACTGTTTATAAGATTGGGGAAACCTGCAGTCAGCTGAGACTGAAGAAGTCACTTGGATGAGTGACGAAACGTTTCTCCCAGAAAACGCTACGTCCAGATGAACAGAATCAACTTTTGGAGTATTGTAATATTAGACAAAGATAACACAGGTAAACACAAAATACAGTTTTTAAATGATTATTTTATTATTTGAGAGAAATTTTGAGAGAAAAAAGCTATCCAAACACACCTGGAACCTATCTGAAAAAAAAAAAGCCACAAGAAAGAGACTGGGCAAAAACGGCACCCCTGGGAGAGTAAAAACCACCGCTGACCAAAAAGAGCACAAAAGCTTGTCTCCCATTTGCTAAAAAAAAAAAAACACATCTTGATTCCCAAATACTAGTTTCAAATAAAGGTTTTTGGAACTTTTTGTAAAGTTTGGCTCCTGTCACATCTGGCATAAAACTAACTACTAACACATCTTTAGAGTGGGGTACTCCGGCCTCAAATCCAATTGACGCATCAGTGGTAGGGAAGCATGTTATCATACACAACATCCAACATTTCACAATGTAACGGCTGTGGCTCAGAAGGTAGAGCAGGCTGTCTACCAATTGGAAGGGCAGCGATTTGAACTTCAGTGTCCTTGAGTGAGATCCCAAACTCCAAATTGTGCCTGAGTGTGAAAATCAGAAAATACTTAAAGGCATAGACCAAAGTACTGTATGAATGCGGCTTGTAGTAAAAAAGTGGTTTAAATGCTCAACTACAGTAGAACAAACATTTCTATAAGTACCAGTCCACTTAATGTACAGATTCTTACATCTTACTTGCTTTACTTTAACTATTTTCTGGTCTATAAAACCCATTTTTTTTTGTTCTGTCTCGATAGTAACCATCTGACTATGACTTTTCTCACAAAAAGAAAGGTGGTTTCTATTCCATATCCAGAACTGTGTGCTTGAGATGACCATCATAGCAAATTTTTACCCCCACTGACATCACAAGAGTAGAAAAAACTGTGTAAAACTAAGCATTTAGAAAATCTCAGGTTTTTCTTTTGCTTCATAGGAATTACATGTACAGAAAATGTAAGAAAGAAAATGTCCCACGTGAATATTTCACATGGCTCGCTAGGCCTTTAACTATTCCCATTTCCCCCAAATCAATAACAGACATCAACATCATGGTTCAAACAAGAAGGCATGTGCACAGTTTTAGACATGTCTTTAATAACACCAAGACACAGACGAATGGGGAGTTTTTAAAGCACAGATATTAAGAAGCTGACTGCAGTAAAGATCCCTTTATTGAGCTATAGCTTTGTACATACTCACAAAAGTACAGTTAGATGGTAAAGTGTCTCTCTCTCTCTCCTTGCCTCCAAATGGTCCTAAGCCAGGTTCTGCCAGAGGTTTCTTCCTGTGAAAAGGGAGTTTTTCCTTCCCACTGTTTGCAAGGGCTTGCTCATAGGGGATTTACTGGACAACTGTACCCTCAAACACACAATAATAACATGGACTGAACCACCACTCACAACCACTAGCACTTTATATAGCCTCTGTAGAAATTATCCACATATCTCACTTATCTTAACTGCACTACTGTATAGTTCTGTGTAAATAATCATTCTGTACATACGATAATTTTTAATCCTACAACTGTTTATAACTTGCATAGTTCACATTTCTGTATAACTGTATATCTCAGATTTCTGTATAGTTTTTTATTTCATATTTATATCCTGTTCATAGCCTGTACATAGCTTGTACTCACTACAGCCTGTACATACTTATAGTTATAGAATATTCATAACATACTTCATACCGTGTACATTATAACATACCATAATAGACCCATTTCTGTAATATACTTACATATCTATATTATTGCTAATATATATTGTAATATATCTATATCATGGCTAAAGCACTTCTGGATGGATGCAAACTGCATTTTGTTGCCCTGTACCTGTGCATGTGCAATGACAATAAAGTTGAATTCTATTCTATTCTATTCTATTCTGATTGTTGGGGTTTTTCTGTATTATTGTAGGGTCTTTACTTTACAGTATAATGCACCTTGAGGCAACTGTTGCTGTGATTTGGCATTGTATAAATAAAATTACATTAAATTGAATTGAAAAGGTGTTTGTAGTGAGTGCCAGAGTGCATCTTAAATAACACAGCTGATCAGGGGCAGCTGTAAAGTTTGTACTGCTTTATGAATTGTGAGTGAAAAACACAGCCAAACAAATGTAAGGCGATTTATTGCTACCTCAATCAGTGCTTACAAGCTAATATTAACTTGCTATAAGACTGTAATGTTATCAAAGGACACACTAAAGCAACAAAAACACATGACTTGTACCTTTGGAGTGTTACACTGACATTTTTAGCACCTCTGGCACAAGTTGCTCAGACTGTTAACACCATGCAACATATATTTATGTTACTGCTGGTGGAAAATGATGAGTGGTACCCAGCAGGCAGACCTGCTTTGTGTGGATACATGAATCTTGGCCAGTGCCTGTTGCCAAATCATCCCCAACAATGGTGACACTGCTTAATGTATAGCGCTCTAATTGGTTGCAGTATCAAGTTTGCACGATACAGAGAGATAGAGATCAGAAAGCGGCGCAGTCGGGAATTTATTGTGCCAGCAACAGACTATTTGCATACGCTAAATGAAATCCCCATCAGCCAGTCAGACTCACTGTACCTCTGCTGGTGGAGGATTAATGCTCTTCATGCTACATTCGCCACATTCAGCCACAAGCTGCTGCTCACAGATGAAGCCTGCCCTCACATGTGGCCTACGAAAGACGACTAAATACAAATAGCCCTTTAGAGTAACCATCTGAGCACAGCCAATCACATGTAGAACTTACACTTGCAGTTAAATGTGCTGTTACACATGAAAGCACTAATCCTGCGTATGTACATGATAACACACATTTACAACAAGCGCACAAATTACTAAATCCCTCTGACAGATGCTGGTAATTATAGAGCTTCAGAAAGCTTGGGTATTTTAGTATTTACACTATTTTTCTTTGGTATGTCTCCAGGCAGTCCATATGGAAAAGGTCACGTACACCACAGAGAGAGGGAAAATGATGCAGAAACCCTGTCTTGCAGGGAGACAGTGCGAGTTTATGCGGTATTATCCTCATCTTTATTCACAATCTGTTTATTAAAGCCACCTGTCTCCCCCTAAAGCATTAGGCGTAATGAACGACTGTCAAAACGCAGCCCATGCAGCTTTCAGTCACAGCCTCACCACAGCAGAGTTGCGTGGCACAATGCAACACTATACAGTGTTTTGCCTGGGGCATCGCGACGTGGTGTAGCCAAGCCAACACACAGAACTAAGAATGCAGTGAAATCTATCGTGAGAAAACACAATATGACGGAGAGAGGAAGGCAGACTATGCGGATGTGTTTGAAGCGCCTGTGTGACAGCTGATTAATGGCCCTCTCACGCCCAAACTGAGGCAGAGTGCACTTAGTGGCTTCACAAATAAAACACTCTTGTAGATCCATGTGTCACACAGCAGGATGCCCTCAGAGCAGCTGAGTCATTTGCTCTACGTTCAAAGACAGAAATTAATGCCAACGTTACAACAAAACATATATATTAAAAAAAGTGACACGTCCTTTTCATACAGGGCACACATCCACCAACACTGTATAATTCCCTAATTTCCTTTTTTGCCAAAACACAGAATATTTCCGACTGATTACCACTTGAGTTATTTTTGCCACCACATAACCGGAACCTATTCCAGTTTATTTTAAAGTAATATGTTAAAATGAAGCTATTTGAGTTTTCGATTTGTGTGTCCTAACCTCTTTGCTATATGCAATTACTTACATTTGTACAAAGAGTCTCTAATTCTTGTCCCTAGCCATCTCCTGCATGGCTGCAAGGGTGCAGGGTAGGGAACACCTCTGACATTTTTCCCTCCACATGTTTCCTGACTGTTTTGTTTGGCTAGGGTGAGTGTCAGTACTGGTGGCATGAGGGTGGCCTGAGGGCCCAACGTCCTCTAGTGGGCCCTGTGCTCACTGCCTGCCACCGTGGAGCCCGACTGGCATTTGCCGTAGAATATCAGAATTAGCACAGGTCCACTGCTGGCGACCTGTGTTTCTCACAGATGAGAGCAGGCTCACCCTGAGCACATGTGACAGACATGAAAGGGTTGCACCATTTTTTCATTTTGATTTTTGGGATGTCTTTGAATTCCGCCCTCTGTTGATCATTTCCATTTCCATCAAACAATGTAGCATCCCTTTGTTCCTATCACATTACTCGATCCATGTCAGTTTAGATATCATGAGTGTTTGTTCCCCCCATTGAGCTCTGAAGTGTTTTCCAAGTGTTTTCCTACTCCCACCTCCTTAACCCAATATCAGTAAAAGGACAGGATTTGGCATTTTATGCATAGATCTCAGTGGCTAATGAAAAGAAAAACAAAAAACAAGTGAATGAGAAGCTATCCACATAGAAGCAGTTCTGTGTACGAAAATATGAAAGCAATCATATCTCATAGATATTCATTTAGGGAGGGTGCTGGTTCATCAAAAGTCTTTGAAGTTTTCCATCTCCACACTGTTGCTCCCACAAACCTTTATTGTTAATCTGTTGGATATTCTGTAAAAAAATAATGACGAGGAGTAACTGTTTCACCCTGTGCGGTGGTGACACGCTCTTGGCAAACACAGAGCCAACGACGTGGTTAACTGACTAGTATTGCTGCTCCCTGCTTCGAGCTGGCTTTCTTATTACAAAATGCTACTTTATGTTCGGTTGACTCATGAAGGGCTGTTGGAGGGATATTGTGGAAGGGGGAAAATCCTGTTAAAATGTCATTTGTACTTATTTCCCCTGCCGGCTTCCAGCCTAATACTGTAAATTGGGCGGAGAAAAGGTGGCGGATATACTATCTCTCCAACATGCACTCAAACGCATCAGACACGTACCATCCACATTTATGAAGCCTAGAAAGCAACACAAGTGCTTTCACTAATCACACCACTGCATACGCCAAATTTCCAGTCATAAAGCCTCAGAACACAAGAAAGTTAACATCCAGTTAGACTTGCTTGAAGACTCATGACTGAATGTGCACATCAGAGTAACTAAAGACCATTAGATGAAGGCAATCAACCATATTTATGCATCGTATTATCATAAAGACATCTCATTACACAGTGTTTTCTTGTTGTGCCACTAGACACTTGATCAAATAAATACTACTTCTTCTGATAGAAGTACAAGAAAAACTATGACCCCAAAAAAAGCGGTGCACTTAGGGAAGGAGCTTTGTGGAATGTGTTGAAATTAAGAACCAGAGTGGAGAAGTGGATTATATTGCAAGAAGGATTTTCTACAGCAGTTCCTGATGCTTTATTCACAACAACTGAAACCATCACGATCCACAGCAGCTGATGTAAGCTCTCTGCAGCTGCCAATATCCATGTAGAACCAAGCCACCATCATTTCAGAGCTGCAAGATTATATGGGCTGTATTTTTGATACCAAGCAGATAGCTGTAGTCATTTTTTTCCTTTAATATTACCACTGAGGGAAATAACACTTTCACTCCACTGTCTAAATACCTGGCAAAAGTATACAAAACTGCAAAAACCTGAAAAACTGGATTTGAGATACTACAAGTTTTTATTTGTATTTTGGAGACCAACATGAATTATATTTGCAGTAGGTGGTTGTGCTGACCTGTAAGTCACTGTGCATGAAAAGATTTAATCACTAATTGAATGAGCAAATAGGACATCATAATGGCAAAACATTTGTAGTGTGGCAATATGAGGTGGGTGTTCAGTCTGTGTGTTAATGTGCTGCAAAGCTGTTGTTGGTTGAAGTCTGACATTTCTGGTACATCTCTCTTATCGCTTTCCTTCAGAACTGAGTTGAAGTGAAACTCACTCTCTTGGAAGGGAATCTACTGAAATCGTGCCTCTCTTCTTCAAGTAAATAAATCAACACCAGACTGCTGATGTTGCAATATGATTTAAAGGTTAAATCAAGGCAAAAGCATTTCACTCAGCCAAGCGATCCTGTTCGCTACACCTATTACACTCTGCAATGGTGCATGGGCAAAAAAAAAAAAAGAAAAGAAAAAAGCAAAGCAATGGCTTGAATTTTTTGAGAAATTTTTATCTGAGCTTCTGTTCTTGTAAAGGAAGAATGTGGGAAATAAACATAAAATGAGGCACTGATGTCACAGGATCAGGAATCAGCGAGCAGCTACTGTTTACTCAAGTTCTGTTGCTATTAACAAATGTGATCTTAATCAAATTAAACATTAGCTACATTATATTGCCAAAAGTCTTCAGTCAGCCATCCAAATCATTGAATTTATGTGTTCCAGTCACTTCCATGGGCACAGGTGTATAAAATTAAGCAACTAGGCATGCAGACTGCTTCTAAAAACATGTGTGAAAGAATTGGTCCCTCTCAGGAGCCCAGTAAATTTCAGTGTGGTATTGTGATAGGATGCCTCATCTGATAGATGAGGTCCTTGTCTGACTGCACTGTGTAAAATCTAAAATTTGGTGATTGATAGGGGGGGAAATTGTGGTATGTTTCTTTTTTAAGTAGTTGTTCTCAGCCCCTTCCAGTGAAAAGAACTCTTAATGCTTCAGCATACCAAGATATTTTTGACAATTTCATGCTCCCCACTTTGCGGGAACAGTTTGGGGATGGCCCTGTCCTGTTCTAACATGTGCACCAGTGCACAAAGCAAGCTCCATAAAGACACAGACCAAGTTTGGTGTGGAAGAACTTGACTGGCCTGCACAGAGTCCTGTCCTCAACCCAACAGAAAACCTTTGGGATAAATTAAAGCAGAGACTGTGAGCCAGGCCTTCTCGTCCAACATCAGTGACTGACCTCATAAATCTGCTTCTGGAAGAACGGTCAAAAATTCCCATAAAGACACTCCTAAACCTCCTAAACCCTATGGATTAAGAATGGAATGTCAGTCAAGTCATATACATATGAAGGCAGATGAGCAAATGCTTTTGGCAATGTAGTGTAAATCTGCTAAACACTAGCTCAAAGCAACCTTCTACATAAAATAGCCTCACAGTAACCTATGTAACCAAAGTGTGAGTCACACCTGACCAGTCAAAATTTAGGAAAAATAAACTTTGGTTTTTGTTCAGCCATGGGAAAAGCAAATAGCACAAAAAATGCCAATACGGTTTCTTGTTATTGGCTGGTGAAATTCCCCCAACACAAAAACTATAACAATGGCACAAGGCCGACATGTGTTCCCATGAATAGCTCACACCAAGCGGTTGGATCTCGAACTCTAAAGGTGACAAGACCTTTAATTAGACTGGTTGTCCCATAGAGGGCATGTTAAATCAAACACAAATGTGCTAAACCAATACACAACATCACATTCTGTGCTTAGGTTTAGAGATGGAAGATAGAAAGTAACAGTATAATTAGACAGAGAAAAAGAGACGAGTCTACAGCTGCTAGGTGGCGGGCACACAGAAGCTGAGGAGGTGATGTTTCCAGTAGTGATAAGTTTCAATTCAGTGTATGCTCACCGATGCAGGAGCTCCCGTCGAGCAGGTAGGAGCCATTGTCATGGAAACCACTTCTGCATTCACAGTGGTACCAGCCAGGCAGGTTGACACAGCGGGAGTGGTTGTGGCACTCAATCAGGCCCTCTGCACACTCGTCAATATCTGAGGACACGAACACACGCAGCAACATCACTGTCAGTCAAAACATTTTCCTGGCAACAAGCGCGAACCTGAAACTTCAGCTCATTTTGTGTCATTTGATGTTCTGCCTGTTCTTTGATCTGGGGCGGTTCAGCCAATCAGAACAAAACCACTGCCGCGACAGCAGAGCTGGGTCAGCGGATGCCCACATTAGACAGCCAAACACATCTCCAGCTTGTTTGCCGCAGCAGGGATCAAAGTCTCTTAGAAATCACACCATTTGGCTGCAGAGTTGTTTCCAGTAGCGCCCCTTTTTTTCCCCCTTTCTATTTCTTCTCCTTGCTCATTCACACTTTGTCTCTGGTGTGCAGCATGCATACAGAGGCTCACCCCAGAGGTGTTAGGTCTTTGCACCTTCCTGGGAGAGTACATCTCTCTGATCCATTATTTATGGTGCGAGCACTGCACTGTAAAAATTAACAACCTAAATATCTTCCCAAGTCCAGCAGTGATATACAGTTGACTCGAGGAGGTACACACTATGTGACAACTCAAATGATTTACCAGTACATGACGATAATTACAGTTGGCAATATTTCTTGAAAAAAGAGAAACATATCTTTAGAAAAGAACCTGAGGCCCTGCATGTGGAGGAGCCGGGGACTGAGCAGCAGCTCTACTTCCTTAGCAACTTGCCTGTGTAGTGCATGTGACAGAAAAGTGGCTTGTAATAGAAGTAAGTGGCAAATATACAGTGCTTCATCTTGCAGCTCTTGCTTGACTGTAAACTTGGATTTTGTTTCTTGCATGTCAATGTATCAGTGCAGCTCCATGCATGACTTGTTGGTGTAGGGCAGTGGTTCTTAACCTGGGTTCGATCGAACCCTAGGGGTTCGGTGAGTCGATCTCAGGGGTTCGGCAGAACCTCCGCCGTGACATGCACGGCTCATTTTGTGCACCAGTAAAAAACATATATATGTCTTGAATTTGAAAAAAATCTTATTTTATTTTTCACTAAAGAGGGGTTCAGTGAATGTGCATATGAAAATGGTGGGGTTCGGTACCTCCAAAAAGGTTAAGAACCACTGGTGTAGGGTGATATGATCAAAATAAGTCAATATCCACACTTTCTGAAATTTGCTGGGCTTTGTCTTGTTCAGCCTGATAGTGTTGCAGATTAAGCCTGTGATTAAAGGGAAGCGCAAAGTGCAAACAGTTTTGCTCCATATAAGAGTGCCAGTGACAGGGCAATCCATTGTTCATGTATGTACTAAAACCGAGATACAGCAATTTTGTCATATTTTAAGCTTCTATAGAAATCATATTAACAAAGGTGTGTGAACCTTTTTAGCAGGATGGCTTGGATGAAGAAATATCATGAAAAATATTGTGTTCAATTTGTTAGGCCTCCAGATCGTTCCATAATACATTACACCAGTCAGGCATACCGTTATGACCACTGACGGGAACTGAATAACTAATTATCTCTTGGCTCCTTTTAGTAGGTGGGATATTTTAGGAATCACATGAACATTTAGTCCTTAGAGTTGATGTGTTAGAACCAGGAAAAATGGGCATGTGTAAGGATTCGAGTGAGTTTGACTATGGAAAAATTGTAATGTTTAGGCAAATTGTAGATTGCTAAACTGCAGCTCTTGTCGGGGTGTTGCCATCTGCAGTGGATCTATCTGCCTGACACAGTTACACTGTGAAGTGACATCTTGCCTATGATGATTTTTTTTTATAGCATTGTTGACTTCAGTATGCTGAAATGCCACCAATCCCACCATGCTTAAGGTTAATAGTTAACATGCTGTAACAAGAAAAACGGTATTAAAAAAAATTGATTTGGTATTTAAACAACGGTCATGTTTGCACTGCTACAGCCCTGTTGTGAAAGTACATACCTTGCCCAGGACTTTAAACCACACACATATTTACTGGTGTATAAACACAAGGAGAGCTCAACACTGTAGCCTGGTGCGCTGTAGGTAATAAGATGTGACAGCTGCTGGGAGGGTTGCCCTCTGCCCGCCTCTCAGGTCAAAGATCTGGTCAAAGTTACACGAAAAGATTCCCTCTCTGACATCTCACTTAAACAACCCAATATTAGAAGTGACTGGTGGCTGAGAGAAGCAGACTCCTCCAACAAAAGAGCAGCACTGTGCAAGTGCACGAGGGGGCATATGCTCAACGACTGTGTGTTGTCAAAACTAGGTAACTGCTTCATAATTATGCACATTGTTTTTGGATCCAGAGGGGAATTTTTAAAAGAATGTCATATTTTTATTTACTGTAGACAGATATAGTTTAAGACCTTGCTTTGGTTAGTCAGAGTATAATCATTTGTCCGATTTGTATTGTTTCCATTTTCCATTTTTCACTGAAAGCCATAAAAAACAAAATCCACGCAGAGCCACCCAAACACTCATATCATTTGCTTATACACATGCACAGCCACACTGATTAAAACAGACAGTTAATTTTCAAATTAAAGGCCCTTGGAAAAACACTGGAAAGAAAGTGTGTATTAGCATCACAGAAAGATTTGAAATCCATTTATGCTAAATACTCACATATATAGTTTAGAACTCACTATTCTGTATCATTAATACTGGAACTCATGGAATAGCCTTTTTTGTTTTGCATCAGTAAACATGCTTATCTTCGTAATGGAAAAGGATTTGAAAAGATAATACCCTCTATGAAAAATCTAGAGTACACAAATAACAGGCAAGAGTGCTGCCTGCTTTCTTAATAACAGTAATCCAGCATTGCTTACCAACATATTGCTCCATAATTGATGACAAAGAACGTATTTCAAAATGTCTTTCCACGCAACAAAAAATACTTCCAGTTACACTGTGAGTCTTTTTTATTCCATCTTTGGCTAGAAATGTTCCCAATTCCCATAGTTATTGTCTATTTAAATTTAAAAATGCATTTGAATAACAAAAAGCTCATTTTCTTCACAAGGTTACAAAAAAATATGATACCTAACTGTATTTTTTCATCTTGTTTTGGAAACGGAGCATAGAAACATGTCAGTCTCAAACAGTATTATGCCACCTAGTTTGAGTTTCTCTGCAGGGTAAGTATTTATACAGATATTGATTGTATGGTTTAAGAATGATGTATTTTAGGACCGCACAGCAACAAGCAGAATGAAAGTCCATATGGTGCAAGAAAAGTAGTTTGTACATAGTTATGACATAGTTTGTACTTGAAATTTGGTAATGCAATGAATACTTGTGAGTTACACATCAACAGTGACAGAAACTGCTTTAGTGGATGTTGTGGTTTTCTCTCTTCCCTTGAAGAGCTGCACTTGATTTTATAATAAACACACTGTTTAGGTTATGTAATTATCATGGTTAAAAGAAACACCTTGAATAAGTGAATGCATCGCTGTCCAAAGTTGTTGACCTTCCCATCAACCCTCACCTCCTCCCGACATGGATTTTGTAAAGTATCATCTGTGACGTTCACTGGCTATGGCTATAAAGTTTAAATTTAACTCAGTGTTTTGTTTGGAATCCAAAGTGCTGCAGCACACAGGGAGCACAGTCAGAAGTGACACAGAAGAAAGTGTCACTTCTGACTGTGCTGCATCAGTGAGCTATGCACTGAATAGGTCAGTGATTTTCAATGGGCAGACCACAATCTGGTAGTGGTCGTTGCAGGCTACAAGGCAAAGATTTTATTTGACGAAAGCTGACATCCGTTGCTAGAAGAGGAAGAAAAGTCTGAAAAAGTTTCTTAAATATTCTGCACTGATAGCAATGTTGCTAGGAGAACTGATGGTATGCAAAAGAGTGCAAATAAGCAGATATGGCTGACTGATTGCTTTGGTACAGTATGCAGTGTAGTTTGGACACTAAAGCAATACTCGTCATCCATCTACTCTATTCACAGATCAGCCACAACAACAAACCACCTGCACTGTATAGTGGAGCGATCCCATTTATGTCATCAAAGCAGCCCATATACATTGGATTGTCTTGTAGTTTCTAGCACTGGAGCACTGGGAGAGAATCCATCAGGTCATGTGGGTTGACTTATAATTGCAATGTGTCAGGGTGCAATATCCTGCTTCTTGGTAAGTTGGCAAATATGCATATCAATGTCAAGACCCAAGGTTTTTCAGTAGAATAAAATACAGAAAAAAACAAAAGAAGATGACAAAAACCTCACATTGTTACCAGTAGGGACAAATATTTCTACAGTTTTAAAAGTCTCTTCAAGAGGTTATCTACACTGGGCTTTCTCTCTGAGAAGAGCAGAGTCAGATTTCGTATTACATGCACAGCGGTGGTGATTTGATCAAGGTCAAATCACATGCTCTCAACTCCTAATTGAGGTATTGTGCAAGAACAAAGGCACTGATCACAATCTGCTTCAGTTACATGACAAATTCGGGAAATTCGAGTCGGGAAAAATGGCCATTGCATCAAGCTCGGTGACAATATGATTGGTTTTAATTTAAAAAAAACAAAACAAAAAAAAAAACATACTATGAGCTAGGAGGAAGCAGGTTATATGTGAGGTTTCCTAGTTTATCACCCATAGTTGGGAGAAAGGATGGTAGTTTCATCACCGTTTGTTTGTAGACATAAAACCTGGGAAAAGTGTCATCAGGAACAATCGAGTGTTTAATATGTTTTAAACTTGTGTTTTTTTTGGCTGAGCAATGAAACACAGTGCCCCAACCTCTCTGCTCAGGCCTCACTGCACTTGCCGAACACATTTCTTGGTGAGGCTCGTTCCTACAATGACCTTGCTACGATAACAGAGTCACACGGCGTGTAAAACCCACTGCCTGTCACTCACAGCCGATCACGTATTCTGCAAAATAACACATTTTTGAGACTGAATGTGTCTCTAGATGTCTCACTGTCGCCAAGTTGAATATTTTATATGTTGTTTCTCCTTCTCTCTGTAATGTTTCAGTTTTCTCCTGTCACTGTCTCTTTCGGCAGCCCAACTTGAATTCACTGATGTAACTAAGGAACTAAGGAAGTTTATTTTCAATTAAATGAAGGAATAAGCTTTTTCTTTCATTTCCTGTTATCTACAAAGCTTGGCCTGTATTTTGACGTCTTTAGTGTAGGCATCATATCCTGGCAAATTACTATGAGGCTTGTCAAAAAAGAACAAGTACCTCTAATTCAATTCATGCAACCCAACACACGCAAACTCCTCAAATGTGTAGGGCTTTGGTTTTCACGATATGCACTAAGCTCATTATTTCCATATTTGACATTGTTGTTGTAAACAGACTCTCAACATCAAGGTGGGAAGAATGAGGAGGACACAAGAAGAACAGCAACAATGGGATAAAAGCTTTACTGCCATCATCACCTTTTCAAAAGCATGTGTGTTAGGACACTATTATTGTGTGTGTGTGTTTTTAATTCCAGGAAACAGGAAGAATGAACAAAATGATCACCAACTGACCACTACCCATCTAGACTGCATATTTTTTTCGGTCATCTCTGTTATATATATTGTCATGTGGAATGATTTAATTATTATTAGATTGGATTATGAAATTATTCCAAATGAAAAAATACAATATCAACACTTTTATGGTAAGTACAATTATCAAATTCAGACACTAGAGTACAGGCAAGGTCAATTTGAAATGTACTTTATTTTTTATTTTGTTATCAGATTTGTAATTTCACTGTTTTCAACATCTTCACATTTAAAAATGACTGTAAAAATGATTTTCCCCTTGTTGCAGCATGGGAGAAATGTGAGCGTTATTTTTTACAGGCAACGTCACACTTGGGTGTGGACACCCGAGTTTCTGAATACGACAACTCAAAAACAGGATTTTGAAATCGATATTCGAGGTGTAGCTGACAGGTGGCTGAGGGGCAGCATAGGCAGCCTCCAATATTTTTATTATTGTCAGTGACAAATGTACAATTTTGGCTGGATGAGGACAGGCTATACTTTTGTAAATTTGTATTTGGTTCTCTTGAGGACAAAATCTCCTTAAGCTGTTCCATCCATTTATCCATCCATCTTCCGCTTATCTGGGTCCGGGTTGTGGGGGCTGCAGCCTAAGCAGAGAAGCTTAGACCTCCCTCTCCCCGGCCACCGCCCCAGCTTGTTCGAGGGAACACCAAGGCGTTCCCAGGCCAGCCGAGAATTATAATTTCTCCAGCGTGTCCTGGGTCTGCCCCGGGGCCTTATGTCCTGCTAAGAATATTTCATCATGTGGCTTTCTGTTTTTTTTCTATGTTGTTGTTCTTTTTTGTGTTTAACTTCCCTGTGTTCCCTTTCCCACCTATGTGATTGTTTTTACTCAGTTCACTCATGTCTCATTATCCCCCTCCCTGGTGTGTATATGTAGTTTGTGTTTCTTCATTCCCCTGGCTGCCCTGCCTTTGGTTTTCTCTTACTGATTTGATTTTGCTAGTTTTTGGATCATTCTTTGTGATCTATTTTACTCCCTAGTTTGTTTATATGGCAAATACAAAAGAAGCCCTCACAGGCAGCACAAATAGGCAGCTTTGAAATGAACTCTGCCAAAGTGGTTGAAGGACTTTCCTGAAAACTTTAAGGCCCACCAAGCGTTAACCTCTGATAGCTTCTGTCTCTTTAAATGTATGTTCTAGAGCAGGTCCAAATTTTGGTAAGAACCTCTTTATTCAGCAACTGGATCTATATCTGTGAGTGAAAAGACAGCATCACCTCAAACTTGGCTGGCTTTGCTTGAGAGTTCCTTGAGAGGTTTACTGGCAATAAATAAATAAATAAAATCCCATAGAAAACAAACATTTGACTTAAGACAAACACACAATCTGTAATAGATAATATTTTACCAAATATCTCCAGCTCATCATATTTGTCTCCAAGGCATTCACAGACATATTACCTCTGTTGTATGTGTTTGCAAAAGAGGACTCAAACGCAGACCAAAAACTGAACGTGGCGTGGATTTAACAAAAAACAAGCCGTTTATTGAGGCTAGCAAAAAAGGTACAAACAAAAGCCCATTGGTGAAACTAAACAATAACCTAAACTGGGTGACCTAAAACTAAACATGAAAAAAGCTTAAACATGGTGAACTGACATGGATACCTGAAGTTGTGACATGGATGAGCAGACGACCTGACAAAGAATGACTGAAAGCACATGGACTAAATACACACAGAAGGATAATGAAGAATTGGGAACACATGGAGAAACAGCTGACACACATGAACATAACAACGTCACAAGGAGAGAATAACACTAAAAACATTGAACATAAGAACACAGGACCCCTTCAAAATAAAACAGGAAATATAATGAGACGCAGACATGACAACATAAGACACACAGACATGAAACACACGAAGGGCAAGGGAGACTTCACAGGGGTTGAAAACACAAGGGGGAACTAATAAGCAAATGAACATATGAAACCTAATAAGCTTAAACATACACTATAAACATCAAAAGAACTAAAACTCAAAACACTGGGTCGTATGACCCAGGATCGTGACAACCTCTGTGTGAACTGTCGCCCAAATCCTTTGCTATTTCTAGTCAGTGCAGGTTTAGATTTTAGACAGTAAGCAGGGAAGGTAAATTATCCCCTTTAGCAGGTTTTAACCAGAACCTTTTAAACTATGTAATCCTAGCCATAGCTCAGAATTAGCCTGTCCTACAGTTTAGGACCTTCGCTCCATTCCCAAGAAATTTCGACTCTTTTCTCCCTCACAGAAGCAATTGCAAACAAAGAAAAATCAGGTCTCTGTGGTTGTTTTTATGGGAAGCACACATTTAACATGCCATCCATCACCTGCCTTTTTTTTAAAATTTAACTATAATAAAACCTGATTTCATTTGCGCACACTCAATATTTCCTGATGCTCAGTACACTAGTTTACAAAGCTATATCGAAGCTGTTGTGTGTAAGTATGCTTTAGTGTGGAAAGCCTTCCATTCTCGTTGTCCGTGGAAGTGAAGTGGACAGATGACCTTGTATGAGTTGCAATATGCTGGAGTACACACATAAATATACCCCATAAATCTTTGTTATAGCCACAAAAAGGAAAAGAGAGCAGACTGCATTTCATGTTTCCTTCTGTTTCCTTCTGTTACAATACAAACAAGTTCACTTCTGCCCAGTGTGGATGTTCCCCGTGAGTAATGAGAACTTTATGACAACACAGATTGTGAAGAGCTGAGCACTTTAGCTCAGATAGAAAACCTGGAATTAACCCAAACATACTGTAGTTAAAATAATCCCAAAGCACTTGAGAGAATCCTCTGGCCTCTTGAGCTTTCCATAATTACAGCTATTCCAGCCCTACTAACCTACTAACACAACATCATGGAAAATGTCACATGGCGCATTAACATTAATGTGTCCTTAGACAGAGACGGCAACCAGAGTTTGTGTTCATTGCTGCCTGATGGTCCGTGACCAGTAACGGTGCTTAAAGCTAACAGCATGTTGGATTAAGGAAGCAGTGGACTGACCACACAAGAGCTTAGCCTGTCACTTAAAGAACTGCTGTGTTGTAGTTTATATTCTGCAAGCCCGCGGGTTTGAGTAATATAAATTATGTGAACGTAGTGTGACTGCAAGGCTCGATGTAATCCCCGTTCATGCAGACACCACGCTACAATGGCATCAACTATACATCTGCTCTCCAGGGGAACTCCAGGTGAGGCAGGAAATAGCATAATAACAACAGCTACTCATCCTTGGTGCTCACAGCTGTCCATGTGTGCACTTCTAAACAAGTTCATGTTCAGGTTACTTTATTTGTACCCGTTGGTAATTAGTTCTGTAGTCGTGAGTCAGCCAACCTAACATGCATAATACACAACAGATGATAAACAAGCATAGCACAAAATACCAAAATCAAGCACTAATAATGATCATGATTTTGTGCATGGTGTCACCCATGAAGGCACAAAGTTATAATTTGCTCATCTGAGTGATGGCTGCTGGAATGAGGCTGATTTTAAACCTTGTTGTTCTACACTTTGTGACCAGAAACCTTCACCCAAAGGAACTAAAAGTCACTATGTAAAGGGTGCGAGGCGCTAAGGAAAAATCGAACCTGTCAACCGCTGGAACTGTCTGGTGTACAGGGGTGCAAGGTTCACCAGTCAGCATACTCATCCAATTAAACTGTTAAGTGGTTTAACTTGCTAACTTTGCATTGTCCTGTACTGCTACTAATACTGATACTTCTTAACTGTCAGACGTCAGCAATTTGGAAATGGTTGCATTTATTGTAGTTTTTACTTCTTTTTTCCTGACTTCATTACAGCACACCCAGAAGCCACATTTAAATAAAATCACTGTAGTTATATATTACCTGCATGTCTACAGACTTGTCTTACTTAGATGCCAGCATCTTTTGACTTTAAATGTTCCGAAGGCAAAATGTGATTGCTCAGCAATGTCTGGCGATCATGAAGCATTCATTGCCAAAGTTGTTTCCTAAATAACATTTAAGTCTGAATCAATAATTTTGTGAAAACACTCCAGAAAAAGTCCTCATCATGTAATCATTACAGTGATTTATTCAAAATGAGGCTTCAGTATGAATGGCGGGGGTTGAGTTCTAGCTAATTTAACCTAATCTTCATGTGTTGTTTAGAGGTTAATGTAACGTTTAGGAGATATTGGACCATAAACCTTGAATAGTGACACTGGCATGGTTGGTTTTCACCCACGGCTGTTTCTGCTGCTTCTCTTATAAAGTCACACTGGTGACAACAGAAGTTGTCAGCTCTGTTCCAGCAGAACATACTCTAGTACATTACGTACTCAAAATAGCTATTTTTGACAATGAAGTTGAATATATATGAAGCGGGAGTTCATTTCTAGGTCGGCTGTTACGTTTTTGACTCCTTTGGTGTAAAGACTTTCAGAAAGTAAAATCAGAGTGGTCCAAATGTGGATCAGTGGCAGCTATGTAAGCCCAGTGGAGAAAGACAGGCAGCCCCGAAGAACACATCAACGTGGGAGAAGATGAAAAGATCAGCAGTAAGATCATCTCTTTTCCCGCTGGCTTTATATTTAGATGTTTTCAACCTCTCATTGAGCTACAGTATACAGACGAGTGTCAGTGGAGCACCGTTATTGCACAGAAGGGGAGGGCAACAGAGAGCGAGTCAGGAGTGGAGTCAGAAGATAGAGACAGATGTACATGAGAAACAGAGACAGATACTAAGAGAGTTCAACAGATGGGTAGACAGATTGAGAATGAAATGCAGTGACAGAGAATATGTCATGCACAGAGGTAAAACAAGAACCCTCTGCACTCCTCTTACACGTTGCCTATGGCAAGTCTTCTAGGGGAAACTCCAGCAACCCAGACAGCACTGTAAGGACATGAAAGTATTTTATCTTCATCTTTCCTTCCTACATCCACTGTTTCCATCTTTAAAAAAAATCATTTACAATAGCATATACTTTGAGTTTTGAGGCTGTGAAACTGTCGCAGAGGTGAATGGGGTTAAAGGAACAAACCGAACTGAAATAACAATATAATGTTGGAGATCAGAAAATACTTCACTCATTCTGAACGGCGAGATTGCAGCCGACACTTCTCACTCCTCTTGTCATTTACATTTAAGGTGTCTTCACATGGAAGATTAATTTCACAGCCTTTCAGCACTTAGACTTTAAGAGCTTCTTCAAATGTTTGCCGATTCAACTTCAGCCGGAGTTTCAACTCAGAATATTTCTCTTATAAAAAATGCATTCAGAGATAATAATGAGCCTCAGACGCTGCAAACACTGCTTCACAAAAGGAGATTTTGTCAAGTAAGATGTAGTTCTTGAAAGCTGAATACTGGAAAGGCAGACACAAACGTGCTCCAATGTTAATATTAAATGTTTAAAAAATATTTTTAAAAAGTAACTAAGTAATAAAGTAACGAATTACCTTTTTCAGGTAACTTGACCAACACTGTCTGTGACATTCTGAAGAAACTGGGCCAAAGGACAGTACTCCAACATGATAACAACCCCAAACCTCCAAAAAGACCAGTGCCTTGCTAAATAAACTGAGAGTAAAGGTACTTGACTGGCCAAGCATGTCTCCAGACTTAAACCCTATTGAGCATCTGTGGGGCATCCTCAAATGGAAGGTGGAGGAGTGCAAGGACTCTAACATCCACCAGCTCCATGATGTCATCATGGAGGAGTGGAAGAGGATTGCAGCGTCACCCTGTGAAGCTCTAGTGAACTCCATGGCCAACGAAGTTAAGGCAGTGTTGGAAAATAATTGTTGCCAAACATTATTGTAGGGTCTACCTTACAATATAAAGTGCCTTGAGGTGACTGTTGTTGTGATTTGGCGCTATATAAATAAAATTGAATTGAATTGAATTAACAAAAAATTGACACATTGGGCACAATTTGGACATTTTCACTTGGGTGGGGGTTCTGACTTTTGTTTCCAACGGTTTAGACAGTAATGGCTGTATGTTGAGTTATTTTAAGGTGACAGCAAATTGTTGTTGTTGTTGTCCCATGAAAAGATACAACAAAATATTTAAAAAAATGTGAGAGGTGTACTCACTTTTGTGAGATACTGTATAATATTGCATATAATATTGCATTCTTGGAGAACACGGCTGTGAAGCTTCACTGCCACGTTAATTAACTGATAGATATTTGATGCTGTTAATAGGGGAGTTAATTAGTTTCTGCCTGATTGCCTTTCAAAACATGTCCTGTATGCTAATGACTGCCGATTACCAAATCAATGATTCAAATCTTCAGAGCCAAGAATTACAGGAAATCATATGATTTTTTTTCCCCTCCTTAGCTACAAATTTACGGGGTTGGAAAATAAGTTAATAATTTAAATGAGACAGGTGGTGACTTTGTTTGCCGTTAACTCACTGAAGATGAAGATCTGAAGCTGAAGATTTGGCTGTGAGAGGAATAAATTATAAGAAAAAATGTGACTAAAAATGCGATAAAATCTGGAATATATCTCCTGATGCAGAAGCAGCAAGGTTTAATATAATAATTGTAATCAAACGAATTCCAGAAGAAGGAGCAGTGAATCAAAACTACACTGATTTCAGTCTTCGGCTCTATAAAGGAGAGAAATTTGGGCATAGACGAAGGTATTTTATTTCAAAATGCATTTGTAAAAATTTAAGGATGAATGACATGAACACTTTTTTTTTTTTTTTTTTTTTTCTCCAATGGGTGATCGGGTGAGGGCCTCCAGCTCGCACTGGAGCGGTTCGCAGCCGAGTGTGAAGCAGCGGGAATGAGGATCAGCACCTCCAAATCTGAGGCCATGGTTCTCAGCCGGAAAAGGGTGGAGTGCCCACTCCGGGTCGGGGATGAGGTCCTGCCCCAAGTGGAGGAGTTCAAGTATCTCGGGGTCTTGTTCGCGAGTGATGGGAGAAGGGAGCCGGAGATCGACAGACGGATTGGGGCTGCAGCTGCAGTAATGCAGACGCTGCACCGGTCCGTCGTGGTGAAGAGGGAGCTGAGTGTAAAAGCGAAGCTCTCAATTTACCGGTCGATCTACGTCCCTACCCTCACCTATGGCCACGAGCTGTGGGTAGTGACCGAAAGGACGAGATCGCGGATACAAGCGGCGGAAATGAGCTTCCTCCGAAGGGTGGCTGGCATCTCCCTTAGAGATAGGGTGAGAAGTTCGGCCATCCGGGAGGGGCTCAGAGTAGAGCCGCTGCTTCTCCACATCGAAAGGAGCCAGCTGAGGTGGTTTGGGCATCTGGTAAGGATGCCCCCTGGGCGCCTCCTGGGTGAGGTGTTCCAGGCATGTCCCACCGGGAGGAGGCCCCGGGGCAGACCCAGGACACGCTGGAGAGATTATATCTCTCGGCTGGCCTGGGAACGCCTTGGTGTTCCCCCGGATGAGCTGGAGGAGGTGGCTGGGGAGAGGGAGGTCTGGGCCTCTTTGCTTAGGCTGCTGCCCCCACGACCCGGCCCCGGATAAAGCGGATGAAGATGGATGGATGGACATGAACACAAAGTCAAAAAAATCAAGTTAAAGATGGACTGACTCTTTAAGCTCACAGAACAACACAGGCCAGTGTTAGTGATGGAACATGACAAATATGTAGCACAAAGCTAGAGACTCAAAAGGCCGAAACTGGGACGAAGCAAACTTCACACCCACACAGCTGAGGCTGGTGACAAAAAAAAACAAAACATAAAAAACATTCAAAAGACTGCCAGGCTTTTATAACCTGCAGGTAGAGAACTGTCCTTATTATACAAAGATGAGTCCTTCTTCCCAAACCTTTTAGATAGAACAAACATTTTTATGCACTCAATTCTAAAGTCACACAATCCAGCAACCACCTTAGTCAATAAAAGCAAGAAGAATTTGTTCCAAATGAGAGCAAAGCTTTTTCTTTTTCTACCGCTTCCTGTTCGGGTACAGTAGCTACAGCTACTACTGTCTTTATACAGTGGGGCAAAAAAGTATTTAGTCAGCCACCGATTGTGCAAGTTCCCCCACTTAAAATGATGACAGAGGTCAGTAATTTGCACCAGAGGTACACTTCAACTGTGAGAGACAGAATGTGAAAAAAAAATCCATGAATTCACATGGTAGGATTTGTAAAGAATTTATTCGTAAATCAGGGTGGAAAATAAGTATTTGGTCAATAACAAAAATACAACTCAATACTTTGTAACATAACCTTTGTTGGCAATAACAGAGGTCAAACGTTTACTATAGGTCTTTACCAGGTTTGCACACACAGCAGCTGGTATTTTGGCTCATTCCTCCATGCAGATCTTCTCAAGAGCAGTGATGTTTTGGGGCTGTCGCCGAGCAACACGGACTTTCAACTCCCGCCACAGATTTTCTATGGGGTTGAGGTCTGGAGACTGGCTAGGTCACTCCAGGACTTTCAAATGCTTCTTACGGAGCCACTCCTTTGTTGCCCGGGCGGTGTGTTTTGGATCATTGTCATGTTGGAAGACCCAGCCTCGTTTCATCTTCAAAGTTCTCACTGATGGAAGGAGGTTTTGGCTCAAAATCTCACGATACTTGGCCCCATTCATTCTGTCCTTAATACGGATCAGTCGTCCTGTCCCCTTGGCAGAAAAACAGCCCCATAGCATGATGTTTCCACCCCCATGCTTCACAGTAGGTATGGTGTTCTTGGGATGCAACTCAGTATTCTTCTTCCTCCAAACACGACGAGTTGAGTTTATACCAAAAAGTTCTACTTTGGTTTCATCTGACCACATGACATTCTCCCAATCCTCTGCTGTATCATCCATGTGCTCTCTGGCAAACTTCAGACGGGCCTGGACATGCACTGGCTTCAGCAGCGGAACACGTCTGGCACTGCGGGATTTGATTCCCTGCCGTTGTAGTGTGTTACTGATGGTGACCTTTGTTACTTTGGTCCCAGCTCTCTGCAGGTCATTCACCAGGTCCCCCCGTGTGGTTCTGGGATCTTTGCTCACCGTTCTCATGATCATTTTGACCCCACGGGATGAGATCTTGCGTGGAGCCCCAGATCGAGGGAGATTATCAGTGGTCTTGTATGTCTTCCATTTTCTGATGATTGCTCCCACAGTTGATTTTTTCACACCAAGCTGCTTGCCTATTGTAGATTCACTCTTCCCAGTCTGGTGCAGGTCTACAATTCTTTTCCTGGTGTCCTTCGAAAGCTCTTTGGTCTTGGCCATGGCGGAGTTTGGAGTCTGACTGGTTGAGGCTGTGGACAGGTGTCTTTTATACAGATGATGAGGTCAAACAGGTGCCATTCATACAGGTAACGAGTGGGGGACAGAAAAGCTTCTTACAGAAGACATTACAGGTCTGTGAGAGCCAGGGATTTTCCTTGTTTGAGGTGACCAAATACTTATTTTCCACCCTGATTTACGAATAAATTCTTTACAAATCCTACCATGTGAATTCATGGATTTTTTTTTCACATTCTGTCTCTCACAGTTGAAGTGTACCTCTGGTGCAAATTACTGACCTCTGTCATCATTTTAAGTGGGGGAACTTGCACAATCGGTGGCTGACTAAATACTTTTTTGCCCCACTGTATATTGCACATGGAGTGCAAGGATCTTCAGGGATACTTTCAATGGACTTTGCATTTGTTCATGTTTTCTTAATATGACTACGTTTCCGCAGGTCCTTCCTCCCTGCAGCTGTCAGACTGTACAATCTGAACTGCTCCCAACAAACATAGATGTTTACATGCTGTAACTGCAATAAGTTAGTTAATTAACCAATTCGCACTACAACCTGGTTTGCCTCTTACCTGTAATTATTTTTATTTAATTTAATAACTGTACAGTACTCTCAGTTTATAGTTACCATTGTCCTTAATGTAAATATGTAAGACAAATTGTGTATGTTTCTGTTTTGTGTCCTGTGTACTGTTTGTTTGTATATTTGTCTTTTTGGCTGCTGTTACAACCAAATGTCCCCCTTGTGGGACAATTAAAGGATTATTCTATTCTATTCTATTCTATTATTCTATACACAGAATCAACTAAAACTTAAAGGACGACCACTGGCGAGCTGCAAATTACCTGCACTGTTTTCACACAGGCACAAATCAGCACTGTTAGACATCACACAGACTTTGTCCTGGGGAGCTGGCAGGTTAAAGAGCGTTAAACACTTTCCCCCTTGGACACCTATTAGCATTGTTGTCAGATGTCTTTATGGGGCAAAGAGTTAAACAGTCTTTAACCTGCCAGCCCCCCAGTACAACGTCTGTGTGATGTCTAAATGTGTTGATTTGTGCCTATTTGAGAACACTGCAAGTAATCACGAGTGGTCGTCCTATGTCCTACCTCCTGCATGCTAACCCCCCCCCCCCCCAAAAAAGAAAAGCCTTTTCACATGCACCTCCAATAGAACATTTAAATGACTCTACATAGAAAAAATTGCATGTTTCAAACAATTCATCATGATATACCTTAACAATCAAACTGTTTTCTTCATACCACTGATGAATGAAACTAAATTAAAACCACTGATTTGATTAACAATTGAATATAATAGAGTCCATAGTGAAACTGAGTAAAGTTCAGTATTATAGAGACAAAATTATTCATGGTCAATACACTAAAATGTAGTGAAAATAAATCATGTTTCGGCATTTCGGACCTGCAAGACCTTTCATCCCATTAACCAGCTGTCCATTTCTGCATATCATCGAATGTGTGCCCAGCTACTTCCATATGCTCTTAAAGCCATTCTGTGCTCTTATAGCAGACGATGGATTAAATGTGGAAATTTATATTTCAGTAATTTTATGTAACATCAAAATCGGAGCTGATAAAAAACATGTTGCAGGCAATATTATTTGAATTTCAGTTTACATTCCTTTTCAGATCTGTGGTTAAGTCATAGAGATGAAGTCGGAAGTTATTCTTTTAGTAGATTCATGATTGTTATGAATTTGAGAGAAAAAAGTGGAGGATCAGTCTGTGTCACGCAGTGATGTCTCTCTTTTGTGTAACTTACCTTCCGGTGTCTTTGCAACCTGAGTATCTGTATCTGCATGTAGAAATTTAAGCCTGCCTTACATGTTTAATGAGGTCCAAACTGTAAGCTGTGGTACAGCGTATAGATGTATGACACAGCACAGTCCCCTTTCTCTCTAAACCCGGAAACATGTCTTGCCTCCTCTTGTTTGAACAAATGATTGGATGCTACACAGGTGTGTACTGAGACATTTGGCTCATAAAGTGTATGTTTTTTATTTTTGTTTTTTCATTTGATTGACAATCTTCAGGGAGTATCTGAGAATGATGTTGTGACCAAACAGTATGGGTATACTCTGGATCAGAGCATCGCAGGGAGAGTCGTGTCCTAAAAGAACATGGGATCGATTTTTAAGCTGGAAACAGCAGACCGGTTGTCACCAGGGGAGACCCAGTGCAGGAAACAATTTAAGCCTTTTTTCAATAGATAAAATGAACATTTGAAATCAAACCAATAGTATCTCTGTCTTTGATGATTTCAAGCACGATACCTTTCTTTCTTGTCTGGTCTTGAAACTTTTATTTTTAATTGATTGGTTATCCTCGTGAGTAGCTGACTACAGTTTGGAGCCTGCAGAGTTAGGCTGCTTTCTGAGATTAGACTTGAAATGAGTTAAATTATCATGCCCATACATTTTTCCTTCCTAATGAAGATGTGCTATACAGCCTAATTAAGTCTGATCAGTTCAATATGCACAGTGTAGATTTAATTTCAAGACACTGGTGCTGGTCTAAAATGTGTGATGAAGATAAGACACACACAAAATAAAACAGCAAAGAGAATCTTCCTCTGCATTACACTTACATATTAGGAGGCTGACTGACAGCAGCACAAATGATGTATTCAATATGTAAAAATATGAAGGTTTTGTCTGACCTATCTAAAGAGAAACCATGGCAACATGCTACAAATAGCTGACCCGTGACTCCTGTGCTCCATGTGAGCAGGTTGATCACTTCAGCGAAATTAGACCACAGAGACGGGAGGTTTAATGGCATAGGGGAGGATGGGACAGGAGCGAGAGGAAGACAGAGGTTGTGTAAGTAGAGATAGATGGACAAGAGAGGTGAAGGAGTAAGCTTATAGGAATACAAAGGACAAGGGGAAAGCAAGAACAGAATCTGAGGAGAAAACGGAAGGGGGGGGGGGGGGGTAAAAAGAAAGACAAGGACAAAGGTGGAGGAGGAAAGGAGAAAATGAGCAAGCAGAGGAGAGCCAAGAAGAGGTCAGGGAAGGAGGGCAGAGGATGAAAGGAAGCAAAAGAGGTAAAGAGAAGTAGCTTATAAAACTGGAAAAAGACATAGGGAAGGAGAAACGAGAGAAGTTAGAAGACAAAGGAGGAGAAAATGAAAAGAAAGAAAAGAAAGAAAAGAAAGGAGGAAGGACGACTGGGGGAAATGATGGGGAGAGTGAAAAAGGAGAGGGAGAAAGGAAGAGGGAGGAAGGAAGGAGAGGAGGAGGGTAGGGAACAATTAGCTGACTCTTTCTATGACTCTCGTGGGAGCTTCAATCTCTGCAGTGTCCAATTTAAACAACACTTTAAAGCCAGAGCATGAAAGTGTGTGTGTGTGTATAGAGTGAAGTAAGGAAAAGAAAACATCTAATGACCATCCTGCCGATGTCATTCCTGAAAGTCAATAAAAACAATGTTATGCTCGTGTTGGATTTTAATTGGGACAGACGGCTGAACAAACTGGACAGATGAGAGGTGAGGGGTCAGGTGATGTCCTCAGGTCTTACCTGTCTCACAGCGGTGTCCCGTGAATCCCGAGGGACAGACACACGTGTTGGGGGACACACAGGTCCCGCCGCTTCGGCATCCCTCCTCACAGAAGGCTAGAAAGAGAAACCAAAAATGTATTAGTTCTGTTTTTTTGTGTTTTTCCCCCTCTGTGGCCCGAATAGCACAGCCACAGAAAAGCTTTTGAAATCCTGCGGTTTGTGATGTTGTAAAAGCACTACACGCTACAAAAAGCTCCCCTGACTATCTTTACAAGATGCGTTAACAGTTCTGGGAGGGACTACTCACGCTCACCATTCACACGGGCTTAGAAATGGTGGTTTTTATGCTGCAGTGTGTGTTCATTATCAAGAAGACAAAAAAAAAGACAGATCAAAACTGTAACCTTGCCTCAGATTTATATATGATAGAAAAGTGTTCTTTCAAGTGGTCATGTAAAAGGCAGCTAATTTATAAAACTGTAAAACTATCAAATTTCTGGGAGGATGGCTGAACATTGTGTTGCCTTTTTAAGGAGAAAGTTGCATTTTTTTGCAATTTGTTACGAGCAACGGATAAATGACTGTGTTTTGCTTTTTAAGCCTTACAGCACATTTACTGTACAGTTCAGAAAATCAGACCAAGTTAGTGACTGAGGAAAGTGAAACACGTTTAAAGAACCAGTAACCAGATGGCACTAAAAATTCTACTGTATCCTTCAGTGGATGCATGCACGTTTACTGACTATTGGACAGCAAAGGGACCAAATGCAGCAAGGCAAATATGTGTTCTTATCGTGTGCGACTAGCAAATGGGGCCGATTTCACGTTAGCACATCTATCAACATAACAGCGGGAACACTTTACAGTTTCAACCACTCACACACACGGCAACTGTGCAAGGAGCTGACCTGCACATCAGGATGAGATCTGTGTCAAGGACAGCCTGCAGCACTACCTGAGCTGCTGTTGTTCCCTACTTCAAAGAAATGTGATAAAATCCTAGCACGTACTGAATTTCTGCCTCACTTCTTTTTTTTGTGCTTGGTCATTATGATAAATTTTCCACCACGGTGCCAAGCAAGAATATAACACAAGTGCTTACATGAAAACTCTGATCATTTGCCAGTGCCCTGCAAAAAGATTGACACAACTGTTTCAAAAAAGCCCTGCTTGAATACTAGGGGTGGGGGAAAAAATCGATACTGTGTAGTATCGTGATATTTTGTTTGCTAATAATGTATCGATACAGGGACAGCAAAAATCGATATTTTGTTACAAAAAAAGTTTTTGTGGACTGGAACATGCTCTGACTTCAGAATCCTGACATTCCTTCACTGTGCAAATGTGTTTAACTTTTTTTTGGCAGCAATAAACATGTTTTATTTTAATTAAGTTTAAAACTTTTTTATTTAATGTAAAATTATATTTTGTTTTAATTTACTTTCAAATTCTTCAGTTGCTGAATGGGCTGCATAGTTTTCATAAATTGCATAGTTCAGAATAGCTATAATTGTACCAGATGGTTGCATTCAGTTAAGTTGGACTCGACTGTAATACAAACCGTTCAAGTTTGTCAACAATAAAACTGAAATGAGAGAAAGACTGAGTGCGAGACTTTGATATTAGATAAAATGAATATTGATAAAGTTTACCTTTATGTACATTATCTGAATATCGCAAAATATTTTAAAAAATTGCAATAATATCGTATCGTGCGTTAAGTATTGTGATAATATTGTATCGTGGGATGTATGGTGATTCCCACCTCTATTGAATACTATACTTTCTTTAGATGTATAACACATTTTGGGGTCAACTTGAAAGAAAAGCAGACGTGAAATAGGAAAGTGAAGTCAGAGGCTAAACGTGACATGATATTTGGCAGCAAACTATAATGCTATGTTTATAATCCCCATATATCAGTATCATAAAACAAAGGCAGTAGGATTTTAAGTATAGTTTTAAAGATAAAAGACATTTTATGAGAATTTTGACCTCATTTGACCTTGGACAAGACATAGAGGTCCAAAGTAACGTGACATTTATTATCCCCATAAATCATTCCCTATATGCCTATTTGTCATCAAAACCAAAGAAGATTATATATACGATTATTATTATATTATTGTTGGCCTTCAGATCATGTATTTACCTTGAAGGAAAGGTCAGAGGTCAAATTTGACATCATATTTAAAATCTTTACATTGGTTCTTTCTATATGTTGGCAACACATACAAGTTATGAGGCTTTTTAAGTTGACCCTAAAGACCTTGATGGATGCAAGTCAAATTTTAATAGATTTACTAATATGACCCCACTCTACACCCCTACATAGTTTCATCAGAATTTCCTTTAAAACTTTTTGAGCTATTGCATTTACAGATAGACCAGTGACACGCAACGACTACAAAAACACAACCTCCTTGATAGGCGTCATGACACTTATTAAAGATATATGCAAACTTTTTACCTACATTTAAGTTTGCGTCAGTTAAGGCAGCTTGTTCATTGTGAGGTCACAGCACTTTGAATGACTTGATTTTTCAGAGCGAGTCATACAAAATGAATTTGTTAATTATGTCATAAACGCCAGTTGAACTAATTCATTTAGTACTGCTTACTGGCACTCACAGTGAACAGGTTGCCTGATTTAGCTATCTGAAGTAAACTGTTGCTAGTTCTTCTTGTCATGGTCCCTGTGCCCCGCTGGTCGACCCTCTATTAGGCAATATGTTTGTGGTTTGTTTGCTCTCTCTCTCGCTCTCTCTCTCTCTCGCCGCGGCGACGCTCATTGCGGGCTCCCGCTGCTCGCCCACACACCTGCTCTCATCACCGCACCGGCCGCTGATCCCAGCTGATTACTGCACTACTTAAGATGGCGAGTCTGCACTAGTCTTCGCTGGATCGTTGAGCTATCAGCGTCAGTCAAACTTGAGTATCTGCCAACCTGTATCTGGAAAGCCCTTTGTTATTATCCCGCTAACCCGACCTTTTGTGTTTAGATCATTTTTGGAACCGGATTCTGAGAGGGGTGACTGAGGAGGAGCCTTTTGTACAGAAAGTGTGGAGCACCTTTTCCCCTAACCCTGTTTCCCACGGACCCTGGCGACCCGGACCCGTTTCCCCTGCACGTTGTATATAGCCACTTGGTGATTGTGTTCACTGTGAATAAACGCACGGAAACCGTATCACTTCTAATGCAGTGAGGTTGCATTTTTTTAGATACTGGTAGCTTATTAGATTTTACAGTTCTTCCTGGCCTATACTGATAATATGGCTTTGTTTTCCCAGAAAGATCAGTACTGATAAGATGGCTTACTGTCGTCTGGGGTTATGTGGCGAGGCAATGTGAGAATTCATTGGTGTTCATCTGGTGTAGCTGATTCAGTTCAAATGAAATGAGTTTGGTCCAGGATGCTATTTGCTGGAATGCAATCACAGCTATCATCAGATGTTTTATCCTTTTATTAGATTTTTTTTTTTATAATAAACCACCAGCATTTGTAAACAGTGATCAGTGGATTGAAAATTAATTCTTGGCCTAATTAATTCTTGGTATATATCAGGGTAAATTCCTGATTGATATTAGTATAACACTATCACACAGTTTAAAAGAGAATCATTTTTTCACTAACACTAGAGGTCATCGGTCTGCAAACCATGTCCGCAAGGAAGAATCTAAAATAATTAAAGTAACTGCTCCTCATTTAGCAGTGATTTGGAAATCTCTCATGTGAGCGCATGTGTTCCCAACATTCTTACAGTCTTTTCCTAGAAGCAGGCTAGCAGCGGAAATGGCTGTATTTTGTTCAACGAGTGTACACACTGTGAAGCACCAACACAAAGGAGAAGAGGATGTCTGAGGAGTGCTGGCAGAGAAATATCCTCCAAAGGGTGGGCGCAGGGAGAGAGGACAGTCAGTCAGTGCTTAAAGCGAGGATTAAACCAAAAAAGAGGGCAGACTTAATTGAGCAAGTTCATTAAGTATTTCTAAGCTTAATTAATGACACGATTAAAAAGATGAGCCTTAATGGGCAGAAAAAAAAATCTATTTAAAGTCACAGACATAGGGTATGTGAGTGTAATATCTGTGTGTAATCTGTGCAGCAGCTTGTCTCCATTTGGTTTATGAATACACAGAAAGCTCATTTGTCAGCACAAATGATCAAACCAGTGTTGGCCTAAATATACAAACAAATGCAGCAAATAAATAAAAGTAGATTCTACTGCCAGAAGCTATTAGAGCTATTAATCTGGTTGCACTATTTAAGAAGTTCTATCAGGCCCTCATTAGTGGCCTGATCGCCTCTGTACTAATAAACCTCACACTTAAAAATTAATTACACTTATATTGACTCAATCTATCTCCAACTCTAATTATCATTTCACCGCCATCAGCATAATGTCGCCTGCCTGTCGAACTAATGACTTCCAAAGATGAGGGGGCTTCACTGGGAGTAGGCGTGCTGTATGACTGAAGGCAGTAGTTTTCTTTCCAAAACACAAGCCTCGGTTTCAAGTTGCCTCCAGTATTTTAATTCCTGTCAAGAAACAGCTGGATGAATTAAGCCAACACTAAAACTTTTAATCCAGAACTTTTGCTTACTGGTAATAGTGTGTTAATGAGTAAATGTGTGGAATCCAGTCCAACAGCTGAATGAAAATATGAAAAAAACCTATTAGACTTTAAAAAAAAAAAAAAAAAAAAGCCTTTAAGCAGCACTGATAACATTAAATATACTGTAATAAACCGATATTATAACAAGAATAAGATTAGTGTAAGACTTTGCTGTCTTGAGTGAAACACGGTCCCAGCCCCCAAAAATTAAAGTAATACCTGTCAGTGATTCCCATTTAAAAAAATGCAGTATAATAAAATGAGAAACCTCTGAGGCTGGAAAATTAAGTTGCTATGCAATTGCTGAAAACTACACTTCATCGAGTGACTACTTGAGGCACTAAATGTGACTCAATTACCATAAAGTACGTGTTAGAACGGCCACTTTTAGAGCACATGTTTATAGCCTATTATTAAAAAAAACTGTTACAGTCTCTACAGCTAATTATTTGCCTGTTCATGGCAGCTGTATGGAAAGTGAACATTTACACAATTTTTAATTATATTGAGGCTTAACGTTATGTATAATTAAGAACACAGCAGCTTTTCAGTGACAGGTGGGCATGGTTTCATCTTCACTATACTGGAGTGCTAAAAGACAGTAAGGACTTGGCTGTATACTTTTCTCTGGAGGTACATCCTGCTCTAGGCCAGTGGTCCCCAAACTTTTTTTGCTGGGCCCCCCTTTGTTTTACAAGAAAAATGTCCCCCCCCGCGCACGCACGCACTAACACATCCTCCAACACACACACATATTTTGCTCCATTGCGGTTTATTTTACACCTCAAACATTTTGTAAACAATTAAGCAAATACATGTAATCTGCAATAAATTACAGGTAGTAAGGAAATAAACTACTAACTCTTTTAACTCTTCCACACCTACACGGGTATTTTTGAAAAAAGCTGTTTCGTCCACACGCAAGCGGCATTTCGAGTCACCGAAAACAGAGATTTTTTTAAAACTCCTTTTTTGCGTTTACGTGTGGACGAGGAATACAGAGTTCTTCACGCAACGTCAAAGGTATGTGCCTTTTTCACGTCACGCTGTGCGCCACGTTATTGTTTACGTGAGATGAATTGCAGAATGGCAGATAGAGACAAAATACTGTTAGTCTGAATATCTGCAGGTTTTACACGCAGTTACTGTCCCTCCATTTAGAAAGGCAGAGGCGTCACAGTGTAATTATTACATGTAGTTGTTTTTTCCTGTGTAATAATATTCAACATTGCTATCAATACATTTTTCAAAAAATGCCTCTCTGTGCAAAATGGGTTTAAAAACATAAACAACTGTGGGATACTGTTTGTCTGTGATTTGAACCGGGGGAACAAATCGTGGCAGGATCAGCCTGATATTATTTGTATCCCGCTGTAACTTTACTGTATAAAGAGCTAACATCTCCAAAATGTCAGGAGTAGTTAGTCATTATAACAAGTGTTTGTGAACTAAAAATCAAGAATGTGGGATACTGTTTGTCTGTGATTTGAAGAGCCCAGCGCTGCTCCCAACGAAGGGAAAACCAATTCTGCAGGGGAGACCTACCTCGGCACTTGTGCAGGTGAAACCAAAGGGAAGATATGCTTCACCATATTCTCTAGTCTTTGGCTTAGAATGAAGTTGGTTTGGAAACCTATTCAGCGATGCTTCATCTCCTGCTTTACGTTTCTGTAGGCGCCCGCGCTAGCAGTGTCCAAGCGTTTTGTTTTTTTCCCCGGGCCCCACACTTTGGGAAGGTCTTTTTTTCATTTGCCATAATAGATCTTGTGATGTGGAGGCGTTCTTTGAGATGAGAAGCCAGTTGTTTACAGCTCTTGTTGTTTTTCTACATGCACCATGCATATAATGTATGGTACTGATGGTTTTCCATTTCCGAATAAGATTGAGAAAAGAATAGCAATGTGTTGCTCTTGTTCAACAAACAGCAGGGAACATCCCATTTCAATGGAATGGCACCATATAGAAGACAAAGAAGAGCAGTAGAATTGTATTGTACCCTGTGCCACCTCCTTAGATTGTGGTTGTAGAAAGTGATTCCCCTTTCCTCCCTTCTGACACCAAAACCTTATATTTACTGTTTGAAGGTTCAGATCTCAAGCCTCTAAAACTCTAGTCTCACTGCTAGCTTATACAAAGTATCTCACCAACACTTCACCTCTTTCCATAATCTTTCTCCCCCCCTTCCTTTTTTTTAACATTCAATAAATTCTTCTTTTTTCCCCACTTTTCCACCTCTCCAGCTCTTCCCTTAATTGCCTCCTCTACATTTCATTATGAGAACCCACCACAGCGACAAATAGACTGACCCAGAGCTCCAAGAAAGAAAGTGCCCTCCTTTAATTGTAAGTCTCTTGACCTACTGCTAAAGTATCTCATTGCTTAACTGAGCCTGTTGCTGACTCGTGACTTCTCAAGACATGCTTATACCCACAGATTTGCTATTTGAGTTTCCCATTACAGGCCTAGATTGCTTTCCAGTGGGTGGCAAGAATGAAATCATTCCACTCTTTGCCGTGGCTAACAGTCATATTCACGGTCGTTGGGTGTCCAAGGTTCCATCTCTGAATTATGAGCAGGAATATCGTTGAGAAAGATGAATGCTCGACAAATTCAAGTAGGTGTGAAAGGGGAAAGGCGAGTTTTGGAATTCTATGATAGAAAAATTAAAACTGATAAGAACATTGTTATCCTTTTGATAATTAAGTCATAGTAAGAAATTGCTAAATAATTATCAAATTTGAAATATCTAATTTTCAGTACTTTTAATTTTGCATGCTGCAATGCCGCATGTAAAGAGAAAGAGAAAATATTATATATGCATGCAACACAGGGCCTATGATCTGTGCCTGTGCCTCTTCAGATCCCTGAAGATGAGTTGGACTTTGCTCCAATCATTCATTGCCCTCCGTCAGAGGGGTGGGCAGGGGTGGGTATACTTGTATCCCCTTAGTTTGCTGCCTATATTTTGGGGTGTTCCCCACTGGATGGGAGGGTTGCTTCCCTACACCTTTAGGTGGGGTAATTGGCTCTGGCTCTTGTTCTGTCATTTACGCTTATGTGGAGAATGACAGTTCAGAGAACCCTGCCTTCTTGGATTTACTGAGTAGGGCACTGGAGAGTGCTCCACCGGGAGACTTGTGTTGGAGACACACACACACAGGCCATAATATCGAGACCTGGAAGGGCGCAATTGAGAAAAACAGCCTGTTTGATGTAGTCTCCAGTGCTGTTTTATTATTGTGCCTTTGTGCCAATCACAGTTTGTCCATAAGGGACACCTGATCAAGCACTAGGGTGTTTGTAAGTGCATTTGAGACCAGGACACCTTAGTTCACAGGTCAATCACTAATTTTGCATTTTCCCCCAGAGAACTGCCACTCACTGGATATTCTTCAGATTCAGCCACAAGTTTTGGACATTCGGGTGAAGTGAGGAAATGAGCTACCAACTGATCACCTGAGTTGGATATCAACTGAGTTGTATCAGTTGGTGGGGGAGGATACTGGACTTAGGGAGGTTGTGCTGGGAGCATCTGGTGCAGGTCCTGGTGAGCACTTCAATTCCCACCTCCAGCAGTAGTTCAATAAAATTTCAAGTGAGGTTGGGGCTATTGAGACTCAATGGACAATGTTCTGGATCTCCATATTAACCAAAGGGTGGTTGATGCTTGTTATTGTGATAATCACCAAACCTGATGATGGGCACCATAGCTGATGGGAGCCGTTAGCCTAAGAGAGTCTTATTGGGCTTGGTAAGTATTTGGGACTATGAAAGTGGGTTTAGGATGGAACAAGACTTTCAGCTGGCCACTAAGTGATTCTGGCAAATCATCAGGTGACTCAGGAAAGTGGTGCTCTGTTCAAATGGTGTACAGTGGGAGTTGGGTGCTACTGACTTCAGCTGAGGATAAAGTTGGGTGGTAGACGAAATGCTACGAGGATCTCGTTAACCCCATTTACGTACCTTCCTTGGAGGAAGCGTCTTCAGAGACTGTTGTGCATTAAGAGGTGTTCTTCTGCACACCTTGATTGTAAGGAGAGGTCATTTCTAGTCTTCCTATCACCTCAAAGCAGCATGGCTTTTCTCCTCTGACTTCTGACATTAACAAAGAATTTTCTACCAGATAACATTATTTTTGGCCCATTCTCTGTAAACCCTAGACATTTTCCTGCTTGTGCAGGTAAATCCCTAGAGATTAGTACGTTGTGTAGTACTCACACCAACCTATCTGGCTCCAAGAATCATGCTACCTGCACAGAAGTCACTTAAAATCACCTTTCTTCCTCATTCTGATGCTCGGTTTGAGCAGTTTGTCTTGCACTGATCGTCTGCCATGTGATTGCCATATAAGGTGTTTGCACTGTAAAGCAGTTCAGTAGATGTTTCCAATGAAGTGGCCGGTGAGTGTGTTTAAAATGTTGAGTGGTCACTTACAATAAGAAAACACTATATAAAAGTCATAATGTTCTCATGCTGCCAGAACTGAACTGTTATTATTTCTTAACAGCTGTGACACAATACATGATGCAACATATCACTCATCAAGTTTAAGGAATAATGACATCACATACATTATTGATTATTAAAGACTATTAATTATATTTTAAGTTTTTAAGGGTAATTAGACTACTAAAGATGCATTAATTATAAATTAACATTTTTTTTTCAAGATCGTTACCAAAAAAAGGGCCTTATAAGTAAAGACTTTCTTTTTACAGTTGGTTCAGTTAGCCACAGCTTCCTTTCCACCCTATTCCTAGCATCCTCTTCAAAGATGTTGAACAGCTCTGGTCTGCAGCAATAAATCTATGCCCTGAAAGTTTTAAATGTAAACCTTAGCCTCCACTCTCAGATCCTTTCATATCTTCCAACAGGTGCTGATATCACAGAGGGAAAGAGATTATGCACAATATAAAGGAGCCTTCCTGAAAACAACATCTATTAGTTCTGACAGAGGAACGCAGGGGTATCCAGATAATGGAGGCTCAACATCTTCTTCTATATTCTCTCTCTTCAACATCCTTCATCTCATAGGAAGAAAAATGCCTCCTCCCTCTTTCTCCTGCTGCAGTGTGTGTGTGTGTGTGTGTGTCTGTCTTGCTTCCATTTATATGAATGCACAGCAGCAGGCTTAAATGCAGAGTTAGAAGTCCACTGGCAGCCTTCATGGAAGTGCTGAGCAGGCCAAAAATGCAGCTAAGAAGGAATTAATGCCAATCCATTTACTCATACAAATGCCTCACTTTACTATGCATCAGAGTAACAGTAGTTCACCCTTGGCTGTACTCTCTGTTGGGCATTTACTGAACATCACAGATAATGACTGCACTTACAAGACAATAAGGACTTGCGCCAGGCAGTCGGCATGGATTAAAGACACATTAAGGGAGATTTTTACTGCCATAATGTATCTGCAGAGGGTTGAAGGGGTGGTTGATCAATACTGCTGACACAACACTTAATTCTGCCAGGTGGTTCAGGAGATTCCACGCTCTGGAATGAGCCTCCTCACATTCCAGAATGTCAGGGTTGGAGGAGTGTGAAAGATGCAGGTAAGTGACCAGCGATTTTAGGGAAACTTACAAAGCAGTTTTGGGGAAGGCAGGGGGGACCTGCTACTATCTCACCGTGGATGTTGGGACGGTGAAAAGAAAGTCAGATACTTTCATTCACAATCATCATTACAAGCACGGCCTGATTAACCTTTCATTTCAGGCATGTTATAACTTGTCAGTCCTTACCTATCATTCTTGTGCTAAGTGCACCTGTGAACACATGGCTAAAGTGTTTGAGCAAAGACAGTTTGAAAGGTTGCCTGCAGAAGCAGATGGCAGAAGAGGACTGAGCTAACGCAGAGGTGCCATTTGTTTATTCATCAGACAAGCAAAGAAAAAAAAAAAAAACAAAACCAAAAAACCAAACCTCAAGCAAACTGACAGGTTTTTTTTGCCACATTTTCTAGATGTAAAACAGCTGTCAGCGCTTAAATGCTCCCCTGGGATTCTTGGTTTTCACTTTAAAAGCATTCAACGCACTGTTCTCTCTCCAGGCATTACACTTCAGGCACAGAAATACAACTCCATTTTCTTGTGTACACAGATGTCCTATACTATAAAATGAGTGGGTCCTTTACCCAAGATACACATCCACTTCCAGTCAACCCTAATCCAGAGTCACACTTTTATAATATCCAAAAATAAGAGTGTGCTGTGAAAATATTTGCATTTGCTTTACCTTACACTCAGCTTAATACATGTACCTGATGAGCTGCTGGGTTATGTACTTAGATTGAATAAGTATAAAAATGATATGCTCTTGCAATGGGTTTAAGTATGGATATAACTAATTATAGTACTTCTAAATGGGAAGAGTCAATTGAAATGAGAAAAAAAGCTACAGGATATGAGATCTGAAAGTTAATCCCACAAAAGTGCTTATTTGAGACTAGAACAGACTAAGACGGTCGGGTATAATGCGAATAGTTTGTCAGGCTTGTGCAGACACATCTCCAGATGGATGTTAGCGTCGCTGTGTCTCTGCCGGATTTTTAAATGAGCCAACGTTTGCTAAGAAATTAACAGGTGACGCTGTGTTGGTGTTGTCTTTTTAGCTCATTTACACTTCTTACGAGTGGCTCAGAAACACACGTTCAAAGAAAGCTTTAAGCTTGTATTTAAAGCTGGGTTTTTAACATCCTTTTGCGTGGGTGAATACATTTATTAGGTACTGGCATAAAATTATGAAACTTATGTGCGATTCTTTAGGGTGACAACAAAGCCGGCAATTAGTATCAGTAATATTTTTTTTCTGCTTAGATGCTAGTGTGGGCGTAGTGATGACTGTATATTTACTTTATTTTTAAGTAGAAGCAAAGTCCAATATGAAGTTTGGGGAATACAAATAATAAGCATGGTAAGGGAATTATCTCTGTTGTGTGAGTTTTGTCTGTTATACAGTTTCCTAAGTATTAAAAACAATGCTATTGCTGAATACTGAATAAGTGAATAAGAAGCAAATAAAAATAGAAATATATTAAACTCACTGTCTGTGTTTCAACTGAATCAGTGTGTGGCAAACATTAACTGTCAGTTCACGCCATGTCTGGATGATTTTATCTATTTTCATCTGCTGAAGAGTCGTGGGGGCATGAACCTATCAGCACAGTGGGGGGGAGGGGAGGGGTGGGGAGCAGGGACGCCCTTGGCAGCTGGATGTGAGGAGCTTTCATAACAGAGGGCGGCACAGGATGTGCGACTCCCTGTATCTGAATCCATTACTGACACACACAGGTAGGCAGCTGACACCACTGTTTTCTCCAACCTCTGCTGCTGCCTCTGCCTCGCTGATAACATGACGCTTACTGCTGAGAGGTGAGATGTAGTGGCGGAATTACCCATGACCCATGCTGCTGGAAGCTGGAGGAGGGATGCATATCATATAGTGACGAATTCGATTTCACACGGAGGGTTGTGTTTAAAAAATTTCACTTATTTCAAACATGGCATTTTTTTTCTCTCCTTTTTGTTTACATAACAATAAAAACGTACACTTTGCACTATGAGATCATTTCTTTTTTAAGTCCCACTCTTTCACAACACCAGAAACATCAAACACACACAAAGATCAGTTTGAGATATGAGTCTTCATCCTCCACCTCACTAAAATCCTGAGGTAGTATCCACAGTAGACTACGATCATTGGTTTTAAAAAGGTATATACATGAGAAAATTATGCTGTCCTTAAACAAGAGAAATTAGATGAAATCCTCTACTTAGAATACTGTGCAAAACTCTAGGGCCACTCCTCATTTCTTAACATTTTGTAGGAAAATAGGTAATAGCTGCAGTGGTTTATTGAAAAGTGCAAAATGAATGGAAGTGTGTTATATATAATTCAGCAGTGGATCAAATAATTCCCTCTTCTTTGGATTATGGGTGCCTTCTTTACTATTCTTTGTCAAGATGAGCACACATGGCTTGAGGTCTGGGTTTTAGGGAAGCCAGTCCGTGACTGCTATTGTTCCATTGTATTCCTTATATCCTGGTATGCTTTTACTGCATTGGCAATGTATTTATGATCACTGTCATGCTGAAAAATGAAACTGTTGCCAATCATGGTGGTTTAAATGGATGGTGGATGGTTTTCACATGGTGCTGCATGGTCAGTCTGATGGTACTTTTCCCAGCGTGAGTGGCTGAAATGGAACCCCAAACCATGATAGAGCCTCCACTCTGTTTTATGGCTCAAGGCATTCACTACTGTGTGTCTGTCTGGATGCCGTCTGTACATAATGAAAATGATTTGAACCAAAAATTTCCAATTGATTCTATTTTCACATCAACTGGAAACAGTGAGCTATGAGGACTGGACTGAAAGTGAGTTAAAAAGCAGCCAAAGTCCAACGAAAAACTCTGAAAGAGCTTAAGAAAGCCTGGAGAAATACTGCTAAAGACCACTTAACAAAGGCAGCACGGTGGCACGGTGGTTAGCACTGTTGCCGCACAGCAAGAAGTTCCTGAGTTCAATTCCACCATCAGGCCGGGGTCTTTCTGTGTGGAGTTTGCATGTTCTCCCCGTGTTTGCGTGGGTTCCCTCCGGGTACTTTGGCTTCCTCCCACCGTCCAAAGACATGCAGCTTGTGGGGATAGGTTAATTGGATAATCCAAATTGTCACTAGGTGTGAATGTGCGAATGGATGTGAGTGCGAATGGTTGTCTGTCCCTGTGTGTTAGCCCTGCGACAGACTGGCGACCTGCCCAGGGTGTACCCTGCCTCTCGCCCTATGACAGCTGGGATAGGCTCCAGCGCCCCCCGCGACCCTGAAAAGGATAAGCGGAAGCGAATGGATGGATGGACCACTTAACAAAAATGACAGGCAAGTCTGACTGCTTCAAAGGAAGATATTAAGAAAGACAAAGTGTTTTGCACAGTAGTAGTAGCAACTAGTTATAAGGATTAAAAAAAAAAAAAAAGGGGGAAAAATAACACCTCGCAAAAGAATAAATAATCAAATTTCAACCTAGCCGTTTGTACTTCAGGGACAGCTTATTGCAAAATCTTGACACTATGAAGGTTTGCATGCCATCATTACTTTACAGTTGTTGTACAAAAAAGGTTTTAAAATCGAAATCTGAATGGTGAGGGGGCCAGGAGGGACTCACTTTGTCACTGTTTGCAGGGCAAGCCGTGTGTAAATTATTAAAGGACCCAAAGTGCAAGCACAGCTTCTGATGAGAGTGAGCTTTATTGAGGAGGATAGCATTCAACAAAAGGCGAGGGTGGCGAGAACGGAACTGACAAAACCTAAAGTGGGAAAAATAAGAATAAAGCTAAACTAAAACCTTGAGACACAACCAGAGGTGCAGGGAGACGTCGATAGATGCAGGGGAACCACAGAGAGCGATAACGCACACCAGAAAACACCAAATAACACAGACAAACCAGCAATGTCCATGAGAAAACACAGGGCTTAAATACACACAGGGCAATCAGGGAATGGGAAACAGGAGGGAGACACGGCTGGGAGTAATTGGACATAACGAGACAAGGGGAAGCAAAACCAGAAACACTGATGGGAGACGCAGACCTACAAAATAAAACAGGAACTCACACATGCAAAGACACAGACTAAGAAACACGGACTTTACACAGAGGAAAACACAGACAGAAATGACGAAACATTAAACTGAGGAAGAACAGAACCAAAAACCAAAATATATCACAACAATAGAAAACACAAAACGCTGGGTCGAAGACCCAGGATCATGACACACTTGCTGATTTTCATTGACTGACCCATATGGAAGTAAAATCATGGGAAACTTTAGTTATTAAACTGTCAGTTGTAACTTTGTAGCACTGCTGAGCCATATCCAACTCCATCCTACTGTACTCACTCGTGAAGTAAAATCAGTTTCAATACGTGTGGGACTTTTCTGTACTTCCCGCATCTTTATCGTCACTCCCCGAAAACTGGTTTGGAAAACTTGAATAAGCTGTAGTTCTGTAGACAGAACAGTGTATCTGTATCTCTGCGCTGACTCACCACGAATACGCTGAAAATGATAACAAGCAAAAAGTCTTACTGAGTAGTAGGCCTATCATCCTGACAGCACGTGGAATAGACAGATGATGGATTAGCAATGGGAAACAGATGATAAGACAAGAACGAGGAGAAATAAGATGATTGAAGCGACAGCTTAGAAATCTGCACTGAAACAGACTGTGGATGAGACACTGATTTGGATGTGTGTGTGTGTGTGTGTGAGCCCCACAATGGTGAAAGACACATTAGGTAGAAGAGCAGCTGCTATTAAAAGTGAGTGAGGAGAACAGAAACGATCATATCATCCTCTCAGGAGATGGCTGCTGCTTTATTTCTTTCAGTTTGTCAAAAACAATGAGGTCTCAACTACATATCCATTCACTCCAGGTTTACCCCGTTTTTAATATGCTATCATAGCAGCATTGTATAGTGGGCCTGCATGTTGTTCGTGACTGAAGTATCTCTTCTTATAATGAATATCGTAGTCCAAAAAACTCAAACAAACTTTTACACTTTGGGTTTATAACTCTTTTTTCCTTGTGTCCTGGGGATTCTGTCTGTAGAAAACACCCAATAATCAGTGTCTAAATCCAAGGCAAATTTTCTTTGAAGCAACCCAGGGTATGCTATTTACCACGTCCAATATCATATGAATAAGAAAAAGACTGCTTTATTCTTGCCAAATTTCCTGTTTGGCAAAAACACTGAATTAATTAGCTGAAGAACCTGGAAAAACACAGAAACACAAAAGCATGCACACACACACACACACCACATGTTGTCATAAATCTATACACGGTGAATCCTGTCATGTGGACTGATGAACTATTGTCTGATTGTATCTTTTACAAGTGCGCTTTTTTTTCTCTGAAAGCAGCAATAATTAGAACATACATGTGATGTATAACATAAACAAATAACTAGTAGCAGGAATATAATTCATGGCTCCTTTTTCAGTAAATACATTTCCCTTATTGTAGGGACTGAAGCAGCGTTTGGCTTTTTGACTTTGTTTTCAAAATGCACCAGTGCACAATTAAAAGTGCACAGAACTAACACTTCTCAACAATTAATTACAACTGAAGTACCTGTTTAAAGTAAAATCCACAGTAATAGCTGTGAGTAAGAGAAACAGCTACAGTCACACAGTATTCTCCCATTCAAATACTTCCTCTACTTGTCTATTTGTTATTTGAGTGTGTGTGTGTGTGTGTGTGTGTGTGTGTGTGTGTGTGTGTGTGTGTGTGTGTGTGTGTGTGTGTGTACACAAGTGAAGCCTGCAGTCTGCCATAAATCAGCCATGGCCTGCAGATTTGAACTAAAGTGTTTTGGAGCCAAGAGCCTCCGAGCTTTGTGCTTTTCAGTCCCAGATGAAATACTCTCTGTTTTAAAACAGCCTCTATTTTATGTACGTATTTATTTATTTAAAATGTCAAAGCCACATACCCAGTACATTTCTTAAGGCTACTAGAGCAGGTAGTAAAAAGTAACATACATACCTGCCTCCTTGGAGCGAACCTCAGATATGTTAATTTGCATCTTAACAATAATGTGGGACAGGGTCTGGCTGAGAGTAAGCAACACAGCAGGTGTAAAGCTACAAAGGTGATCAAAGCTTCCCAATTAAAGACTGACTGACAATAACACAGTCATGATGTTTTGAAGCAGAACTCAGTGGCTATAAAATGTATATGCACAGTGGATCTCAAGTTATTAATGTAATATAATCAATCAAAAATTATATAAAGAATTAAATGAGTATTTTTCTATTGGGCCAGTAGGTGTGCTTAAGGAATGCTAAGTGATGGTAAATTTTGCAACAGAAACCACAGTTGTCTCTTTCCTTCTCCCAGGTGTATTGGTATGCATTTTCCATATACAAACCTTTTACCTGGTGAAAATACAACTGCAAGCAGAAAATGTACCCAACATAAATTGTTTACTGTCTCTGAGCCACAGGATTATTCTTTATTATGAACCTTAATTAGCTGAAATCTAAATGGAGACTTCAATAGCTTCAGAGATACAGCTCACTGCAGTTTACAGAAAAACAAAAACATAATGTCTATAAATTCAATCTGCACTTTGTGAGTAATTCAATTTCTCTCTACATGTTCTACTGTTGCTTTCCCACGGTTTGATTATTGGTGCTAAATGGCACTTTTAGAAAGACATCCATGTTGATTGACGAATTTGATTCTGACGCTGACGTTGTGCCATTTCGGGTTGTGTTGATCAGACAAAGATCAACACTAGAAACAGGAAAAATATATAGTTCTCTTTTCCTAATGTCAACCCTCACTCAGACACATCTCCGAAAATGTGTCAAGGAGAAGATGGGTTGTTAGACAAACTGGTGGCATAGTTATCAACATGGCATCAAATGAAGTCTGTTTGGGGTTTTTCATGCCCTCCATGAAAAACACTTCCTGCAGAGAAATTCTAATAAATGGTGTCGTAACACCAGTCTGTCCAGTCTGCCCAATCTTTAGTGGCTTAAGGCAGCAACCCTGATGGTTGTAGCCTTGTAAGTCTAGGCAAGTGAGGTAATAAGTCCTCTACAGTGGCTTGCAAAAGTATTCGGCCCCCTTGAACTTTTCCACATTTTGTCACATTACAGCCACAAACATGAATCAATTTTATTGGAATTCCACATGAAAGACCAACACAAAGTGGTGTACACGTGAGAAGTGGAACGGAAATCATACATGATTCCAAACATTTTTTACAAATAAATAACTGAAAAGTGGGGTGTGCGTAATTATTCAGCCCCCTTTGGTCTGAGTGCAGTCAGTTGCCCATAGACATTGCCTGATGAGTGCTAATGACTAAATAGAGTGCACCTGTGTGTAATCTAATGTCAGTACAAATACAGCTGCTTTGTGACGGCCTCAGAGGTTGTCTAAGAGAATATTGGGAGCAACAACACCATGAAGTCCAAAGAACACACCAGACAGGTCAGGGATAACGTTATTGAGAAATTTAAAGCAGGCTTAGGCTACAAAAAGATTTCCCAAGCCTTGAACATCCCACGGAGCACTGTTCAAGCGTGGTCCATCATTCAGAAATGGAAGGAGTATGGCACAACTGTAAACCTACCAAGACAAGGCCGTCCACCTAAACTCACAGGCCGAACAAGGAGAGCGTTGATGAGAAATGCAGCCAAGAGGCCCATGGTGACTCTGGACGAGCTGCAGAGATCTAAAGCTCAGGTGGGGGAATCTGTCCATAGGACAACTATTAGTCGTGCACTGCACAAAGTTGGCCTTTATGGAAGAGTGGCAAGAAGAAAGCCATTGTTAACAGAAAACCATAAGAAGACCCGTTTGCAGTTTGCCACAAGCCATGTGGGAGACACAGCAAACATGTGGAAGAAGGCGCTCTGCTCAGATGAGACCAAAATGGAACTTTTTGGCCAAAATGCAAAACACTATGTGGCAGCATCATGCTCTGGGGGTGCTTCTCTTCAGCAGGGACAGGGAAGCCGGTCAAAGTTGATGGGAAGATGGATGGAGCCGAATACAGGGCAATCTTGGAAGAAAACCTCTTGGAGTCTGCAAAAGACTTCAGACTGGGGCGGAGGTTCGCCTTCCAGCAGGACAACGACCCTAAACATAAAGCCAGGGCAACAATGGAATGGTTTAAAACAAAACATATCCATGTGTTAGAATGGCCCAGTCAAAGTCCAGATCTAAATCAAATCGAGAATCTGTGGCAAGATCTGAAAACTGCTGTTCACAAACGCTGTCCATCTAATCTGACTGAGCTGGAGCAGTTTTGCAAAGAAGAATGGGCAAGGATTTCAGTCTGTAGATGTGCAAAGCTGGTAGAGACATACCCTAAAAGACTGGCAGCTGTAATTGCAGCAAAAGGTGGTTCTACAAAGTATTGACTCAGAGGGCTGAATAATTACACACACCCCACTTTGCAGTTATTTATTTGTAAAAAATGTTTGGAATCATGTATGATTTTCGTTCCACTTCTCAAGCGTACACCACTTTGTAGTCAAAGGAGCTTGCAAAGAAAAGCGCCTGGACTTCTTTAAGTTGCTTGAAGACGTTTCACCTCTCATCCGAGAAGCTTCTTCAGTTCTAAGGTCAAATGGTGGGGAGTCCCAGATTTAAACCTATAGTGGGAGTATCCCCCCGCAGAGGGACAAAAGGACCCCCTGATGATCCCACCATTTGACCTTAGAACTGAAGAAGCTTCTCGGATGAGAGGTGAAACATCTTCAAGCAACTTAAAGAAGTCCAGACGCTTTTCTTTGCAAGCTCCTTTGACTACGATGACCTGGATGACTGAGAACCTTCACAGACATACACCACTTTGTGTTGGTCTTTCACGTGGAATTCCAATAAAATTAATTCATGTTTGTGGCTGTAATGTGACAAAATGTGGGAAAGTTCAAGGGGGCTGAAAACAATTTTTAATCTTTGCTGTAAATATTGTTCATTCTGTTGGTTTAACATGGGACTTCACAGGCTTTGACTCGCTGTTGGAGACGCCCTCTGCAAGCATTCATTAGAAAAACTGCACTTCCACAAGTACTTCATTTGGGTTGCATGCCCCAAAACATACCCAATATCCACTTGCATGGGCTTGACTTGAGCAGATTGCTACCACAGTGAACCTGATATGTTTCCCCTTATAGCTAACAGATGTGTAATGTGGCATCGGTGGGACTGGACTGGATCTTTGCCTCGGTAATCTCAGGGGAGCTCGACTAGGCCAGGCAAATTCAGCACAATCACTCAGTCTACCACAGCTGACCTACTTCTGCTCTCTCACTGACTGAGTAGTGATTATACCTCACATCTTGCTTCTATTACAGGAGAGTAATTATGGCTAATATTGTTGCTACAGCAATGCTATGCCCCTTCGGGTGACTGTTAACGACACAATAGATTTGGCTGCTGCTGATATTATGGAAACACACAATAGACGGAAAAGCGCAGCTATTGCTCCTATTTGTAGGTGCTGATTCTGCTCAGTCTTGCTGTATTTACGGTTCAAAAACACAATTTAAGAATGCAGCTCAGGTGTTGATTTTGAAATGATTGTGTTCACTGTGGCTTGAAAGATTTTCTCACCTAAAATGCTACCTGCTACTACACTGGAAAACATTTGTGAAGCATACTTGCTATTTACATGCGAACATTTATTGTCAACTTTAGAGAGCTACAGCCTACCTGCAGCCACCCACCTTCCTGCCTAGTGCTACTGGGATGATTGCTGGAAAAATACAAAAAGGCCTCCATCCCACAGGCTCTATTTCAGTTCAACCAACTGCACAAACTGACTGTAAGAAAGAAGAAATGAAGGGTTAAGACTCCTTTTACCGTTACTTACTTTCGTTCCTCCAGCCACTGCTCTGGTATTGCGGCTCTCTTGGGTTGACAAAGGGCTACCATTATGTCATCTCCCTTAGAGTCTAATAAATGGGCCACAATAGTTCAATCGAAGCACGGCAAAAGATTATAGATCAGCATTGTTCCCACTGCCAGCCTAATGATCAGCAGCCTATTGCAGAGCTTTTGTCAGCAGTAGAATGAGTGAGCTAATCTTGTTAATGGTCCGTTTCATTCCCTAGGACTGGTTTGTATAGACAAAGGGGCTTTAAATAGAGAGGATTTGAGTAGTGAGTCTAAACAGTGGCGCAGAGGACAAAGGCACTGACTCGTGCTTTTCTCATTTTGCTATCGGACCTAATCGCAGAGGAACCATGTTGCAAGCAGCTAACAGCGAGCTGTAAACCCATGCTAATGTATTCTGGGAAATAGAGAATGGGGATGAGAGGGGGGATGAGAGGAAAATAGAAATTGGGAGGGAGGGAGGGAGGGGGAAGGAGTGTAATTCAGTCTTCATTTCCTCTACAAGTATGAAGCATTTAATTTTCTGTTTACATAATTATTGCTCCCCTTTATCCTTTTTTGATAGGAACAACACATTTAGCAGTTTCTGCTGTGTAGTTGTGTGCTAGAGGGCACAGTGTTTTACAACATTTAATTGGCTGAAAACCACAGTATCTGAAGCTATGATTAATTGCAAATGTGGAAAAGAAAATTGTAACAAGGAAAAGAAAAAAAAAACTCGCTACTTGTTTTTGAAGCTTTGTAGCAATTATCATTTGAGGCAATTATTTTTAGTCTGTTCCCCACTGTTAGATGTAGCAGCAAAGAGAGACCCCACCCCCTTGTGTTCAGCTCTATCACATCCACTCTTGTAATATAATTTAATGCACCAAGCGAAAATCCAGCATGCTGTCCTCATTCTATCATCTCTGTGATGGTTTTTTTTTTGTCTTCAATCAGTCTTGTGCTGGTGATACTCAACTATATTAAATCTGTGAAAAGTACTGTATACGCTTTGTTTAACAGATACTCTTGCTGGTAACGCAGAGTGCTATGCAGTAGAGCACACAGATGTGAACACGGACGAACGATGCTGATGCAGTTCTTTAATGTAAACTCTTTAATCGTTCCACCTTCCTGCTCCGGCAAGTGTAATTTTATTATGTAATATTATTGTGTGAGAATATCATATCTGCTTAGCAGATATTATACACTGAACATACTTTCTCCTCTCAGCTCCCAGGCACAAAGCCCATGTACTGTCTGATTGCACCTATGTTAGAATATAGCAGGTAATTATCCAGTGAATTCATGGTGAGCAAATGGGAAGCATGTGGTGTGCTGCAAGGAAGCAAGGGGACAGTCAGGTAATGGGCTAACTTTTCTGACTCTTCCCAACATTGTCCAGAGTTTATGTGTGAAAACTCTTGGTCTCAGAAGCCTACAGTCTTTAATGGGCATCTTGTTTTTTGTCTATCTGTTAAGATTTATCCTCTGAAGAGATTTACTCAGATAAACGTAACCAGAAAATATACTCACTCTAGTTCTTAAGACGCAAAAAAAGTCTCAGTACATTTCCTCTTTTCAATTCAACACAGCAGAAAGCTTGCAATTAGGGTCCATTAGACAAACCGCCTATTGAATCACTTTCACACTGACTTTAACCTCCTAAGACCCGAACTCATTCACAGCATGCATTTTTAATTTCTCTTTGATATTTGGGCATTTTGGGACCTGATGAATGTAAAAACAAAGAATTACCAGATTTTTTTTTTACCTAATTTTTGTTTCTAAGAAAAATGAGAGCCACATATGAGGATATTTGTTTAAAATTTAGCAGTATAATGTCCTCGTAAGTGGACATCAGGCCCTTGTAGAGCAAAATTGAGTATTCTGGTCTAAATAACCCAAAATGTGGTGTCCACATATGTGGATGCCAGGTCCTAGGAGGTTAATGCATCACCTGAAATAGCTCTTTTCCACAGAGTTTAATCCTTTAACCCTTTAATGATTCACACCCATTGAAATATTATCCTGTAAATATATCAAAAACCTTGTTTCACATATACAAGCTATGCAGTCAAGTCCATAAGTATTTGACAACAGCACAATTTTTGTAATTTTGCCTCTGTACATCACCATGGTGCATTTTAAACCAAACAAACAAGATATGATTGAGGTGCTGGTTTTCAGCTTTAATTCAAGGAGTTTAACAAAAGTACTGAGTTAACTGTTTAGGAATTACAGTCATATGAATACACAGTCCCCCATTTTTTCACGTGCAAGGCGTGCACTTTTAAATTAAGGAAGCCATTATAAGGCTGAAACCAAAAATATCAAAGGACTATCAAAAGCTTTAGGATTTGCCAAATCAAAAAAACTGGTACATTCCCAAATGGACGGAACTGGCCAGCTCAGAAACACCAAAAGGCCTAAAAAAGAAAATTTAAAGATTTTAGGCATGGGCATGAATGTTGTGGTCATTTTCCAGGGTGGAATGATTGTACACCATCTCCAATGACTTCAAAAAGAAAAAAAGAGTTGTTTTCAAGACTGAATTTATTTTGGATTTTCTCCAATCCAATGGAGTTGAAAGTACACATACAGGATCAAATATATACAGAAATTCTGGGGGTTCTACAATGTTTTTTAACCTGACAAAATCCAAGACCTATTAACTTGAAGAGAAGTATAGATTTGGATAAGTTGGGAAAGTCTCTTGGAGCCATTTCTAAACAATCACCCATTCCAAGACCATCAGTTGAAAAAAACAACCAAAAAACCCAGAAAAAAAACAAATACTGAACTGAGAGGGTGTCGACTGAGAGTCAGTCCCCACTCCAAAATGACACTTTCAACATCGACTGAAATTTACAGCTGCCCACATGGACAAGCCAATTACCTTCTAGACGATAGTTTTACGGTCAGATGAGACAAAGACTGAGCTATTAGGCCACAAAGAGATATGTTTGGAGCAGCTCTCTGCTTGTTGGCAGTAGAATCATCCTCTGGCACTGTTTGTCTGTCAGTGATACTGGTAGACTGCACATAATGGATGGAATAATAAATGAGGACGACTACTTCCAAATGTTTCAACTTCACAAATTAATATTTAGATGACTGAAACTTGGACAAAATTGTGTGTTCTAACAGGACAATGGAGGCTTACATTTAGCCTCTGGCATCACCTTCCCAAAGCCCTGACCTCAACTCTACTGAACATTTGTGGACTACACTTAAGAAGGCTGTTGACAGCTACCAAAAGCATCTGGTCAAGGTGCAGTTTGCTAAGGGACATTTAGCCAACCATTGTGGATTAGAAAAAATCCGAAATATATTCAAACTTGTGTACCCAATTCTTGCTTTATAAAGTCATTAAAGATGTATGCCGTACAACCTTTCCACCCTGGGAAAACAACAGTTCAAAGCAATCATTACAAGCCCAGAATGACCATGATATTCATGAGTGTGCGTAAACATCTGAGCACCACTGTATAGAGATGTAATTGGCTGAAAACTAAGGTATTCACAGAAGTCTTGCCAATCTAATAATTAATGAAACATCACTTCATGACATCAAATGGGGTAAAAGAGGAGCTTTAATCTAAAGTCTAACAAAATGTGTGAGATTTTCAGTTCGGAAGTCACTGAGCATATAAACCTATACCTATAGCAGGTTTTACCATCCTCCAAGCCCTAACAAATAGTAAACGCCAAATTATACCTTTGCAAAAGAAAATGCTACCTCCTTGACAACAAATCCAAGTGAAGTTGTATTGTATATGTAAAAAAGACATTAAATGTTGATGGGCACTTGTTGACCGTTCCACCCCTCAGTCACCCATACATTTTCTGTCTCTGAAATGCAGTTTTGCACAGTCGGGTATGAGCTAAAGCTAAACTCACCTTTTTGCCTTATTAACATTAGCAGGGACAGGCTGAGGAGCTGCAGTCACACTCAGACTAATTCCCCTATTCCTAAGAGGGCAGTAGTGATGTATGAGGGGAATGAGATGGGAGGCACAGGTCGATTGGCCAACACTGTCACCATCACACAGTAATGAGATCTCAGGGGGAGGGGGAAAATAGAGAGAGATTCTTCAAACTCCCCTCTCACATAATATACTAATTGGCCTGCACAATATAGGTAAAATGCAGGACGTTTTAATGACATTATTAAAACGAATTTCCCTACATGCCTCTGATAAATGGCATTAGTCAGCTGGATTGAGTGTCATGCATGGTCTCAGCATAATGACTGATCATGTATTAGCTACACAATGTGGGGTCTGGGTTAATTTCCCAGACTAGGAATATCTAGGCACTACATGTACTAGGTATTTATTCTAGTTTGGTGAAGGAGTATTTGACCAGTTTGTTCAGAATCCTGATTTTAAACCTTTCCAGCAACTTTGGGGCAAATTTTAAAAAAGAAATCATCATTTAACAATAATGCCACACCTTCCTGTTGCAGCTAAAGTGGGTTTTTCCTTGCAGGAAATCTTTTGAAAGGATATTAGAGGAGTGCAGAATAAAGTCCACGGATGGAATTACATGTTCAGGAGCTAGATGCACATTTTTCATGTGCCTAAAAGTACCCATTTTTTAATAAAGTGCATTTCTAATTCCAACATGAAAAAACAAAACAAAACCCACTATGTTAACTAATGTTTTCATATTTCATCATTTATATTCTAAACATTGTTTGATATATTCACCTCTCTGTTATATAAATTGCACACTGACCGTGACTTCTGGAGTGACAAATATGTATGCTGTAGTTTAATTTTTATATTGTCCTCAAGCATTGTGTGCCTCTGTGTGTGCGTGTGTGTGTGTGCGTGTGCGTGTGTGTGTGTGTGTGTGTGTGTGTGTCATGAGTCTGGAGACAATCCAGAGGCTGAAACTATGTGGAAGGCACTTTGCAAATTACATTGATCTCTCCCTGGACCTGCCTCCTACCTGCTGCTCATCCTAATGCCTGTTTTACAGATGGCTGGGCGAGTGGGGGTGGGTGACAACGACTTCTTTACTTTTTTTTTTATGTCTCCTGTTACTTTCTGGTTCTGTCACTGCATTTACCTCCTCTTTCACTCTCCTGCATCTGCTGCTTTTTGTTTCATCATTCACTTCCCCTACTTCTTGTCCATCACATGCATGCAGATGTCAACCCACAGCAACATATGATACACTTACCCTCCCACTAATCATTTGTATTACTGACATGCTTTCCTCTGTCCTGTCCTAATTACAACATTATTAAGTTTCACGGTGAGGAGCACCAAGGCGGACGCAAAGTGTGGCTTCGCTATGGAACACGGTGGGAAGGTCAAAATAAAGCATGGTTTTTAACCCTGAAAAATGATAGAGTAGATAGTAGTCCTGACATTCCCTGTTGATATTCGGCACTTTCAGTGAAATTACAGGAAACCAAATAAAAGCCCACATCCTCACAGGCGGCATATATTGCCTATTGGGGGGGATGTCAGCTTGTGCAGCAACAAATACATCCAACTGCAGCACATTTGCCGGAATTTTGTTGAGATCATGTTTAGGTAGGTTAGAATATCAAAGCCTAATTAGGCTTAATGACTCTCCCATCTCTTGGACAGCAGCCAAGCATATGCACACAGTCTAAAAAATTACACGAAAGCGCTCCATGCAAGCCCATGGGGTCTCTTTATTTACAAATCAAGCTGTAGACATGAGCAGGGCTGGGAGTTGAGCTGTATTTTAAGACTTGAGTTCAGAAGTAAAGTATATTATGAGTAGACAGCACCAAATCTGAGCAACAAAACACATTTTGAGAAATAAACCTCAAACCCTCAAACGCTTTATAATATAGAGCTTGTTATCTCCTACACATACACACAAAAAAATTTCAACCTGAGTGTTTTGCTCTTTGCTGGTAAAAAGGGGACAAACTGAGCAATTAACTCTATTTTACCAAATCGAAAAATACCCATAAAATGTAACAAGCAAAGTGCAACCTTAACACCCAGGCAAGATAGACCTGCCACGTCTTTGTGTGTGACTAAAGATCTCTTATCAAACAGATACCGTAAATAAAAAACTTCCTGATTCCTCGGATTCTGAAATGTAGTATGTTTTCTTTCTCGTTGACCGGTTGGCTAAAGTGAAAATCTGATGTTTCTGCAGCTCTGTTGGTGGATCCTAGCAATGTTTGTGGTATTTTGGTGACCTCAAGCCACAGCACTCCTCTGGACTGTAAACACTCTCAACCCTCTAACGAGCCTCTGCTGCTACGATTGCCCTGCATGGCCTAGAAATGGCAGCCCTGTTTCATCAGCCCTGAAAATATGATTATATATTATATAAAATATATTATATAAAAAATATGATATATATATTTATATTCAGCAGAATTCATACTGCGCCTCGCTGATTGGACGCATAAACACGTCATCTACCCGTGAATAGGAGATTAATTTGACATAACAAAAAAGCACAAAGTCACTCTATTTGACCCACCACAGACTTCTGTTTTATACAATAAAATACACAATATTCAAAATGTACACTGACTCTGACAACTTACTAAAATTAAGCATCTTATTAAGTTTAGACTGTTGGCAGGATCCTCCAAACTTAACATGTCTTAATACCTCTTTGTAAGACAAATGAGTCACAGTATATTTATAGTTAAAGAATACAGACCATATTTAAATATGGAGGTATCAATACCAAAGTGTCCTAACCACAAAACCTTTTTAAGAGCCAACAGGGAGAAACTCCAGCAGCTGGATTGTAATCTCTCATCTGATTTAAGGAATACTTTCCTCATGCGCTTATTATCTTAACTTCTAGTTTCAGTTGCTATGATTGTGCAAGGTCCATTTTCTTTTTAGTAATATCCATGCCTGACCAAGACGCTTAACTCAAGACAACAAAACAGAACTTCACAAATTTCCCACAATTTTTGTAAAACGTGTTTTGCTTTGCTGACAAACATGTGCTACTGCAGACCAAGTAGTGCTGCAACTTGAGTCTTCGGTCTAATCTCTAGCAGGCAAACAACCATATCTTTAACATGCTTGCTGAAGTGAATGATCAACACTTCTAAGGTCTATGTGTAGATTTAATGGAGTCGATTACAAAGAATTGTAATTTTCATAGCTATAGATATGCAAAGGTTCTGATATTTTTTCAAATGTTAATTTTTTGTGAACCTGAAAACAAAGCGTTTTCCTCTGTATGCTGTTCAGTTGCTATTATATGCAGGCAAACCAGGAAATGTGCCTGGCAGGGCAACAGGTCAATGGGGAGCAGGGTGAGCAGCGAGGGGAAAGAAGCACACGTGGGCAAAAACTGGCTGAAAATGGTCCAGATTCAATTTTCACCATCTCCATGGCAGCTGCTGCCTGGTTAGAGGATACGAAGGAGGAGCGAACCACATGAACCGTGTTGTAATGAAGCATGCAACCTATCTTCAGAGGATGTGGCAAGGTTTTTTGTTTCTGTGTCTGTGTGTCAAGTGGGATATTCCAGGTTCAGGAACTTACCTCTGCAGATGGTGCCATTGCCCACGTAGCCTGGCTTGCAGGTACACAGATGTCCCCTGATGGTGTTGGTGCAGATGGCGTTCTCATCACACAAATCCTGGCCGCTGGCGCACTCGTCATGCTCTGAGGGAGAAACCGACAGAGAGGAACTTCACATAGAGAATAGAGTGTGTGTGTGTGTGTTTGCGACTTTGCTGTGTGTGAAAGATGGAGGGGTCATTTCTTTTTGAGCTGAGAGGCCACCCAATCGCTGCGCTCTGAGAGGACAGTCAACCGGCTGCTTGGCTCAGAATGAGAAGCCATAGCTGAGTCTTTCTTCTGTCGACAGCCACCTCTCTGATCAACCATGTTTTCAAACACCAGTTATGCTTGGCATGCTCAAAATGGACTTGAAGTGGATTCTCGAAGGTGACTTCAAACAAACACGCAAGCTCGCTTTCGTTCCGAGCCCGCTTTTACTTAAAAACTACAGCCCATGGTGGAGAGGCAACAGCTGACACATGGCAGGTGTGCTGGCTAATTACTGAGCATCAGAATTAATTAGCCTAATGATTTTGGCTTGGACACTGATGACTTGCTAGACACAATATCGAAAATATACCATCTCTTTACTTTAACATGTGAACACTTTGAGTTTTCCAGAAAGAGAATCCTTGACTCTACTAGTTGAAAACAGTCGCTTAAAGTGTTGCAGTATTTGTACGCCAACATGGGACAGAGTGATTAGACAGTAGGCTAACAGCATGGGCTGCTTCTGTTTTGTTTCTGTTTCTTTCCCACTGCCAGAAGAGTTTTTTTTTTTTTTTTTTTATTATGAAGACAAAGCAGAAAGAAAAAAAGAAAAACAGTTTCCTTTTCCACCCATAAAAGCTCTGCCAAAAACCTGCTCACTGCAATCAACGCTCTGCATCCCGGCAATGAGACAAGGTGAATGTCCCTACCGCTGAGTATGTGACAAATTCAGTACAAGAACATTATCACAGATAATGCGGGGAGTATAATTAAAGCATGATATGGCCAGAACATATATAAGCCGTCTCGAGCAGGGCTGTCAGACTCATTGTAGTTCAAACAGAGCTCGGTTTGATCTTGAGTGGGCTGTCAGATTAAAACCAGGACAAAACAGCATGTTTTAAAAGTGTGCAGGAGTACAAGTACATTCTGAGAATGAACCAATTTAATCACTTTGTCTTGAGTTTGATCTTATTTTCACTGCTGTTATTGCTTTATTGTTTTCATATTTATTAGTGGAGTTTGGAGGCCTACAATAATAATAATAATAATAATAATAATAATAATAATAATGGATTGCATTTATATAGCTGTACAATACCACTATTCATTCACTCTCACATTCACACACTGGTGGAGGCAAGCTACAGTTGTAGCCACAGCTGCCCTGGGGCAGACTGACAGAAGCGAGGCTGCCATATCGCACCATCAGGCCCTCTGGCCAACATCAGTAGGCGGTACGTGAAGTGTCTTGCCCAAGGACACAATGACCGAGACTGTCCGAGGGCTTGAACCGGCAACCTTCCGGTTACAAGACGAACTGCCAACTCTTTGAGCCACGATGTACCCCACCTCTTGTTCTTTGACAGCTGGGATAAGCTTCAGCCCGCCCATAACTCTGAATTGGATTAGTGGAAGAAAATTTAATGGATGGCTGGATGTATAGTTGAGTTTAGAGTTACAGCAGCCCTGCTTTGAAGAGAAAAGTGAACCCTATGGCTCTCTAGGAGGTTTGGTTTGTGCACCTTTTCCACATTTTGTTTGACATGTTACCCTCCTCTTCACAAAGCCATCCTGTGCATGGGATTGGGCTGTTTAGTGGGCTGTTTATGGCTTGAGGGCCAAATGTTTGACACTTGGATCTAGTACTTACAGTCGGGGTGACAAATCTAGTCCCTGATTGCGTTCAATATATCAGTTTCGAACAATATGAAGATATATTCATGATTGCATTTTTTTTGTAATGTGCTCTAATTTGTCAAAACGATTTAACAATATGATGATCAAAACAATAGTCAGCTTAAATGTGTAGCTCTGAATGAACGAGTCGAGGTGCACTGATCCAATCACAACACAGAAAGTGTCCTTACAGCAGCCGATGATAATGACAGCAAGCAGGACTTCTGTCATGTCAAACCCTTGAAAGAGAAATTATTGCCTTATTCACTCATTCTTTGACTCAAATAAAGTGGCAAACAATATTCTATGACCGCAAAACTGAGACAATTTTTTGTAATAGAAAACTTGCAAGGTCAGCGTTATGAAAATATGGACAGTTTTGTTAGAATCGTGAAATGCTGACTTACTAATAAAATAGTAAGTGCTGCGAGTAACGTACAATCTCAGGGTCTGTGTTTTATATTCTGCTGGGTACCATGAACTGCTCTCTTGACTTTTATATGTTTGCTCTTAGATAGAGGCCTGGGGGAAAAGGAAAGGGATTTAGTACTGCAGGCAGTGTATGATTAACCACCACTAAGAGACCTTCCACTAAACGGGAAATCCATTTCACTTCTCTGGCAGCGTAGTTCAAATGTAACTGCATAGCCGAAGTTTAACTTTGGACTTTTCACATCTTTGATGGTTCGCTGCATTTGCTAAACATAAAAAATATTTTTATATGATACAAAGTAACACAGGTAGCTTTTGTGGTAGCTTAGCAAATTATGAATGCACCATATTTTATTGTAAAATCTGACTGAGCTACTATGGTAGTGATTTCTGTATTACAATGTAGGCTTTTCTGGTTTGTCGTCCTTTTTGACCCGAGTGACTAAAATGTAAGAAAAACAGAGTCCCATGGTATATTAAAGGCATGTGAAACTAGCTATTGCGACCTTAAACTCAACACCATGAGTTCACTTAGAGCGTAGTTCTCATCGGCCATAAAGACAAAGACTTTACCAATGAACAGCAGCAAATTTGATTATGACACTATTAGTGGTTTTAAAACATTTACATATGTTATTTTATGATCTGATGCCCTGATCTTGGCAAGTCAGCCCCCTGGCAGTTTCTGTGCTTACTATATATTTCCCTCTGGGATCAATACAATCTTCTCTTATTCTTATTTTTATTTTTATTTTTTTAAGAACAGCTCAGCTGTAGTCTTCCAAAAGTAGGCTAACTTAACCATGTGCAGGATATTTTCAAACTTAAGCTGTATGCTAAGGAGAAATCATTTTCTTTCAATTTGAAACAGAGAATTTCTCCTTCTTTGTAATGTGTTTCATAGTAACCTGTGTGGCTCAGAGACCTGACAGGTTACCTCCATGATACTTGGAGACTAGAGCTTCTCTCAAATCCTAAAAAGAAGCATAATGAGGGAATACTTCCCAGTTTTAACCCTGTTCCATTCACGACAGAGCTGACACCAGACCTGCTGGACTCACCAGTGTGCTGATGTATAACTGCCCATCGTTGCAAGTGGTCTTAGTTGGAAATCACAGCTAAGGTTGTTGTTTACAGCAAATCAAACTGCAACGTTTATTAGGACTTTTCATACCTATTCTCCACAAATTAATAAACCTTGTGCGTAGCACACATAGAATATATTATTTAGGTTTATTTAAATTGCTGATGTAACATTTATGCACACCGATGTGCTCAAAAATTCTAAAACTGAACCTAAAGTCACAGCACAGCTTTTTTTTCAAAACACTATAGAAGATTTTTGTGTTCAGTTCTAAAGGAGCCAAAGGTGACACTTGTAACATTAAAAAAATGTTCAGGTGTCACAGTTAAGCCACTGCGTTATGATATTGAGGCAGCATAGACAGGTGAAAATGCACTAGAAAGCAGAAGCTTCTTACTTACTATGAAATGTCAAAAGACCTACCCTGAAAAAAGGCATATATTTTTATCTCTGCTACTGAGGTGACAGATACATTTCTGCATTGTTGTGTCACACTGTTAAAAGCAAATGAGCAACTGCTTGGCTGAGCTCCTGTTTCTTTAAACCGCACCGGCATGCTGCAGCATTTTAAACACCACAGAATTAACATGTTACACACATGTTACACTAACGAGACCCACTCTGACAGGCCTGTGTTACGGTTAATCTTGGGGCATCATAACCCGGTGGTTGCTGTGTAGTTGAAAAGAACTAAATTATAACAACATGAAATGATAATCACAGGTGTCAAGTCAAAAATCACACCAAAGTTCCTAAAACTGGGTGAAAGTAAGAAGCTCAAAGACCATGGTCACTGTCATACCCATGTAGAAGGTTGGGTCGCCCAAATAAAATAACTTCTTCATTTATGATCATGTATCTCTGAGAGTGTTCACCAGAGAACAGAAATAAAAACACTGATATTGATTTGTACTGGCAGATATATCTGGAGATTACCTGGAACGCAGTGAAGTAGATGTGCTTTTTAAAAGTAAGTGCAGAAGGAAGTGTGGTGGCAGATTTCTTTCCTCATGTATTAATCACATCTTTAATCATATCACATTAGTTAGTAATATCACTTTCTCACTGCACTATAGTAAGAGCACTCCTGTCACTAGTTTGCATGCATGTGGAATGTTAACATAGTGAGGCCATTGTAATGGGAGACGTTAAACAGATAGTGGGACTCCTTCTGCTTATCACGGATGTAAATCTTTAGGTGACGGCCAAGCAGAAAACAAGGTCATAATTCTCTCTGTGAGGGAGGAGGTATAGCCCCCCCCCCCCCCTGAGAGGGGCCAACATGTAAGAGTTTGTGGAATGTTCTTTGTCTGTGTCTCTGTATATAAGATGTAAGGGCGGTGGCCACAATTCAGAGATGGTCCTGGTGTTCCACTGGGATGCTCTCTCCACATTGCAATGTGTTTATTAAACCCATTTCTTTCTTCTTTTTTTTTTCTTTTTTTTGTGTCCCGTTTGGATCTTTAGCCATCAGAATTGTTGTCTTAAGGCCAAGAAAGATGCCAAGCGGATTATTTTACCAAGTGCATCATCATGGCCTTGCCATATTGGTCCATTTGATTGACCTTTATTATAATTATGAATTTATTTTATTTTCGGTTGCTACAAACGGGACAGACATGACTGGGGGATAGGACAGGGAGAAAGAATGAAAGAAAGAGAGGGAGAGAAAGAAAACCAAAGGGGAGAAGAGACAGTGAGAAAGGAGGGAAGAAAGAAAGAAAAACAAACAAAACACCTGGATCACCTGTATGGAGAGAAAAAAAACAGAAGAGAAAGCAAACAAAAAAACAGAGCAACATAATGAAAAACAGCACCATCACAATAAACTAGCTAGCAGTAGATAACAGTAGATACTAAATATTAAACGATATTGTGCAGCACGCAAGATAGACAACGCACAATGTGCTTTGAGGCAGCAGCCAAGAAAGGTGTAGTCTGCGTCTGTGAACACTATTAAACCCATTTCAAATCAAGCTTGCTGGGTGTGTTGCAGGTTATTGTTAAATTTTCCACGACAGAAGCATAGGCTGATGAGGACAAATTTTTAGCCCCTGTATGAAATCTAAAGTTTTTGTCAGAATTCCTAATGAATTTTCAACGCAGCATTTCTGGACATAGTCATTTTGTATGAAAAGCATAAATTATATATATCTATTTGCACATGATAATTTCCGAGAAAAAAAAAACAAACAAAAATTGACTATGTGCACGTTAGGAAACTCCTGTGGGGAGCTTTGTTTCCGGTGTCCTATTCACGTCCTGTTTAAGGTCCAAAACAAGTTAAGCAAATGAATGAATCAAGCGGCGATTTACATTTCTATAGATGTCTTGGGCATTTACCCAATATATCTGTAAATGATGTTCATCGACTTGTCGATATTTTTCCCCCGCGCCTCAGAGCAAAAGAGAAAAGGGATTCAAATGTTATATTTCTCAGCTGTCCCTTGTTTATCGCGGGTGTTATGTTCTAAAAATAACCTGTGATAGGTGAAATCAAGTAGCCAATTTTATTTTTTGACGGTGCAAAACGTTTCGTGGACATTGTGGACATACAGCACTGCACTTCAGAGTCACACTGCTAGCATCGATGCAGCGATTCTGTACTGCACAGGAGAGACGGAGGAGATCGTCTGCAGCGATCAGGACGCAGGACACAATGTGACATAAAAATAAGCATGCAAACTTGCACTAAAAAAATCTGCGAAACAGCGAGGTTATAGCGAGGGACCACTGTAATTTTGAAGGTAAGTCACAACATACCCTTCGTAAATACTAATGTATAGAAACCCTTACCTGCAATTTTTGTGTGGCTTTTTTCACGGTTTGTTAACATGCTGTGTAGGTGTGTACTTGACTAGCTGATATCGACATAACAGGAGAAACACCTGGTTTGACTATTCTTCACCTGTAGTTTGAATGCTGAACATTTGCCTGTTTAAATCATAAGACCAGTCACTATACTGAGATGTGCTTCTGAATGTGGACGATGTGTCTTCTGATTTTGTAATGCAGCTCTGCTTTCGTTGAGTGATGTAAACAACTGATCGATCGAAACTCTTTAAACGTCAAAATTGATCATTAGATTTTTTTATGACACAACAGTGGTGAGTGTTCCCACCTTCTGCTCTTTGTAACTTAACGCGATCTTTCTGTTTTTTGAGTTTTGGACATCAATTTTGGAGTATATCTTCGCAGTAGCGATTGACCGCAAAGTAAAGCTACCGGAAATGTACAACCCCACATCCGGTCTCAAACCAGGAAGTTAGCATTTTCTCGTGCACAGGGTCAATTACCAGCTTCATATTATTAGCCACCTGAAAAACTGACCTTTTTATTGAACCTTAACACAAACCACTGCTGTGCAATGATTTAACTTCAACTGCGTAATCTCAAAGTTTCATCAAGTTAAAAATGAGGGTTATCTTCTGATTTACACACAGTATCATAACTTCAGCACGGGTTTGAGCTGTCACTTGAGAAAGCATCATACCAAAAACAAAACCAGTTTAGACTTAAGAAAAAGAATTGTTGATGCTTACAAAGAGGGAGATACGCAAAGTTATCACAGTGTTTCCAAGTACCAAGAACTAGAGTGAGAAATTCACAGAAAGCCAGACAGAACAAACCTGGCAGAGGTAGGAAGCAAAAGATTTCAAAGGCTCTGGAAAGGAAACTAGTGAGAGATGTGTCTAAAGACAATCACTACTGCGAGGTCGCAGACTTCTGCATAAGAGACATCTTTAAGACTGCAGTATGTTTAACATAACCTGGAGAAAGGTTATCCATACGGGAAGAGGAAACCAGAGCTCTTTGCCCACAAGAAAGCAAAAAGTAGGGAGAGGCATATAAAAGACATATAACCCAAAGCTCACGGTCCATACAGTGAAACATGGTGGTGGGATTATTATTATTATTATTATTATTATTATTATTATTATGTGGGGATGGTTCAGTGCATCTTTAAATGAGAATCTCATCAAGCTCTTCTAGCACGACAACAACCCAAAAAGTGCATCGATCCAAGGGAAGAACCCTGATTTTGTGACATTACTTTAGATTCTGTGAAGTAAAAGTAAAATAATGTAAGCATCTAAAATAAAGGTTGTGTTTAAAATTCCTTGCTCTATTTAAAAGCACTTGTGAGAGAAAGAAGAGGACCCAATATATAACCTAAAGGTACTCCACAACTAACTGGGTACATAGATGCCAAATACTGTCCAAAATGGAAAGAGAAACTCTTAACTGAGAAATATGACTGGAGCTATTTAAGGGCTTTCTCTCTAATGCCTACAACACAATCCAAAATGTGTCAGGACAACGCTATGATGTACGTCGTCAAAAAGCATGATGGCAACAGAACTACTATCATCAACAGTTAAAAGTGGGCCATTAAAAAAAAAATCATAAAAGCGTGGTTTCTGTGCTGCGTTATGAATTGTTGGAATGATGTCTGTCATTTATAAATGTGAAATTAATTAATCTTTGGCAACATGTTATTGATTTATGTCCTACTGCTGAGCTTATCACACTGATTAAGCTTTAGTGAATACATCTTCAATTAGAATCTAACATGATTTAAGATGATTATAAACAATACATTAAAGAGCAGCCTGTGACGGTGCTGTGGTGGGAATTTACAGCCCAGCTGCACTGCGAAAATATCTTTTTATATCAACTGTGTCTTTAAGTGCCAGTCAGTGCCCGGGGCTCACAGCACTCAAAAGATGCACACTCCCTCAAACGCACTCCTCATTAATATGCAAACGCTTTGGTGGGAGTCATGACTAATACATTCGCCTTAATTAATGAGTGGTGCTCATAAAGCCCCAAAGCAAGTCGGCAAAATTATTTTGCTTTTCTCTTCCCAAGGATTTCCTCCTTAGGTTGAGCTGTAAAGTGGAGGTGAGTGTTAACAGTGTTTGTGGTATGTGTTAGAGTTTATGTGAAGGGATATGAAAAGTAGTCGACATTGATGGCAGGAAGAGTCGCGTGATTAAAAATTCAGGGTTCTAATAGCTGTGAGCTAATGGCGGTGAGAGCAACACAATCCACACTGATGGACACAGCTGCTTATTAAAGCTGTTTAATGTCTGCTGGCCAGTTTAAAATTATAAAGTGAAAGCCAACACTGACAGATAATGAGTAAGTGAAGAACTGACAAGCTGTAATAAATCCTAAAACACACTTAAAGGCTCTATTTTTGTGGCATTGGGATGGCGAGTTCGAGAAACCCTTCGACCTTTTGGGGGTTTTGTGGTCCTTAAATTTCCCTTTGCCTGTCTGTGCAGTGTTTTTGTTCGACTCGAACAATGCTACAGGTAGCAAGGGAGGCCAAACAGATGGGAGGTTCATTCAAATGAGGCTGCGGAAAGCTAACTGTTGGTGGAAATCGTGCCAGAAATTGTGCTGAGAAAAGAAGCATGTCCCCTGGTGCGAATTCAATTTGCTGCCAATCTGATGATTGCATCAACAACAGCCAACAATAAATTGTGTATCAAAAGTATTTACATTTACAGCAAGAGTTGGACTCATTGTTGCACTTTCCTGCAAATCGAAAAAAGTGATCACAGTTACCTGTTATTGACAGCATTTTTCTTTTAAAATTCTAATTGAATTATTTAATATCTCATCTGTGCTGGTTATGACGACTTTGCATTTATTCAACAATAAAACCCTGCAAGTGTGTGTCTAAAACAGCTGCTTCAGAAAGCCTACACAGTCTGTGCTTTGCACTTGTCGTTGCACTTACTGAAATAGAGCCTTTGCTCTTTAGATTTATTGTGCGTTTTTCCCCCCAAAACCTCGGGGACTTCTTTGTACAAGAGTACAGAGAGTAATGTCATATATAGTGCCATTACACTGGAAAAATGTGGCTGTGGACCTTTGACTACCTTCTACTGCTATGGACTGGTACTTAAATAGTGATTTTCTAGTCTTCCCACTCAAAGTGCTTTTATACTACATTCACACAGTTTTGGTTTTTTAAATTCTAGTCACTTCTGTGCTTTAACCCATTGTGCACACTTATACACAATCATATACATCAGGGGCAATTCTGGGGTTCAGTGTCTCACCCAAGTACACTTTAGCACGCAGACCTGGGGAGACGGGGGCTCAAACCACTGCTGCCCTCTAGCTGGGTGTGAACGAGCATAAACAATTTTTGTTGTACATGAAAACAACATTCCTGCATCCCAGATGGTCCAATTCGTTATACAGTTGGCAATGTTTTTGGCTTTTCTGTTTCCAAAATTTCTGGCAAGGTGACCATGCTTATACCATATACAGTTAACAAGAGAACACTTGCAGTGTGTTGCTCATACCTGAGACATTTTACTGTAGTCAGAAGCAGCTCTAGTGTGGAAATAAAACCAGCAGGGAGTGGAAGCTGCTTATTTGCTGGGTCTTTCTGTCAGCAGGGGGATGAGCATGCACTGTTTTGAGGTCACAAGAGGCTATAAACCTGAACGGCTCACTCTGATCTCTGCTTTCTTATGGAGAGTTATGGAGAAAGGACAGAAATGTGACCCTTTTGTGGGAAAACATTATTGTCTATAGTGTCCCCCTTTTAGAGACCCAGTATAGGGTTTTGATGGCTAATGTTTCATTTTCTGAGTTCACGGAACAAGAGTTCATGAAGAAATAAATGGTGATTTGTGCAAGGTTTGGGGTCTATTTTTTAACTGGCAAGACTATTTGGGGTTTCAACAATTTTAAAGTGGAAAAATTGTGCCATTAAAAAATAGACAGCCAAAGGGATTTCAGCTCTCAGGTAACTTTTTCCAAAGTCACAGACATTTAATAGGTTTGGACTTGGTGATTACAACTCCTATTAAACACTCCTCAAACCTTCTCTCAACAATCAGCAGCCACTTTATGCTCTGAAATTTGTAATTGTTGATGCCAACAAAGCAAAAGACCATAAAAAAGCAAGCACTTGGCAACAGTGGGAACGAAAAACTCCATTTTAACAGGAAGAAACTTCTGACAGAACCAGTCTCATCATCTGCCGCGACCGGCTGGAGGTGAAGGAGGAACCAGCAAGAGTAACAATAACTGTGGGAAGTTTTGAACAAGACTGCTACAACGTTTGCATGGAAAGGCTCATACGTGCCGAGGCGTCAGTACCAGTTATGTCTTACATTCCTCGAATGTTCTGTATATGCTTTGAATTTTATCATTGCACAGCTAGCCTATGTATCAGTCTTCACCAGCTTCTTCCATGTTTATTTATTTATTTTTTTAATTGCAGGTATACCCTGCATGCCTCTTCACAAGTCAAGTCTATTTTCTTGTGACTCATGCATGTAACTACATGAATTGCATACTGAGCTATGAGTGCTGCCAAAAAGTGCTGGAGTGCACAGCAGGCCTCTGGATGAATGTTCTGTGTCAGATGCATGAATGACTTTTAACTGATGCTACTTTTGCTGCTGATGCTGCTTTCACTATGCAGCTGGTGTGGAGGTTTGAACCTTCTGTCTCGGCACTGCTACTTTTTTCTTGTGTCTGCCATCAAAAAGGAAAAAGTTAAAGTAGTAGATAAAAGTTTTTGGCAGCAGTTCACGACTTCATAAATACACCTTGCATTGAGTTACTACACAATAGAGTTCTTTAGACATCACTAACAAATATCACTGATTAGAAAGACGCACAATGGAGGGATCAAATAACAGAAAAAAAAGGATAGATTGAATTACTTTGGTAAAATTGCGTTCCATGTGCTCAATAAATCAACACCAAACAGTAAATGAAAAACCGAATCTTGACTATCACACAGCACTCAAAATGGACATCCAAGGAAATACTTTTCATACTGGTTGTAATCAGCCTGGAAGCTCATAGTAGGCTGTTTTCTCCTGGGAAATCGTTTTGTGCATCTACTTTTGGACAGATTTTTGCATTGCAGAAAAAGAATCCTGACAAAAAGAAAACACAAATGAATCCACAATGTATGAGAGTTCATATGATCTCCAAAGCAATGACTACTCTGCTACTGAATTTTTTTAACTATTTATTAGCGATTCATTTAACTGCATTTTAATATAATTTCCAATGCTCCTATTTTGTTAAGCTAACACTGGCTAATGTGGGAACTGTATTTTAATGTATTTACATCTAGCAGCTGTGGCAACTCTTATTCACTGATAACCATCAGTGGTCAGTTATAGTATCAGTTACAATATACAGTATCTGTATATAGTATTCGTTATAAAAGTTTATTCAGTACAAGAATCTGTTCACTAATAAATGTTTCACTGGAACATCATAACACTGGTGTAGATACTTCAGTGATTCTCCAGGAGACAGCAGCTTAATATGAGCATGCTGTACATCTATATCAGATGGATCTAATTAGTGATGATTACAGAGTGATGTGGTGTCAGATCTGGACATGCTGAGGTGAAATCCCAAAGCACTGGGCTAATGATGCATAATGGCTGATCGTCAGAGCCACGGACAGTGGCCGCAGCACTCACGGAGACTTCTGCACTGTCAACAGATGCTAATAGGCAGATCAGAGGCAGAGGTTATTTTCTCATTTTGATAAGAAAATAACATGTTTTTCATCAAAACTAGAGTTATTTGAACAAAAAAGTGAATGAGTCACAATGACATGAACACTAAACATTTGCATTATTTAAAAATCCACATGTAGAGTATTTCCTCTTACAAAGAAACAAATCTTCACGGAGGCCTTTTTGAAAATGGAGACTGCCAAGTTAGAAACTTGGTGCAATAAACCTGAATACATCCATGATCTAAACGTTATCAGGCTCCACATAAAAAAATATCAGAAATTATTTATAATATGATTGTGTGACTTTAAAAAGATTGAAAAGACTAAGAGCAACTAAAAATCAGTGGATGCACAGCTGCAATGGTGATCGGGTAGAACAAGTTACAGGACTACAAATCACAGTTGCTGTCTGAAGGTGCTCTTTAGCACAAACTACATGATGAAACTTTAAAAGGCCTGATGAATAAATACTGGGGGCAGATTCTTTAGTCAGTTGAGACTATGACACATTTGCTCAGCTAGGATCCATCCTGCTTACTGTCACTCTGGCCAGCACTCCAGTGAATGCATAGTCCTGACAGTGCAGGTGGGAGTATGATGAAATGGGGCAGCATAAGTACAAAAGGTGCTGGAGCGATGACATTTACAGATGGCACCATGAATGCCTGTTGGATGTACCAAAATGCTTGCTGACAAGTTGAGTCCCAATTTCGCCTTCGCAGAGGAAGAACATTCAAGCACGATAATGATCCAAAGCACACTGTCAAAATCACACAACAGTTTCTGAAAATGAAAAAAGGGAAACTATGACATGGGCAGGTCTCATGACATAAATCCAGCACAATACCTTTGTGGTATTTTAGACACCTCTGGCAAAAATGTCTGTGAATAATAGTAGAACATATCTGAAATGTATGCAGTGTTTATACAGAAGAAGGACTCACATACAGGAGACCTGGACAAGGCCGTAGATTGTTCCCAACCCATCAGCAGGACTGCAAGGAGGAACAGCATGAGCGCTGCCAGAGATACAGAATGACCTCCCACACGCCACTGGTGTAACCCAACTAATCAAGCATTCAGAAACATGAGATGTCCTTTAGCAGGCTCTGTGCTTGTTCTCTGCTCACCATGCCACCAAAAGAATACCTGAACTGGCAGGACCACCACTGGCTCTCTGTGCTTTTCACAAATGAGAGCAGGTTCACCCTGATTACGTGACAGACATGAAAGGGCCCGGAGAAGCTGTTAAGACCGTTGCGCTGCCTATAACATCTTTCAGCAATGGGTCCTAGGTTCATCCTGGGGCATGACATTGCTTTCAACACCACAAGGTTGCACCTGAGACTGCCTGGGTGCTCAGTGATGGTATGGTTCAGATCTGATAGGAGATCCCCTAGGACACCATCCATTTTCTCGTTAGGAGCTTTACAAACTACCAATTCACATTTTAAGTTGCTACAATGAAATTTCGGTAACATGGCCTAGCCTGCCGAATTATTTTTTCACTTTGATTTTTGGGGTGTCTTTAAACTTCGCTCACTGTAGGTTGATAATTTTCATTTCCATCAGACAATGTGGCATCTTTTCATTCCTAAAAATCATTACCCAGTTCACATCAGGATAGATATTCAGCATGATCCTTTCCCCCCTTATTGTGATCTCATTGTGTTTTCTAAGTGTTCCAATACTTTCTTTTTTTCTTAGCAGTTTATATACACGATGAGCCACGTTCTTTCTTCAAGACTGAGTGGGCACTGTTCTGCTGCTATGATCTCCAGCATCAAAGACCTTAGACACATTCAGTTGTAATTAGTGTTCACGGTGAAGTGAAAGCCCACAGGCCCAGCTCAAAAAGCTCAACAAACTGACTAAAATTAAGGCTGGCAAACTGTAAGCAAACTAGATCAGGCATAATGTCATTGAGGATATAGTGTGCAGCACAGTTTTACCATATTTTCAAGATTTAAAGATGATTTTGTCACTTTGATAATCAGGTGAGAAGTTTTTCAAATTGTTTTTCTTTTCTGCATTTTATATATTTAGTCTTTATCCTTCAAGCTCGGGTCCTGCGCCAAACCCATGCTACTGCACAGAGATCTCGGATGTTCTTGGGATCTGCTGGAGACACTCACCTACCTTGGACCACTGTCCTAGTGTCCTATCTAAAAGTGTGCCTTCACCCTCCACATCTTCTCAAGCTCTCAATTCAATTCAATTCAATTTTATTTATACAAATCACAACAGTTCCCTCAAGGTGCTTTATATTGTAAGGTAGACCCTACAACAGGGGTAGGCAACGCCAGGCCTCGAGTGCCAGTGTCCTGCAGGTTTTAGATCTCACCCTGTGTCAGCACACCTGAATCAAATGATTAGTCCATTACCAGCCCCCTGGAGAACTTCAAGACATGTTGAGGAGGTAATTTAGCCATTTGAATCAGCTGTGTTTGATCAAGGACACATCTAAAACCTGCAGGACACTCGAGGCCTGGAGTTGCCTACCCCTGCCCTACAATAATACATACAGAGAAAAACCCAACCCAATCATATGACCCCCTATGAGCAGGCACTTTGGTGACAGTGGGAAGGCAAAAACTCCCTTTTAACCGGAAGAAACCTCCAGCAGAACCAGGCTCAGGGAGGGGCGGCCATCTGCAGCGACTGGTTGGGGTGAGAGAAGGACGACAGAACAGCAGACATGGTGTGGAAGAGAGCCCTTGGTAGTTCTCGATCTTCTCATGTGCCTTCTTCCTGATGTTGCTATCACTTGTAAATCTACATCTGTCATTTTCCTCTGCTTGTACGCCACTACTATGTCCGGTTGGTTAGCCATCACCAGTTTGCTCGTCTATATCTGGAAGTCCGACAGAATCTTAGCTTGGTCATTATCAACCACCTGAGGGGGCGTGTTTAGGATACCAGCCACTTCTTCTCTCTGGCAGACAATGTCAATAGCAGCTGGATGGTGTAGTGGTAACACTACCCTTTGGTGGTGACCAGGGTGTCTGTATCCAGAAAGGGTGCCTAGGCTAGTAAAACTAACACCTCGTGATTCACTTTGACTTTACATAATAAATTTCTAAAACATGTCCTCATCTCTTAAGCTTCAATCGACACCTCGTTCAGTAATGTCACGCTGCACACTTCAGTAATGTGAAATTTAATGACCAGTGACAGGCCCATAAAACAGACCAGAGCATGGCAGAAATTTCAAGGGTTTTTTCATCTTTTTTTTTTCTGGCAACACAAAGTCATCAAGCTCACTTTCCGCCTCAGCCTTGCTGCTCACCTTGACAAGATTCAAACTCAGCAGAGATCTGTTCCATGTCACAGGGGAAGAAATATTGACTGCCTGTCATAGCATTTAGCTTCGAAGGACATGGATTCCCTAAAATATGTTGCAGAAAATTCTTCACTTGTCTGTGGTATTCTACCGTTCAAGAGGCAGTTTACTTTTTAATTACAACTTTTGTTTTGATACTGCATGCAAGTCATATGTTTTTTTTTTTTTAATGATTTCTTGGACTATTACTATTGTTATAATAAATGAAGCAGTTTGTGCACCGTTCCCCTGCTTGGCCTTCAACAGGTTGGGAAATGATGCACAAATAATATTCTTTTTCATAACGTTTTTTAAAATCTTTTTTTCCATTTCCATTATGCATTACATTCCAGTATAAGACCGGTAATGCATTAGTAGTCCCAATCACTTATGTATTGTAGTATATTACAGTAATGGAAGCTGGAATGGAATGCAACCTCCATCCCATTTTCTTTTCTGTCTGTCCTTGTTTCTTTCTCTTGTCTTTTTTCTTATTTTCTCTTGAGGCCAGGTCACTGTTTCCATGCTCTCAAACACAATCAGTATCAAAGTCACTAGTCCATTGACCCCCTCTAATAAACAGGCACCCTCCTTAGGGTCTAAGAGCTGTTTTTCCTTTAGAGGAGGCATGCAGTGGATCAGTTTCCCATGTGTCTGGTCTAAAGTTATTAAAAACTGCACAACTGTTCTAAAAATCTAGAAAGAAATCATAGTATATATTATAGTATAGACTACACTGGAAACAAATGGTACACCTAAAACACATCTGCGCAGCCATGGAAACGCCACGAAGCTCCTGGCACACAGTTTTTGTGCAGATGTTAATTTCAGAGGTCGTTTGGAACTTTGACTTTTATCCATTATGCAATGGGACTGAAAAGACTGCATTTAAAGATCAAGAGGTCTGTCCCAGTACTCCCACATCCATATAGTGTGTCTTGCCCCGCCCCACCACCACTGGTACTTCACTATAATTAATGGGGCTTTAATTTTATTTTCACATCATATAATGTGTTATGCACCTAAGTTGCATTTGTGTGCAATTATTGACCTCTTACTTTAAAACATAAGTGCCTCACATCATGTTGGATATAATATGTTTGTGTACACAATGCACCTAACCACACAGTTTAAATCCTTTCTGTGCAATAGCAGCAGCTCATAATTGAAATACAACTCCTTTGATACCCAATGAATTACACAGCTAAAGGCAATAAAGACATTCAGGTTGCAATTCACATTAATGAAAGCATGTTCCATTAATGTGCTCTGTCAGTAAACATCCCTCCCATGCATAGTCACAGTCACATATTATTCTACGCAGCTCGGTCTGTATTCAGCCAAGGGAACAGGAAGACAATGCATCAAAGAAGAAGAGACAGTCTTGGAGAAAAGGAGCATAACATGATTACAGACATCACTTTGGATGGTTGTACAGTCTGATGAGCAAGAAGAAACGCTCCTTACATTGAACCTTCACAGCGAAGCTAAATATAAACACCAGCTTTCTCAGAGGGAATTACAAATGGATGAAAGTGAGGAGTAAGGGTAACTTTTCTGGCCCCTTCCCTGCTTTCCCAAACTGCGTTTGATGGGCTTATTAAATTGGCTGGTGCCTGGCCAGTTTAACAGCATGACCCCTATTTTTGAATGTTTAATATATACAGGGCGAGTTGCCAAGGTTTTCAGGCTCGTCACACCTGGGCTGCACAATCATTAGATGTATAATTGGAATTCGATTTGATTAAATTTTCATTAAACATGTAATGCATCTTGGGGTGGGGGAGGGGGGATGCAGCCTTTTCCTTTGCTGGTTTTAGAAGAATATATGTGGCAACTGATGCATGAAATTAATGGCAGCTTCTTTTGGTCAGCCATACAGCAACAACTGCGCAGATCATGAACAGCAGGATTTTTAAAAAAAAACAAAAACAAGTATTGATTATTAGAGTGCAGATGAGGACAGAAGAGAAATATACATGTCTTCATCAGCATGCTACTTAGCTGATGAATCTTTTTTTATGTTATTTAAGTTAATAATGTAAAAATAGCACCACTTTTTATAAAATGAAGGAACAATAGGCAGACTAATGATATTGGTGTGATTTTTTTTAAAAACATACTTATATCAAAAAACTGATAAAAATGTAACAATTTCAAGCTTGAAATATTTGAAGACTGGAGATTTCTGTAAAGTGGAAATATTATGGTGCTTGCAAGATCTGCCCTGATTGTTTTAATGTCATTCCAGGCACAGCTTATGCTTCTCAGAGCTATCATTAGTCGAGATAAATGTTTTCAGATGAGAACAAACAACAAAAATTCATTTAATTTAAACAACAATATAATTTTTAACATAAAAAACATTGTCGCAGCTGAATTTTACTTGTAGTCCTTTTTAAAAAAACAAAACAAACAAAACCCTGGAGTTATTGGATCTGGAATTATTTACCTCACAGAAGCTAATGTAAATCAATTGATCGCAACTAACACACTAACCAACCAACCAACCAACCAACCTGATGACATCAAGTTCTTTATACACGTACTGTTTCATGTCCACTGCGAGCCTTATCAGCACCTGCTTAATGCAGAAAGCAAATCATCTAACACCCAGAGATTATAAGTGCAAGTATAACATAATTATAAAGCGGTAAATCATAACATCCTTGTACTAGCAAAACATTTGAGCTCTTGTTCACTTGTGAAGTTCAAACAAATTACCTTAACTGTACTCGTTTTGTTGTTGTGTTTGATTCCATTAGTGCAGCTGGGGTAACAAAGGGATTAGCAGTCATCCATGTTACCAGGACAGAAACAAACCATAAGGACTATAATAACCAAAGCAGCCAATCTGTAGCCTAGAAGTGTCACTTGGAACATTTTGTTTGACTGCAATTAGCATGTTTGTGCTCACATTAACCAGCATACAAAAGCAAGGAATGAACATGCTGAGAGCTCACAATCAGAGGTGCCCTGAGGGAAAAAAGACACCACACTCACTTTCTAACTACCTCTTTGGTGTTCTAATTACAGCAGGAAAGCCTCTGTTAGCTTAGCACTGAAAGAACATGAAAGTTACTAAAAAGCATAACAGAGACTACAAACAAGGCAACACAGGGACATGCTCAAAGGAACGCCTAGGGTCAGTGATGTTTGTTTATTCATTTTTTTTGCAAACTGAAAACTTGTGTGGTGATATAATACATGGCGGACACAAGTTAAGACTTTATTTGTGTGTGTAAATATATGCTCACTGGCCACAGTTGAACAGGTACACCCGTTTAACTGACTGTTAATGCAAATATCTAAAGAGCCAGTCATAGAAAGTTCAAGGTGAGCATCATAATGGAGAAGGAAGGTCATTAAAGTGATTTTTAGTGTGGCATGGTTGTTAGTGCCAGATGGTTTGGACTCACATACTGATCTATTGGAACTTTCTGACATTACCATCTCTGGGGTTAACAGAGAATGGTATGAAAACAAAAATACATCATCCACTGCGGACCTGCTCTCTCGGTAAAAATGTTTGTTCATGTAAGAGGTCAGGTCAAGCTGGGAATAGGAAGGCACAGGTAACAACCACTTATTATGACTAAAGTACACACAAGAACATCTCTGAATGCACAACACTGGACAACAGGATTGGAAAAAACATAGTCTGGTCTGATGAGAATTTCTGCTGTGTCATTTGGATGCCAGGGGCAGAATTTGACATAACGAGAAAGCGGCTGATGGTGCAATGGTGTGGGGAATATTCTCTTGACGCACTGCGCACACCACAGTCTACCTGAGATCATATCCATCCCATGGCCTTAATGTACCCGTCTTCCGATGACTGCGTTCACGAGTATAACACACCCTGTCTTTAAGCTCACATCCTCTCAAACTGGTTTCCTGAACATGGAAGTGGCTTCACTGTACTCAAACGACATCCAAAGTCACCAGATATCAATCCAATAGAGCATCTTTGGCAACTGGAAGTTCGCAGCATGGATGTGCAGCCAAGAAATCTGAAGCAACTCCATGATGCTATGCCGTGTCAAGTCAATACTGAAAAAAAAATCTGTGACGAATGTTTCCAGCACCTTGTTGACAGGAAAAATTAAAGCAGTTTTTTAGGCAAACTTAGAATGTAGGGGCTGGTGAGTGTAAGTACCATGTTACAGCACAGAAACACTGCATACGATCCATGCAAGCAGGTGGGTTAGTGCGGGTACAGCACCTTTTTTAAAACATATGGTTTGACTGACAAGTGATCCCTAAGGTGGGGAGTGTGAACACCAGTGATAATGACAACATTATTTTACAAATCATGCACATATAATCCCTCCTACATCAAATGCCCTTTAAATAGGGACACCAGATGTTATTTTGAACATTCAGGCAGCAGGTAAACATCCCAGACTGCTTTAGGCTGAATACAAACTTCGAGAGGGGAAAGTACAGAAGCCTCACACTTTCTGCCACCTCTCTTTCTCCCTCCATTCTTCCAGTGTTTCTCCAGAGCTGCTTGCTTACTATAGAGGTGAAATCAAGTGGAACCACAATTACCTTGGCCTCCTATTGTTTGTATGGTGCTGTTTTCACAAAGGACAATCCCCTCCACCAAGCAGGAGAGAGACAGTTGAGAAAAACTAAAGCAAAAGGTTATACATGCTGTGTAAGGGAACTATAGCCAGTGTTCCTCCAAGGAAGGAGCTGCTCATATTGTAAAACTAAGGGTGGGGCCTGGAGTAAAGTAAGCTCGTGGTCTGTGTGTGGAAGAAGTTGACAGATGCATCATGTCTGTTGAGACACATGTGATACATCCATGAACTCTGTCCAGAAGCAATGGCAGGAAGAAGCAAACAAACAAACATGCAAGAGTGAAGGACATTTTTCATTTGCAGTCCCTCTCTGCCTCATTTCTGCTTGGAAAGTATATCTGGTAATTCCTTTTAGCATTTGTTTATTTTTTAATTCTTTCACCTTCCTGAGAGCTTGACAGCATCTGTAATTGACAGCTCAGTCACACTAGAGTAAAAACAGCAATGCAATCTCGTTGTAACTACAAAAAAAATTCATGGATGCAACAACCGCTGGGCAACCACTTGCAACTGTGAGGTGACTGCATGACTGGTGACTTGCATGACTCGTGTTTCCAAACTTGGACTGGAATCACTTTCAGACAGATTGGAGAAGAACCACGGTTCCCAAGTAGCTAAACTGCCATCCTGCATCAACTACGCCATTACTTAAGGGCGATCGTGGCTCAAGAGTTGGGAGGTCGCCTTGTAATTGGAAGGTTGCCGGTTCGAGCCCTGGCTCGGACAGTCTCGGTCGTTGTGTACTTGGGCAAGACACTTCACCCGTTGCCTACTGGTCGTAGTCAGAAGGCCCGGTGGCACCAGTGTCCGGCAGCCTCATCTCTGCCAGGGTGGCTGTGGCTACAATGTAGCTTGCCATCACCAGTGTGTGAATGGGTGGATGACTGGATGTGTAAAGCGCTTTGGGGTCTTTAGGGACTAGTAAAGCGCTATACAAATACAGGCCATTTACCATTTTTACTTGCGGAGGGATTTTCCTGAGCGACTTACTCGCTAGCCAGACTGTATTCATGGTGGTCCTCAATATAATTCAGCTGCTTCTCTAAAAAGGAACACATCCACAAACTCTACCAATCAACTGGTTAAAGCATTTGGCAATTTATTTGAAATAATATTTGAAAAGGAGAAACGTATAAATGACGAAACACTGCTTCCATTATATTTAATAGTTAAAGTTCCACAACTGCAAAGACTGAAGCGAATTTGCAGTTTACTGAAAAGCTTGGGTTCACTTTCTCCATGCTAATTGCCTGATAGAATAAGAGACAAGAAAAAAACTGGTTTCCAGTTTTGTGTCTCCTCCTCAATGCAGTTGCAACAATATCATTACCAAAAACCTTTTAAGATCTAGACACAATGCAGAATAACAATACAGATTCCAGCACAAGCAACCAATTACACAAGCTAAAGTGCAATCACATTAACATTGTGAAATATGAGCAGTCACCACCTTAAGCTGTGAACGCTAACTCTGTTTTACATCCATGCACAAGATCTGACACCCTCGGGGAGAAGCTGAAGGAAAAGCAGGAAGGTTGAAAAGGGAGACAGCGAGACGATTTATCTCTCCCAGCAGATGCAGAGAGTGCTCCTTGGGCTCCCAGTCAGCTGCCAGGACAGTTTACAAGCTGCAAAATGGATTGATTGTCCATGGATCCTTGTCCCTGCGTTGCTGCCAACTGCGAGCTAATTAAAGAGCACTTTCTCTGGAGGAACACTGAGCAGCAACCAAGCACATTCTATTTACTCTTAAGAAAGCATGCTGCTCTAAACAAAAGGATCAATCTGTAGCCTGCAAGACACAAGTTACTACGATGATTTCTTTTTTACTTTGAAATCATGAATAAATATACATCTTTAAAACACAAAGCAATAGGAAAAACATTCGAGCAAACAGGGTTGACACCCATTACCTCGGTATTGTCAGTCTGCCTTTGCAGGTGCATGTAAAATGCAAAGGGCAACCTACCTAATGGAAAGAGAGGAACGTTTTAAGCAAGCTATGCTAGACCAGTAGTCAGTGCAATGTATACTGTAAAACAGCAACAGATCTACATTTAAACGGAGCATTTGTGCTGTTAAAAGTGGGCATATATTTTGCTGAAGCTGCTTCTGTACTTTGTCCTGACATATACCTCTGAGAAGGTCGGGAAACAATGCTGTTATACGTTTGTTCTTTTTAATCTAAAATATCTAGGGTAGAAAAGCCATTAAATGAATAAATGGCAGCAATCAGCCATTCTTATTCCATCACACGCTGAGCTTTAAAGCTTTAAAAAGACAACTGCAGAGGCATTTATCAGTTTGCATTCACTTCTGTGTATGCTTTAATTTCAGATAATGAAGTAAAAGTTTCAGCAGGACAGTTGCAAAGCAGCAGTGCCTGGCGGCTGATGGACACCAACATGCTTTTTTTAAAATGCATGTGAATCATTGGACCAGCAGCATGAGTCAGTGTGAAAGCTGCAGCAAATATTGAGATCTACTGACACACATGTGAATCATAGTATTATCTGGACCCAATTACGAGAATCACTCATTCATTTTTATTGTGTACTCTCCTCAAGAGCAAAATGTAAACAAGCGCCTTCACTAGGAGAGAGAGAAATCGCACTGTGTCAATGTCCATGTCCAATTGGTAGATGGACATTGTCCTTTACATTATATATAATTACCTGACAGCTACAGACCATTCCATTTTAGTCCTGCTTGACTTATCTGCAGCCTTCGATACTATTGATCATGCTACTTGTATTAACAAACAAAACTGGGTTGGCATCACTGGTAGTGCTCACAAATGATTTTCTTCTACTTATCAAACAGATACTTCAGAATTCATATTAATCAGCGTACGTCCTCATCTGCACTGCTAGTATGTGGAGTCCCCCAGGGCTCAGTCCTTAGACCAATTCCGTTTTCTTTATATGCACCTATGGAATCTCGTACCATTGCTATGCAGGTGATAAACATTTATAGTTTGGCAGCCTCTCCTGCCTCAAAGAATGTATTCAAATTGCGTTCATCTCAACTCCTGTTAAACTGAGCTTCTAGTGCTTGGCCCAGACAATTTCTCTAAGGAGGTTAGTGATGTAATCATCACTCCCCTGACCAATAACATGAACCTTGTTTCTGTTAAAAACCTTGGCATCATCTTTGACCAACACCTGAATTTTGAAAACCAAAGCTCACACAGTCTTGTTTCCTTCATCTCAGAAATATTGTAAAAAATCAAACCTTTACTGTCATTCAATCACCTTGAACTTTTTGTGCACACTTTAATTTTCTCCTTGATTATAATAATTCAATTTTCACGTGTGTCTCTCAGTCCTCCATAGCTCGTCTCCAATTAGCAGCCTTGCTGCTGCATTCTGCACTAACAAAAACTAGCAGGCGGTCACATATTATACCCATCCTTGCAATCCTTCACTGGCTTGCAGTGAAATTTAGGATCCACTTTAAAATTCTGCTATTAACATATAAAGCTCTACATGGACAGGCCCCTGCTTATATAACAGAGATTCTAAGACCTTTTCAGTGTAGCCGGCCTTTCCCATCGTCTAAACAGTGTCTCCTAAGTGACATTCGCTTTGATTTTAAAACCAGAGATCATGCTTTTGAGGTTGTTGCGCCCAAACTGCAGAACAGCTTTCCTCAGTGAATCGGTTTGGCTCACTCTGTTATTTCTTTTAAATGACAGCGGAAAACTCATTTTTATAGGTTAGCATTTCCTTAATCTTTCCCCCTTCATTTTTGGCCATAGTTTGCAACAACTTGTTGGAATTCATGTCTGCCAGTATGGCTGATTTTCTGTCTGTTTATGTGCCTGTATGTTTGAACATATACACTTATTTTAAATGTGTGGCTTTTATTTGAACTGTGAAGCACTTAACTCTGTTTTGAAAAGTGCTTTACAAATAAAACTATAAAATAAAGTAATACAATTATAGTTATTATCTGTTGTAGATTTATTTGTGTTTATGGTTAGTAAAGAAGCTTTAACCTTTTTAACCATTATGCATAAAATAACATTATATGAATAATCTGGGACATTTTAATTCGTGGATCTCTTTCCAGGTGAGTCACGAGTACAGTCTGAGTCACCGTCCTTTATTTTTGTGTGTTGCTCTTTACTGTATCTTTGCAGCAGAGACACCTGAAAAGGTGGTGAAACAGCAGATCAGACAGCTAGCTGCTTAGTTCAATATCCAGATTGGCAGCATAAACCCCTTGAAATATGGTATGTATTTTAACCATAGTCTATATACTAAATATAGACTGTGACAGCGACTGTGACATCAACCCATTTTTTTGAACTTGACAATGTGAAGCCTCAGCATTAATCTCACCACCACGTTAGTCTTTTGGATCCTGAGGCATGAAATTTAGATGAACAGGTGGATTTCTAAATTATCAGCTAATACTAACAAGCTTGGTTTGTAAGCGGCATTCTGCGTGGTTCCAATGACACACTCATATCGGTTATTTAGTGGAAGCTGTGGAAGACCTCCTGTGTGGTATCGGTACCAAAGACCTCCCATCCCAAGGACCTCAGCAGCTACAGGCCGGTAGCCCTGACATCGCATCTGATGAAGACCCTCGAGAGGTTGGTTCTAAACCATCTGCGCCCCCTGGTGAGGTCTTCATTGGATCCGCTGCAGTTTGCTTACCAACCTGGCACTGGGGTGGAGAACGCCATCATCTACCTCCTGCACCGAGCTCTGACTCACCTGGAGAAGCCTGGAAGCACTGTGAGGATCATGTTCTTTGATTTCTCCAGTGCTTTTAACACCATCCAGCCACGACTTCTGAGAGACAAGCTGGAGCTATCGGGAGTGGACCACCACATGTCCCAGTGGATACTGGACTACCTCACAGAACGTCCACAGTATGTGAGGTCACAGGGCTGTGTCTGTGATACACTGGTCTGAAGTACGGGGGCCCCACAGGGAACTGTACTGGCACCGTTCCTCTTCACCCTCTACACTGCAGACTTCTCCATAAACTCCCCACCTACAGAAGTTCTCTGATGACTCTGCCATAGTCAGCCTCATCACAGGTGAGGATGACTCAGAGTACAGACAGTGGACTCTGGACTTTGTAGACTGGTGTCAGCAAAACCACCTGCTGATCAACGCCGGGAAAACGAAGGAGTTGTTGGTGGACTTCCGGAGACGCAGACCTACCACACTGACACTGGTGAACATCCAGGGAGTGGACATTGAGATAGTGGACTCATATAGGTACCTGGGTGTTCACCTGAATAATAAACTGGACTGGGGCCACAACACTGATGCTCTTTACAGGAAGGGTCAGAGCAGACTCTACCTGCTGAGGCGGCTGAGGTCATTTGGAGTCCAGGGAGCGCTTTTAAAGACCTTCTATGACTCTGTGGTGGCATCTGTCATTTTTTACAGTGTTGTATGTTGGAGCAGCAGTTTATCGGCAGCTGAGAGGAAGAGGTTGGACAAACTCATTAGGAAGGCCAGCTCTGTTCTGGGATGCACCCTGGACCCAGTGCAGGTGGTGGGAGACGGAAGGACTCTGGCCAAAATAACATCTCTGATGGACAGAGTCTCCCACCCCATGCATGTAAATGTTGCTGAACTGCAGAGCTCCTTCAGTGACAGACTGCTGCATCCTAGATGCATGAAGGAGCGTTTCCGCAGGTCCTTCCTCCCTGCAGCTGTCGGACTGTACAATCAGAACTGCTCCCAACAAACATAGATGTTTACATCAATGCTGTAACTGCAATAATTTAATCAACCAATTCGCACTACAACATGGTTTGCCTCTTATCTGTAGTTATTTTTATTTAATTTAATAACGGTACAGTACTCTGTATATAGTAACCATTGTCCTTAATGTAAATATATAAGAAAAGTGTGTATGTTTCTGTTCTGTGTCCTGTGTACTCTTTGTTTGTATATGTGTCTTTTTGGCTGCTGTTACAAACAAATTTCCCCTTGTGGACAATTAAAGGATTAAAGGATTATTCTTAGTCCAGAGTAACATGCTAGTTAAATGCCAGAATTTCCATCACTTTTTGGGATTGGCCAAATTAAACAGCAGGTCATATTATTTGTCATATAATTTAACTTCCCAGAAAGGAACACACAGTACAGACACAGAATAGATGCAGTTCAGTGAGTCCAATTACCGGAGGTGAGGCCTAGCAGACAACACTCAGCTGTCTGTGTCGGGACATCTGCCAATCAAAGTGACATCCAAGTAGATGGTGAGGAATTTATGGATGAATTAGAAAAACAAAACAAAACAACTAAACATCCCCACTGTTGTTGTTATAAACTGGGAAACTATTGACAGAGGATAGTCTGTACCAGGCTGTAAACATGCTTTTTATAATGGTGCATTTTAGCACAGGAGTGTATGGGACTCTACTCATTAGGTAAACCTAGCATACCACAAGTCAGCCAGTATTACAGCTAGGGGTAGGTACTGGGGTGGGTGGAAATGATTAGCAGTGAGTGTATTAGCATACATAAAGATTTGCACTAAAAACAATATCTAGTTAAGACTGAAAGTAAGGCGTATCTTGAGAGAGATATATTTGCATATATCTGGTTGTAAAGAACTGCACTGAATACTCTCAGGATGATCAGTTATCCATAAGTTGCTGACACTGTAAACCAAAATGCCTGCCTGCTTGTGGTGCTAAGAGAAAGTTGCATGATTAGGGGAATTTCCTGGCTTCATCCTCTGGTTACTTAGAATCCCTGTGCAAACCTTCAGGGCAATCTATCCGAATTTTCAATTAACAAAGCCAACAGACCACACAACATTGCCACAGATCCCATTGGAAAGACTGCAATAAATGAAAGAAAGTAGTCATAACCACTTACAGCTTGCTCTTGGCTACAGGTGAGGTGATTTTTTTTCTTTTGTCTCACAAGCCAAAGGAAAACTGTCAGCTAGCTCCAGTGCCATTGCACATTACACCCTGGATAACTCTTGTTTGATCCGTCAACAAGTCAATTGCAAAGATGCTTTAATTTCTAAAACAAAAAACTTTCCTTATAACTCAGAAATTATGAAGTCATTAAGCACCGGTACACTACTGGTCAGTTTTGATGACAATCCTTAATGTGAGTCAGTGACATATTTCCATGCATGCAGACGCACCAGTGCAAGAGTACTCGTCCACTCTGGTGAAGCCTGGTAGACAGTCACAGCGATGGCTGCCGGGCAGGTTGACGCACACCGTGTTGGACTGGCAGTAGTGCATCTGCGTCGCGCACTCATCAATATCTGAGGACAAAGAGAGAATATGCAGTGGGTTAATAATTCTTTAGGCTTCTTTAAAGACACACCTACTCCTTTTGGAACTAACAAGTAAATTGTTTTTAATCACCTCCCAAAGGAAAGGTGTCCGAGCCCCATCTTGATGCACAAGTTATTAATTAGAGTTGTGCACAACCAAAACTGCACCCACTGAAAAACTCAGACAAACAAAGACGCTTAAATTTAAGTATTGCTTTAATTTATGGTTTAAATGGAACGGTCATGCCCAGTACAATGGAGAGAGAGAGAGCGTGACAACTGACTGTGAATCGAGCACACCAGAAGCAATCTCAACAAGGAGGAGAAAGGAAAGGAAAAGGCTGATGAGATAAGGACATATCAACTGAAGAGGACAGAGGAGAGCAGGGAGTACAGCATCTTCGCTGACATCTATTATGTGGAGCTAATATCATGATATATTACGCCTTCTCTTCATACACACAGGCTCTCTCCTCCTAATGTAGCTTGAAAGACATCGTATGAGCACTAAAACATGGAGCTTGGGGAAGCATTAGCAGAGCTGGATGACTGCTGATGAAATGGGATTGGAAACACACAAGGGAGGCGTTATGCAGAAGGGAGCCCTAAATTCACGCGCGTGCGTTTGTACAGTGCCGAGTATTTATGCGGATGTGAGCAGAAGAGAACCGGTTTCCCGAGGCTAACAGGCCTTTCCACCACTTAAGGGAAGGAGAGCGTGAGGACAGCATTTCCATATCCTCTCCTTGGATAAATACATTCCAGCCTCGAGGTGTTCAGCTCACACTTTCCCCTTACAATAGAATGAATGCGTATGAAGTATGTAATTGCCTTACATGCAACACCCATAAGGTTTTTTCTCGGTGAGTTTCATCCTTGGAGAGTGCACAGTAGGAGTGTTAAATTCCACAAAGAGAGGCCGATCATGTATTCAGACATACAAAGGCTCGCCGGCCTTCGGTGTTACAAAAAAAAAGCATTGATCTCCTGCATCAAAAACATGGAACTTATTTGAGCGCTTTGAGGCTGAGCGACAGCACCCGAATCTGATTTTCATCTTGTACTGAAGCACTGCTCCGCCTAAAAAGCTTACTCATTTGATTAACCTTTATTGGCACAAGGTGCCAAACTGTTGTTCAAAGGTTGATGACAGCCGACACGGAGACTCAATAAGTCAAAGTCGAGCACTCGCTGCTTTTGTTTCGCTTCCGCTTAGAGCAAGACGACCCTCTGGTGTCAAGCCTGAGGCCGTGGCAAGACTTTTCTGTCTGCATCTCCTGTGTTTGGAAAAGTCTGTGTGTGTATTCGCCCTCTGCTGCCTCCTCTGGGAGCATTGTTGCAGGTGAGGTCTGCTGACAGAACTGAAACTGTCATTTCACGGCGGGGGGATGGAGGAGAAGCGGTTCGTTTTTCTGTTCGTTTTTTTGCCAGAGTGTATGTGTGTGTGTGTTTCTCTCTGCCTCTCTTCTCCCTCCCCACACCCCCATCTCTCTGCCCCAGACACCACACCCCACCTCCACCCTTCCCCTTCCCAATATGAGCTCACTTTCTTCATCTCTCTGCTGCTTTATTCATGCTGTGATGTAGGTCAGGGCTGGGTAGGGGAACAGCTAAAAATAAGGCAGGATAGGACTCTGTGCATGCATGAGTGTGCGCGTGCTTGTTTACGTTAGCTCATTTCTTTTTTGTGTACTTGTGTGTGTCTGGGAGAGAGATGGGTAAAAATGAGGGTGCTGTGTGCTTGGATGTTGTGAGACAGAAAGAGAGAAGAACCTTGTTCTTTTGCTGTCGTCTGTATATGTGTGCGCACTAGTACATTCATCTCCTCTTACTGTAGGGGTCAATGGAAACAGCTTTCTATGTTACAACAATATTGTTTCTCGTTGATGGAAACTCCTTTATTTCCTTTACCCAGATACTCACAGATTGTGTGAATGCATTACTGAAGGTGTCTGTAAATGCAAGCTTATAGGACTCAGCCACTGCAGCTGATCAGTCACTTTTATTTTCTCTGTTTGAAGTCCATGAGATGAAACTGCTGCTACAGCCTCTGAATGAAACAGAGATGGAAATACATTTTGAGATAAGTCCCTTTGACTTCAAAAGTGACTGTCAGCAAATGTGAGACTTGATGGAGAAAGTGCCCTTGTGTGTGCCTTCACCGGTGAATGTTTTTCCAGTGTTTTACTTCCAGCAAACTTTGAATTGTTACTCAATTTAATTTTCAGGTTTGCACACTGACTATCACTCAGCACTAGGCCTTACATTTTTAAAGAGGGATAGAGTTCAGTTAAATGGGTTGCAAAGGATGAAAGGGCTTCTCAGGTATTGTTCTTTTAATCCAGATCACTGTTTAGCTAAGCAGTAATACAGCTTATATGGAAAAACTCTTTATATCAAACAATTCACAACCTAAGTTCAACTTATAAATGGGGTATTTGGGTGAAAAACACTGTATTAGACAGTGTCATGTGGTTCATCTCACATTTGAACCTTGCCCTATTACAGTCGTGTGAAAAATAATGTTTTCAAAGAAGTCTATGAACTCTTGTGAAAAATGAAGCATTCCCCACGATTCAATAACTTGTAGCAATAGAATGAAGCAATCGTTTTCAGTATGACTATCAGTCTCTCACATCATTGTGACGCAATTTTGGCCCACTCTTTTTCACAACGTTGCTTCAGTTCATTGAGGTTTGGGGGCATTGATTTATGCACAGCTCAGTTGTATCATTTCAGTTGGGTTGAGCCTGGACTTTGGGCCATTGCAGCACATCCTTGTCTTTTTCAGCCCTTCTTTTGCAGAGTTGCTTCCATGTTTGTGATCATTATGTGACCGAGTTTCAACCAAGCATTAGCCGTCGGAAAAAAATCACCTCACATTCAACTCTAGGATCTAAAGGAGCTCATTAAGTCAACTCAACGACTGCAAAGTGTCTAGGTCCCAAATCACCACCCCTCTGCCACCATGATATAAGGTGTGTAGAGAGCTTTAACATTTAACATGCTAACTGAGCTCTGTAGAGCCTGAGATGTAGTTTGTGTTTTGTTTGTGTTTTTTGCAGTTTATGTGAACATTGCACAGTCTGACCTTGGGGTGAATGTGCACTTCTGATTGTGGCATTATGTTAACACACACCTGAACCCTCCAAACTACCAAAATATCTCTTTCTTTAAAAGGTGGCAACGCTGATGATCAGCTAACCAAGTGCATTTCATTATCAGCGCATGGCTGCTACTCTTACTCTTCCTGCAGAAGAAGAAAGGGTGTTCTCAGTGCTCATTCAAAAAGTATGTTTTCAAAGGCAGACACCACTATATGTATATGTTTTGTATTTGAATCTGTACGTTGTTTACACTGTGTTCTTTATGTCATGTAGCTCAGCTCACATATGAACTTTGTGCTATTACAGTCGTGTGAAAAAGAAGTCTATGTATCATTTCATTTGTATTTCCTACTTTCCTGTCTTTTGATGCGAATGGAGGGTTAACCGTTCCTATTGTGAGCAGTTGTTTTGTGTCTATGCTTTATTTCAGATGGCACTAGCTAGCGTGAAACAGAATGACAAATGGAACAATGTTGTCATGTTTTGTGTTGAAGCTTTGCCAGAGAAAATCTAGAGAATTTTCTCCAACCCTTTTATCCCGGTGTACTTTATATCCAACCAAATAGATTTAAAAAAAAGTAGTGGTGAGGTGGCTAGTGTAGTGAAGAGTGCTTGGATCTCTACAGAGGAGAAACCAAACACACTCCACAAAATAGAGCCAATGCAACAGGACAAGACTCAGCTGCACACCTGCACTCTTAAGGATGTCAATGTTCACATTTTGCCCTGAGAAGACTTGAAAGGGTTGAAAGAGGACTAAAAGAGGCCATCTATGTCCACTGCGAACAACCATCTTTGAACAGAGGTGGTGGCTTACAAGACCAGCTATCAGACATCTTGAGAACCTTTCTTGGGTATTTCAGCCTCACATTCACACTTTTCGCTCTGTTGATCTTCTGTTGAATAGGCCACATTATAAGCTCTGGGGAGGCCTAACAGTGGCTTCAACCCTTAAGCCTGGGTAATAGTGATGAGCAACGCATTTTTTCACTTGGCTCATTTAATGACTCATCAGGTCATCGACTAACTCCAAAGGGGACAACCTCCGCTAAGGTCAAACACCTGGGTCTCTCAACCTTTTGTATTCCAAAACTGAAAAAGCCTCTTGAATAAGAGGTTACCCTTTTTCCAGCTCTTACAGCTTTATTTCAGTTTTTTTTTTACTGTTGTTTTTGAGGTTTTTTGTCTTAAAAGAAAATCGAATATTGAATATATTGAAGAGTCCAAAAAGAAGAAATTAATAATAAACATTTTACCACAGAAAGAGAATTTAAGACCAAATGCAGCAAAAGGAAAAATTGTATCAGTAACTCAATAAGTAAATAATAAAGTGTATAAATGTAACTTAGAAAATTATAATAAAATTATATTATTGTGTTTTGACACATGCCATTTTATCTCAGTTTTGCCAGTTTAGCTCTATAGATCAGCAACAATCATCTCCAGACATGGTTAGCAGTGTAATATCGACATGAATATATCCACAGATCCAAGTTACAGTTCAGATTATTCATGTCGCCACTAATTCATGTGATCAACTTAAGAGCAAGAGCTGAGAGCTCTTTTTTAAATCACTTAATAAGAACTGTTTCCTTCCTTCCTTGAAATCATCATCCTTCCAGATAAACTCTCATCACTGTCTCAGCAGATTGCCTTCTTACACAATAACACACCTACATCTGCATTCCCCCGTTCTTTGACCTTTCTCTCATCCTCAATCTATTCTCTTCCACACCGACTAAATCTCAGTCTGCAATTACACACCATGATAATTGAGACTTGCACGGGGCTTTGCTTTCCGCACACAGACATGTGCTCAAACATTAAATGGGATGTTTTGTTTATTTTTTCTGTGATGCACTTGGTGTAAACAGCTAAGCATTTTTCTTGTTTATTTTCACAGTGAGAAAATAAGGGTTTCCAATAATAGGCACTTTTACAGAAATTATTATGCTTGTATGCAAGTGTCAGTCACTGCACAGCACGTAGCTGCAATCAATGACATCAAATACATCAAAATCACAGCAACAGTTTCCAGCTTAAGCAAATACAAGAGTGCAAACTAATGGTGTGAAATGAATTGAATTGAATTGAATTGAATTCAAACAGTACCGCCTGTATTCATATAGCAGCAAGGTGATGACTTTTCTCAGTCATGCATAGCGTAAATCAGGACTACGATTAAAACTCTCAAGTTATGCCAACAGTTTGGAGGCCAGCTCACGTGCTTGCTCGCTTGTTACTCACAGTTGGATGAGAGGATCATCATCCGTTTTGCCTCTGTGCAGGTCCAGATCAAGATCTGCTTGTTGTGCCATAAGAAAGAAAATTGCCCTCAACTCAGACAATAATTCCACACAAAAGCTAGTGTTACCTTAGACAGGTTGAGCCCTTGACACGTGTAAAGCAATTTGCCATGTTAAATACAGTTAAGACAGACATGGCTTCATTGTGTTGCAATAAATATGAAGTTGTTAATATGAATAGTCCCTGCAGCCCACCAGGAAGCTCCCCATCTCCTGGAGTGTGACCCCTGTTCCCATGACCATTCACTTTCTTTAACACTAATCTTTGTTGCTGTTGCTGGAGCCTGGTAACACATGGCCAGTGACCAGACTCTTTAGTGTCTTACCTTTTGTGCTTTATAATTATAGAATAATTATCAACCCTTCCACCAATCTCAGTTACTCCTGCTGTAATCTTCTGCATAAATAGCATTCTTGTAGATGTCTCTGGCTTGCTTCATCTACTTACACCCACTCCTTTGTGACTATTCTTAATAAATACACCACCACAGCAAACTGAGAGACAGGCCTTGGAGTCATTTCTTCAACAGCTGCTAATCTCTCCCTGTGTGCATGCCCATTTGTACTTTAAATAAAAGCCGTTTCATGTTACAGATTGAGTTCTGTCCCTCGTTTAAGCAGAAATATCATTCTGAATCAGACTTTACCATTCAACTGTTGTGTAGCTTACAAATACAAGTTGTTGCACCCACATACAGTATGCGCAGCAGACTGCAGAGCATCAGCAGTTACTGACACCAATTTGCAAATACAGAGAAGCATGTCTCTCCTGTATTGCAGCACTTTGAATAATGTGCTTCTGAACCACAAGAAAAGTTTAGTTGAACTCAGAACCTTCATTTTTGCTACTTTGTTAGTCTATTGCGCAATAATCTGAATATTTATGAGCTGGGGTCATGTCTACATGGTGCCAACACAGATCCATTACGTTGCTCACTGATTTAGATACGCTCAGCTTGAGTGATGGCATGTCGCTGTTCAGCTTTAGTTGATGCTGTCTGAAATGTAACTTTCTTTTTCTCTACTTTTCCCCGGGGACATTTACTTTTTATTGTGTGTCGAGTGACAGACGAGTAGCATAGAATAATGTAATGCATTTCGGATATGAAAACTCAGCACAAGAATACAACGATAAGAAAAAAGCCTTCTCTTTCATTCCCGTGATGGACATTTATCCCTGTGTGAGCAATATATTTCACACTGTAAGTATAAATGGCACGAAAATGGCCTCCTCTGAAGAAAAAAACATAATCTCAGCCAGCAATTATGCACTACGATAATTGAGTCTTGTATTGCTTTCCACAACTTCAACTTGTGAAGGAGGAAAGCGAGCCTGAATATCTCCCAATATGCTCCATTTTTCCTTTCTGCAGCAGGAACCTAGACCAGTGGCACAAACTTGAAAAGACCTGCATCATCATCTTTCACCATGGACTGAAATTATTTTCCTCAAAGGGGCCATGCAGAGACCTCAGGTGGCTGAATTCAATGACTAAAACCCGTTATCTCTTTGTGGCGCAAACAAACCAAACACACAAAACAACAATCAACATGCAGCGCAGGACTGTACCTTTCTGATGCTGCCCGTCTCCTGTGGGTGTCAAAACTACTGGTGCATTTAATTAGAGCACCTTTAGAGAACGGCAGCCCTTATCACAGAAGCCCTTGTCCTTCTAGAAGACGCACAGAGCAGGAAGCGCTCTGGCTGAGCAGATTAGAGCTTGTCCAGGAACATGCTGTTTGCATTGTCTGGCAGGGAACAGCTCGTGAGAAGGAGAACTGAATGGAAAGGTTCTCTATCAAAAGAAGGAAATGGTGTGAGAAAGGTGCTTTCATCTGTCTGTCATTCTGCAGCACCAACAAGAAGCTGCCACTCATTGAGCCGCACACTGACAAACTTTTAGACAGACACAGTGAAAACTGAAACTGTGACAGAGTCCTTCTCTTCTGTCAGACAGAGCAGAACAGTTTACCTAGATGACAGGTGCTGTGTGTGCGCGTGCAGGATGTTCTCACAGGTACACTTACTGCAAAGCTCAGAAAAGTACACCTGGGTGCCCGCTAACTGATATAAATCCATATCTCCATCAGTAGGAGGCAGCCCAGTGTGTGCCTTCCCTCGCAGTTTAACAGATTACTGCACAGCTGAAGTCTTTTTTTATTGCAAGTCAAATCAAAAAAGGAACACAGAATTTACTTTGTTGAAGCAGAGAGTTGTGCTGTATATATCACAGGGGACAAACAATCCACTGTGGTAGCCTTTTGATGTTTATGATGACAGATTGGGTCCATCCAGCAATCAAACAATGCTCACCCAGTAAGTGCATCTGTAACAGGAAAATATTCTTTACTATTAGCAATTAGTTTACTGAATATAAAAAAACATGTATTTTTTAATCTAGCATTTAATTAAGTAAAACATACAGTTTACAGTCTTTATAGTCTGCACAAAACTGCACATCCAGGTCAAAGACTTCCTTCAACTACTACGAACAAGAAAAAGTCACAACATAAGTTCCCCAACCACTCTAAACATCCTATTTTTTTTTGGACAAAATAGAGTTTCCTCTCTTGGAACCCCCATCCAGAAGAGATCCAAATTCAATCGCACATGCTGGGGAAAAAAAGAAAAGATCCACTGAATTGTCCATAGACTCTATCTCAATTCCGGGGAGGAAGTCAGTCACATAAAACATAAAACTCACTTTTGGCTTTTTCTCAAATACCTCCCACCAACTGATGCAGATATCATATTGAGCATGTTAGATATTGAATCTTTGTACACTAATATTACCCAAGAGCAAGGCCTTGAGTCTGTGGGATATTTTCTTGACACTAAACCTACAAAATCACCATCTACCTCTTTCTTTATAACCTGGCTACTTTTGTTCTAAAGAGGAATTATTTCTTTTTTTAACAACATACCATATCTCCAAATTTCTGGCACTGCAATGGGAAAAAATGGCACCAGTATGACCAGCAAAATAACCCTTTTCTACTACTTATTATGTCTTGGAAAATATATAGATGATGTATTTTTACTCTGGAAGGGATCAGTTGCTACGTTACTGGAGTTTATTTTGTAAGCTTACGTTTTATCCTTAATTACAGCACTAAAGACATTAACTTCCTTGACATAAAAGTAACAAAAAAAGACAAATATCTGTCCACCTCTCTGTACTCCAAACCTGCTGATCAGAATACATTTCTTCGTGCTGGAAGTTTTCATCCTAGCCACCTCACAAAAAGCTTACCTGTAAGCCAACTGATTAGACTTAAATGTATCAGTGAAATTCCAGGACAATACAATAAGAGCAAAGAAGAGATGCTGAAAAGATTATAAAGAGGACTGCCTAAGATCTGCAGAAAGGAAGCTATAGTGAAAAAGTAGGAATTTATACTGACGTGTTGCCACCTAATAAAGCTGTTCCCTAATACTTTCTCTTCACGTTATGAAGTCATCAACTACACACATAACATACCGACAAAAAATGCAATCATAGCCAAGTGAGCATTATATAGATATCCTCTAAAGAATGCATTCATATCACTACAAATATTTTTCTTATATTTTATGTAAAAAAAAACAAAACAACCCAAAAAACAAAAAACCTATAACAACATTTAAAAAATAAACAGATATTTGTGGATGTGTAGAAAAAATAGCCGCAAAGCAGGTAAAAAACGCTTGCTTGCACACTCCAGTCTGTAGAAAGTAGAAAGTAGTAGAAGTAGAAATATCTATAATATTAACTTTTTGTTATCTTTTTAGGACATATAAACTGAAAAAGCTTGAAAAACGCAGCATTTAAATGATCATTTTTCATATGATAAAGAAACAAAATTCTACATTTGATGATTCCAAGCCAAATCTCTGTAAACTTCATATCATCATCACCAACTCGTATAAAACAATTTTTACTTGAAAATATTATTTTGTTATGCAGGTAAACCCATTTGATTGTGGCTGACCTCTGCTGCCGATGCTCACCAAATCAGTAGCTGGGTAGGATTCGTCGGTTTGGTAAAACAGAAAAATGACGGACAAACTTCTCATGAGGTTAAGATTAGGAAATCATGTATTTCAGCCAAAACGATGATCTTTTCCAAAAACTAACCAAGTTGCTTTGTTATCTAAACCTAACCAAACACTGAGTTGAAATGAAATGTGAAAACATCAAAAACAGCATGAAAGTGGAAAAACAAAACTAATAATGATTTCTTGTTGGCATCACTTGTTGCAATTTTGTGCCATGACTTCCCAAGTCAACCTACTGAGAGGGAATTTGTCAGTCTTTTGAATTGTTAGGTCTTTTGTGTTAAGGGAAATACATTTCCCTCACAAAAAAAAAAAAAATACAATCCAGTTTATCGGTGTGTATTGAAAGCTGTTTTGTTGTACAGGAAATATGTTTCCCTCAAAATACAATGCTCTTGAGAATAAGAATGCACTTTAGTTGTATGGAAACATCATTTTGTTGGGCAGGCACATATCTGAACGGACAGACACAAAATGTAGTCCTAGTGATACGATCATTAGTGGGGAGTGGTGGAGATGCTGCTGTGTATGGAGATGGTATTAGAAGGTAAGAGGTAAACACAGAAAATTGTGACAAGAGCTGCGTGTAGTATATGTTCCTGGAATTACATTTATTTATTTGTATTTATTTATTTGGTCCTGTAGACCAATGCAATGCATGTAAAGTTGTCTGCTGTTTTTAAATTGGCCATGGATACTTGTTTTTCCTCTAAAGCCCAATATTTTTATATGTAATAAATGTGCCATAATAAAAACCAGCATACAAGTCAAAACTATGTCTTGCAACCTAAAGCAATAATTTATAGATAATTCCAAAAACAACCGGTTAAAAAAAGCAATGCAATGGTTTTCTGAGCTACCACGTGTGTAAACCAGTCTGAAAATGTTGCTCCTAAGACAAAGCAAGCACTACTATCAAGTGATGTCTATTTAATGTGCAAAGATCATCTAAATGAGATCAATGTTCCTGGTTAGATAACCCTCTCATTAGCACATGTGCATGAGTACAGCATACTGATTCAGCAAGTAAAGTGACTACTAACAACTACTAAGTGGAAAAAAATCATGCTTAGGTTTAACCAGAGATATGTATAACCAGTATATGCACACAGAGCATATATACCACACAACAACTTGGATTGCAATGGTTGCATGCTTTAAACAAGGGACAAAGTAAAGCAATGACATATAAGACACCTACCATTGTGGGATGCTTTACAGCAGCATTGGCTATAATATTACTATACTATACATTACCTGCAGCCAATTTGGGAATATTGCAAAAATGATACACTTTATCCTGTAATGTTTTTAAAACTTACAGAACATTGCTAGATAGGCACAAGGAGGCCAAATAGAAATGACCATAGTTAGATCAAAATGGTTTTACACTAACTATGCCTAATACTTGGTGGAGACATGGGCTGCATTTTTTCTTATAAGGACAGCAGGTTTCTTCATAAGTACACACAGAATGTGCCCCAGCTACAATAAGATAAGGTAAATATTTACAAATGCAGTCAGTACAAAAATGTAACAACTATTGTACCAGGTAAACTGCAAAGTGCATTGTAGTAGACTTGGTTGATCTAAGGAATAATGTGAAACTGATTTTGTCAAACAAGATCACCTTTTGCTGCTACAGCCTTTGATCTACTCCCTATTCACCAGTGAAGTTTCAAGATGGCAAGCAAGGACGGTAGTGCTTGCAGTATAATATAAAAATGCATTAGTTAAAACATACTAAAAGGAAAGCACTCTCTCTTTCCTACATTTCAAACTGTTGCCTTCCCATGTTGTGGTTGCAACCTATAATTTCATTTTCATGGACATGTCCATCTCCCCTTTGGCATTGGATAATCTGACCATATGAGCAAATTGCTCTGTAATATGTATTGTTTATTGATGGATTTGTCTTAGTTGATAACCCTGGCAAGCATGTATGCTGTAGAGGAATTATAGTGTAGTGTGAAGATGACTTTAAGAACTCCTTTAGCATGTTAACACGAAAAGTCTCGATGATGGAGAGGAGACATCTATTCCTGCCATGTCCAGATAATTTAAACAGGCAGGTTGAAGAGGTGCAGACTGGAGGAAGCAAGTGTAGAAAGGTGATAATGTAGATGACGAGGTGAGCATTAAATCATTTCCCCTAGGGATCAATAAAGTATTCTGATTCTGATTCTGCAGAATAAATAAAAGGATGGTCATCGGCTCTGCTTGCCCTTCTATAAAACACTGCTTGCAACTGCTGTTCACCTTATAAGTGATAGAAAAACAAAGCACAAAGGGATCAAGAATCAACAAAAACACTCACAAACAGCTTCTTCCCCTTGGCCATTCGGACTGTCAATAAACATTATCACCCCACCCCTGCCCACTCACCTCACTAACCTGGTCTGAGTGGCAATAGGTCACTCGCATACGGACTCTATTCATACCAAGCCTTTTCTTTGCATTACTTCCAAGCACTTTCCCACTTGTTCTCTAATGTGTACCTTTCTCTTATTTTTGCATACATTTTTCTTGTTTTTGTATATATCCCTCTTGTTTGTATATATTTCTCCTGTTTGCTACTTATTCCTGCTGTCTACCATTTATATGCTATTCCGGTACAGCTGGTGTGGAGCACTCACTATTTCTTTGTACATGTACAATGACAATAAAGGGATATTCTATTCTATTCTATTGAGAATTTCTGCATTTCATGAAAAATGACAAAGAAGTTGCAGAGCGACAGAATGATGCATCCAAACAGGAATAAAAGCAGACATTCACACAAGTGCAAGTGAAAATATAGACAAAAACCTGGACAAGAAAAAAATACGTAGATGAAAAAAGATACAGGAAGACACTGTGAGACTGTGAGACACTGAAGATAAAACACTGCACTTGTTGTGCCTTCACAAAGTGACAGGCAGTAATCATTTGACAGGCGAGCTGATATCAGGGTATAAATATTTGACAATGCAGTGTGGGAGAGCTTAATTAGCTTCACTGCTATTCTCATCCAGAGGCTGCTGCTACATGGAGCCACCGCTGATATAATACACATAACACGGGTGCAAGTATACACAGACATTAAATTAAGTTTATTTTCATATCATTTTTAATCTCAAGTTCACTTTTAATTTGATGAAAGTGGTGGTAGGTGTTAGAAAATTACTTATGTGATTAGTTGTAGATGTAGATGTTGTTTACAAGTTAGTTTGAACTTGTGTGGGCGATCTGAGCAAGAAGGAAAAGAACTAATTTACTGCAAAAGTGATCACAGACTACATCACAAGTTACCGTGATGAGATATTGATGAATTCCACAGTCCATTTTAGATCAAATGCAATCATGTGAAGAGTTAAGATTAAATAAGATCAAATATTTCACATTAAAATGGAAAAATTTGTCTTGTCTTACTTATACGATTCTTGCTTGGGTGGTGATCAGATTGATTTATTAAACTTGGTGAATTTAAAGTACAAATATCGCGTTCATAATACTTTCAGAAAACTTGACCTCTGAACTTGAAAAAGTGAACATGACATTAAAAGCACTGCCTATTATGCAGCAGCCTGTTAGACTGGTCAGTGGAACTGTCACATGAGGAAAAATAAAGCAGCAAAATTTGAATAAAATTGGACCAAATTTTTTCCAATTTTTTCTTTAGCTAGTCTAGAGACCAGCAAACTTGCAAACATTTCCTTAATATTAATTACAAGGCGCGGTATGCATAACACTATGATTGGGAGCTGAGCCCCTGTAAATTTTCAACCTAGAATCTCCTCTGACTCCCAGTAACTCACCATGTTTGTAATGGATAAAGTTAACAGTCACTGAAGCAAAATGCCATGCCTTCACTAAACATGTTTACATTTAAATATCTCTTCAGCAGAAAAATAACGGCATTCATTAGAGCTTATTTTCACATTGTTATGCACTCCTTCTATAAAAGTATACAAGGATATTATAATTGGCAGAATTGGCAGTGGTAAGCTCGCAACATTAAACATGTTAGCTTAATCCAAGGTGACTGATGGCACAAAAACTGTTACAACAGGTGAATACAGGAAGTAATTTTCTTTTTATTACACAATATGAAAATAGCATAAACAACACACTGGCTCCTCTGCAGGTCAGATCCGTTTATTAGATCTGACCTGTAGATGAGTCAGTATGTAAAGCACATGCACAGTGGGGCCATGTGTGTGCTACATTTGCTGCCTTGTGCCAGGTTCATAATTGAACTAGTGCAGTTCACTTGCAAGCCCCAGCACACTCTGTGGTCTGCTTCTGAGGTGTATTTGTACCTTTGATCACATTAAGAGGCTGTGCAGTGGGGGAACCTGGGGGTAAGCTGTAGGACGCTTTTGCAGTCTGAAGTTAGAAACGACACTGGTATTTTCTGTGACATTTTTTAATTGGCTTAAATGGCTGTTGAGAAAGAAACCCTAAAAGCGTTTAGGTTTCCCTTCTTTCTAAACTAGTTAAAAGTCAAATAGCTATCTAACATTGCACAGTTTATCCAGAGTGGTTAAATAAAGCCACAGTTACAAGTGTGACACCATTAGCTGCAATAGATCAAGGACCAGCATCGCCCATTACCTGCCAACCTTTGTTTGCCTTACACGATCACATGGCTAAACCTGCTCCATCCACTCTGGAAAGATCTGCTAATATGACTACTTTAGCCACCATGAAGAGTGTTTTCTGAGACAGCAGTGTGATGCAAGTCCACGGCACAGCAGAAGAAATCTGCTACTTGACCACAAATCAGAAGGCAAACAAACTTATATTTAGCTGCCTTATGATCAACGTTAATTCAATTCAATCTATTTATACGCACCAAATCCCAAATAGAGAGATATTAGATCATATATGGAGAGAAAACCCCAGCAGATGACCCCCTATGAGTAAGCACTTGGTGACAGTGGGAAGGGAAAAAAACTGCCTTTTAGCAGGAAGAAACCTCCAGAAAAACAAGGCTCAGGGAGGGGCGGCCATCTGCCACACCCAGTTGAGGGAAGGGGGAGGGAGGCAGGACAAACGACACACTGTTGAAGAGAGCCAGAGATCAATAATAATGATGTTGTTGGTTTTTTGTTAGTATGATTTTTTTAAAAATACTTTTTCCTTCTTGTTTGTTATTCACAGTCACCTTTATAGATATAATAATACTTTTGGGTCTTGAGTGTGTTGCTTACATGCAGGCGTCAATAAACCCCTAAATCATGTTATTTCAAGTTGTATGAGTTTGAATACACTGTATTAAATATAGACGTATTAACACTTCATGCTAATTCATCAAAATATTTTTAAGGTCCCTGGAACTGATTGACAATAATGACAAAGACTAGTCTGATGATTTTGTCTGTCTTATACGTGTCTGTCACAAAACTGCAAACACACCGAGGTAGTGACTAGCTGATGGAGTGTTCTCTCTGTATCGCTTTAGCTGCCACATTTGCTTTTACGAGGGATTCCACTAACGAATACCACAGCAGAGCCACAGAACGACTGAATACTGGATGACAATTCACCACAGACACAAATGAAATCTACTGTAACGCTTTGTGTTCTTAATATGTAAATAGGCAACAGTTTACAAGCAAGTTGAGCATATTAATAAGTGGTTAATTACGGCCTGTTTTAATGCAGTTCCATCCATGCTGCTGCTCAACACAAAATAAAATAAAAGATTTTTACTTCACGCCTGCGGGATGCCAGCAAAGCCACAAAAAAGCCTCGGGGGGGATAAACTTGGGAAAGTGAATATTTTTGCTTGAACGATTAGGCTCTTTCGTTCTTAGCATGAAATTGTACATAATTGAATCAAGATGTGGATGGAATAAGAGTTTATAATAAGTGTGTTTTAATATTTTCATTTATTATTTGGAGAAAGAGTTTTAATTTAAAGAAATACAGATTCAGCCAGTCGACCTCAAATGGGAATGAGAGCATGAACACTGAGTTGCTATATTAAGCAGACAACAGTCATGTCATGATAGAACCCCCACCCTCTTCCACCAAGTACAACAAATACATTTTAGAAATTGAGGCGTTTTTTTCAGAGGATTCTTCACAGACTCCTGCAATTTTAATTGAGTTTGTAAATGTTTTTACTTTCCCCGCTGCCGCTGTGCCCCATTTTCCTCAAAGGTAGATGTGTCAGCATGTGGGCCCCAGCGGGAGAAATATTAAAGTGACGGCAGAGCAGCAGAGGAGGAGGTTGGAAGAAGCAGCTTTCACACACACGCACACTCAGGACTATTTGTCCATGTGCCCAGGACTGTTGGGAGGGCAATGGCAGCAGATGGTTTGCAATAGCTCTCATTGTCTCAGGATGTGGCAACGGGGACTGAGGCATGTCCTGTTCGGCCCTGGCCTTGGAGACGCTATTGCCACGTCCTGCATCAGTGTCACATTCAACCTCTTCCCCATAATTAAGGCCAGCCCCTCTGGTTCCACCTGACAGCAGAGAGCAGCTGGAGGACAGAGGAAGAGGAGGAGAGGTCAAATCCTCCAGATAAACCACTTTACGTTCTAAGCACACACGCATGTCCCTCAGGGCGCATGAATAAGTCTTTGTTTCGCTTCACTCGTCTGAAACTTCACAGCCTATATGTTCAGCACATGACCCACAAATCTGAATCAAGTTCACATCCATAACCTTAAAATGTTCATCTTCACCCTAACCAGCACCAAACATGACTCCAGGCTTGTACAAAAAATGTTTTTAATCTTTACAGTTACAATTTCAAAATAACTGTAAAGTGGATGCTTTTGTTATAGCTCACTGGATTTTAGCAGCCAAAATGCTAATCTTTTATATACAGTATTTGATTATCACATGGTTAAATACACTACCTCCACCACTTAAACTGGTGCTGACATCAAACAAATTGGTTTATACAGAAAACACAGTGCATACATCTAAACAACTTCAGAATGTTAATGTGTGGTCTCTTATTTCATTATGTTCATGGTGGCTCTAATTCCTGAGAAGCAACGTTGGCGTCTTTCTTCTTATTGAAGTCATTTAATTGCAACCTCAAGAAACAAATAAAACACTGTCCAAGCATAAAGAATCTTCAACAGAAATAATTAAAACAACATAAGCTGTAATAGAACAGGTTGCATTTATAAATCTTGGTTACACAGGCTACAGATCATTAGCTAATGAAGCTCCATTACATTGACTATAGACATAGCTTCTGGGTTGGAAAAACAACGACAGTGCAAAAGTGCCTCAAACCTGTTCTCCATCTGCTGGCGACCAGATGGCGATCGCTATCCTATAGAAGTCTGACTTGACCTTGTTTGTAAATGCTGCCTTATTGAGTTTGTTGTCAAAATAGAGGATTGTCTGAGATATGAAAATGTACACTAATTGGCTGTCAGACTGTCAATCACAAGTCTTTAGCCAATGAGCATGAAGTTTCACTGTCAGATTCAACCTTCTTTGTCACATCCGTATTTTTACAACCAAGAGGATGATGGTAGAAATGCTAATCTCAGTGTGACTTTAGTAACCAGTTGGTATCGTCACACTAATTACGTCCATCTATCTATGTCTTTGACTGAGCACACCAGTGCATACATACAGAGGTGATGGCTCAAGCTTTATGTTACGGCCCCTGGCCTCAGGTGGCCCCGCCTTCCTCTATTGAAATCAAAGCGTTCCAGGACTCACGGGTGATTGGCTGGCCAGGGAGCTATGCCCGCACAACTTCATGCAGATCAGAGTGTGCCAGACCACACACACCATTGGCTGCTGCAGGAGCCTTGAACACGACGGACCAATGACGCGGCTGCCTGCATTTACCTGAGAGTATAAAAGGCTGAGGATTCTTCATTTGGAGGGGGACTTGTTGATGCGAACAGACTGTGTAGACCAGGGGTGGGCAACTCCAGGCCCCAAGGGCTGGTGTCCTGCAGGTTTTAGATCTCACCCTGGGTCAGCACACCTGAATCAAATGATTAGTTCATTACCAGGCCTCTCGAGAACTTCAAGACATGTTGAGGAGGTCATTTAGCCATTTGAATCAGCTGTCTTGGATCAAGGACACATCTAAAACCTGCAGGACACCGGCCCTCGAGGCCTGGAGTTGCCCACCCCCAGTGTAGACTGTCCCTCCTGCCTTTGCCTTTGTACTGCTGCCCTTTGCAACCTTTGTGTTGACTAACTGCCTATGAGATGTTTAGATGAGTAGTGTTCTACTGGTGTTATTAGTGTTATTTGAATATATGAGTTGTTTGTTATGTTCGTTTAAATCACCCTATTGCCTAGTGAGTTGTTTCACTAACGGTTTTCAGTTGTGGTAATAAACCTTATGTTTTATCTTTTATCTATCCCTCCTGTCTTTGGGCTCATTTATGTTACATCCTCTGTCGCCTAGCAGAGCCGGGTCGTAACAGTAATTAGTTTATTTTTGTGTTTTTTCTGAGGAATCTCTCTGTTTTACTGAATGTTTAAACCAGTTACCCAATACTTCTCCATAAATGATCATTTTTTTGGCATCTGTTGAAAAAAAGATTTTTGAGAAGTTTTGAGAAATTTACCATTTTGAAAAAACATCTTAACTGCAACAGCTGTGACTAGATCACCAACACAAACCAAACTATGTGACAAATAAGAGGCGCTCCTGTCCTCATGACAGCTCAATCTAATGGATATTTTCCTTCTGTACACTGCAGGGCTTCTTTTAAGACAAGATGCTGACAACCAACTTTAGGAACACACCATCCACACAAGAGACAACAAATCTGTTTCTGACAACATCCACGCCTGTCATGCGCTCTACCAGCTGCAGCACGGCCCGCTTTCAAAACTATACAGCAAAAGATGCATCATAAGCAGTCCTGTGCAGTTGGAGCATCAAAACCCACTAGTGACCCATGCATGTGAATAATATGTTGCAGATATTCACAAAACTCTGTGAGCAACTGCAACATATTATAAGAATTACGCTTGATAGAGGGAAAAAAAATATTCATACACAATACAGAAGCTAATATATAAACATTTATCTCTTCATAAAAGCTAACTTCTGAAAGCTAATCTTAGCCTAGCAGCAGCATCTGGATTTTTCCTCACTTTATGTTACAGTCACACTAAATAGTGGCCAAGACTGTGATATGATCAAAATTATTGTTATTATTATTATGTGTGCAATGAATTTGTAATTGTTGCCTCTGAAATGGTTGCTTCAAAGACAGGGACCAGGTCTGTGTCCACTCACAGTCAGTTCCCATCTTCGATGCGACTTCACTGCGGCAAAACAGCAACTGACTTCATTCAGTTTGCAACCAAATGAGGTCCAGTTAGTAATTACATGCAGTGTCTTTGTGATAATCTGGTGATTCAAGGTGATATGCTGTCCTATCGGACAGTGATCGCAGGTTTCTGAGCAGGACTGCATTTGCTTGGAAAATGACTGCCTTCCACCAGGCGACCTGTGTTTTGCAGTCAAAACTGGTTGCCACAACAACTGGTTGCCGACTGTGACAAAATTCAGTGCAACATTCCTAGCCGCAAGAAGGTTGCAATCGTATTTGTACTGTATTTGACGGAGTTATTATTCAAACTAATCCGATAATGTCTGCGTGAAGGGCAGGACTGTAATCTAAAATGGTTAGCAGTGATGTCAATTACTACAGAGGTAAATTATGGGCTAAAAATTATGAGCACCAATTTCGTGCTTGATAGAGGCTATTTAGAGATGACTAATAATTTTACAACTTATTTGGGTACACAGTAACCACCTCTTCTATTTTCTGCATCATATTTCTCATTAACGCCTCTCCCCACGTCCACAGTATCTGTTCTCGTTTATCTGGAGGTGAGTGTAGTCTGTCTTCGCTCACCCACCTGTGAGCTTGCCCTCCTTCCCAACCCAATCTGCCATGATGCTATCAGCTCCTGATTCACTGTAGCCAACTCAAAACTTATAATTGATACAGAATGCTGATGCCCCGAGCAGCTGACATTCAACACAATCTGAAGGGCAGCTAGGGAAATGAGGAGCGTATAATGGAATATGCCGCCAGCACAGGAGGAGGAAGAGCCACTTGTAATGTGATCTGCTCCAGCGCTTAAATATCAAGTGCAATTAAATGCCAGTGTTGGCGGCAGAGGCGCGAGCTGCATGTGTGTGTCTGGAAACAAATTTGCTCTCAATTGGTGGCGACATCCTTTATACAGTCAGCTATCATTTACTGCGTGCAAGTGAAACAGCAGGACTGTTGTCGTCACTGTGGCAGTAGGAAAACATGAGGCCAAACTCAGAAAAAACACAACTATATCCTCTCTTTTTTTGCCCAGACAGGTGACATTACTCTCCCTGCACTGCATCAAGCATTAGGTGCAGCTGAAATCGCCTAACCTTGAAGAGTCTTTAGGTGTAGCGAAGTTGAGGTTTTCATTATAAACTTCATCAGCCTTGCTACAATAAATCTTACATCCTAATCACGAAGTACAAACTTGCCCATACATGTGATTGAATATTCTTTCCATGTCTATCTTGCGTGCTGCACAATATCGTTTAATATTTAGTATCTACTGTTATCTACTGCTAGCTAGTTTATTGTGATGGTGTTGTTTTTTATTATGTTGCTCTTTTTTTGTTTGCTTTCTCTTCTGTTTTTTTTCTCTCCATACAGGTGATCCAGGTGTTTTGTTTGTTTTTCTTTCTTTCTTCCCCCCTTTCTCACCGTCTCTTCTCCCCTTTGGTTTTCTTTCTCTCCCTCTCTTTCTTTCATTCTTTCTCCCTGTCCTATCCCCCAGTCATGTCTGTCCCGTTTGTAGCAACCGAAAATAAAATAAATTCATAATTATAATAAAGGTCAATCAAATGGACCAATATGGCAAGGCCATGATGATCCACTTGGTAAAATAAATCCGCTTGGCATCTTTCTTGGCCTTAAGACAACAATTCTGATGGCTAAAGATCCAAACGGGACACAAAAAAAAGAAAAGAAAGAATATTCTTTCCATGTTGTACGTGTTTGGAACATTCCATCAAATCCAAGGATATATGAAAGTGACCAACAGCCTGGCTTTAACACGTCGCTGTGAAACACTCGAGCTATGCACAATGTGGTCACCAATTGCAGTGACTCTCCTTGCAAAAAGAAATTAAAATATAGATAAATATGTAAACATACCCAATTTAAATGTGAAGGATCTATCTTTCTCCTTTTCTTGCCCTTGTGCATATCTGGATAGTTCGAAGCTGAGCAGTGACATTGAACACAACGCGTCCATTGTGTCATTCTCATAATACTAACTGTGGTGGAAGTGGTCCAGAGATGCCCAAGGACACAACCGCAGTGAGAAGATTGCCAACACACTTTGTAAATAAAGACTGTAGTTTTTGCTACTATTAATCAATTAATTTAATTACCTTGAACAGACTCAGAAAAACCCTGAACATCTAATATAGAACGTAAATAGGCTCTAGGACAGTTCAGGAGATTAAGATGCTATATTCCCGCAATTAAACATTATTTCCAATGTTGTGAAATATTAAAGTTAGTGCTGCCCTGCTTTTGTCCTGTAGCTTTTATTTTTCTTACTCTCTAGCTGTAAACTCTGTACTTTTACTCGATTCTGTCCTTTCCTGTCCCCTGTCCTCAGCCCCACCAGCGAACTCTTGTCAGCCCCAGCGGGAGAGGTTGTCTCTGGGCAGGGCAGGGTAACGCAGGGAGGGTACACTCAGCCGAGCACTAGGTCAGCCATTTCATACTGATCTATTTTTCATGTTCCAGAAGTTGTATGCTATAGGACCTTACCTGTGTGCGAGGGAGGTTTGAGGAAGTGTGTGAAGTGGCGCACGTGTGTCTGTGTGCGCGCGTGGGTGCATGAGAGTGTGTCTTCGCGTGCGTGAGATCTTTTGACAAGGGCACAAAGCTCAGGAGGGTAGACAGAGATTAATGATAGGAGGTGACAACTCTTTTAATATTAAAGGGGAGGAAGTTGTGTCAATGTGTGGACAGGAGATGAGGGCATAGAGAGAGCCCTGCAGAAGCAGAATTCACTCTTTACAGTTTTACACGCAACGGTACAGGAAGACTGCAAACTCCACACCGAAGCTCATCAGAAGTGTAAAACCTCAAATCTTTTTGCTGTGATATGACAGTGTTTATAATTATGATTCCTAAACTATGATCAGTGTTAAAAAACAAAACAGAACTACAATTCCCAGGAAATGACATAATTGAACATGCTGCGAGTACAGAAGCGCCTCAGTCATGTGGAGAGTTATGGAAAAGACTTTACAACTTGTGTGAGACTTTTACTGTTCGTTAGCAAATTAATTTGGGGAGTTTGTGTCCCTCTGAAATATCAAGATTCATTTCACCATGCAACACAAGGCTTTCATTTTGCATTTTAGGAAATGGAAAGTAGCAAGCACCCTTGTGGATTCTTTTGGCAAATAATATGGCTGACATCGAAACATTCAAAAACCTAGGTAAACAAAGCTCTTCACTTTCAGTTTGAGCATCAGGTGTGAGTTTGTCAGTGCAAAAAACAACAGCAACAGCTCAGATTTTTACTTACTGTAACACTTTCCACTGATCAATATGTCGTTATTACATTTGGAATGATTTCCTTATACTGCGCAAAAGTCTTGAGTCGGGTGTGTTTATATTTTGCTAAGAACATAGTGCAGTGATTTTTGAAAACATGTGCAAACACTGACGGTACTTTTTTTTAAAATTCATAATTCCATCAGTCTGACAAACCATGAAAGAGCCTCCACCATGCTGTAGGCACTCACTGATGTTTCCTTCCATGAAATTTACTTCATAAGACCTTTTGCCACAGATATTCAGTCCAGTTTTTGTGTAATTTGGCTTTACCTGCATTTTCCTTCATTAAGATCATGCATCAGGTCTTTGCTGGATTTATTTTCTTCTTTTTTAAGCACATATCCATATTTTTTTTAAGACTAGCCACTTCTTTTGTCCTTCACTGATCCAGTTTCCTCAGATTTTTTAATCTGAGGAAACTGCACACTATGCTAAGATATTTTCAACTGCGAATAATGTATTTTTTCTGGTTGGCTGCCAGTAACAATGTGCCTCAATATAAAATATAAAGTGGCGCTTTGCAAATTGGTCTGTATTGTGTAGACACAACATTGAGTTAGGTTGCTTTTTGTGCTTAATTTGATTCATAGGTTGTGTTCAGTTGCTTAAAAAAAATGAAAATGTCAGGTACATAGACTGGACTGAAAATGAGTGAAAACGCAGCCGAAGTCCAAAGAAAAACTGAAAGTCCATTTTAAAGAATTACAAGAAAGTCCTGCTCCTTGGAGGAAAAATATAAAGAAATAAGAGGCTCAAGCCTTTTACACATTACCGTATGTGCTGCTACAACTTAGGATGTGTTTCAGTAATTTAGATGCAGTTAAAAAAAAGTGGAAGAGATGTTACTCACAGAGTTGGCTTTTTTTTTTAAGTTGCAGTTTGTTCTCACTTTTCCATCATCAATCCACTCACACTCCCCTCTAAAGCCATCTTTCCATCGTTTTGGCTCCTCTGTGTACATGAAATCATTTATGATAGTTTACATCCACATCACTTGACAGATTTCATGTTTCTTATTTCTGAAACTGAATGATGATGGCCGCAATTCAATTCAGTTTGATCCAAGAACTCTGAGTAATCTTCCCAGATGAAAGGAGTAACACTATAGGCTGAATATGTTGCTCGTCAGGAGAAAAGGGACTTGCATCACTCCGTTGTTAAATATTCATATTAATGATCCCTTTGGGGCAAATAACTTTCAGGTAAAACCCAAGCTGTTAAATGAAAAACTTTCTGCATGACGCAAGCACCTTCTTCGCAAGTTGTGCTCAATTGTGAAAAGGATGGGATAGCGTTTTGACATCCATCACCATGAACCTGCCAGACGCTTCTAATCACAGCCAGTATTGCTTGTCAAAAAAGACTTCCAGTGTAAATGAGTAAAGTCTCCGGTATCCCTATAAGTAACATGTTTTTTTTTATATTTAACACACAGTTTTTCTCTTTTAAGTACTGCTACTTGGATGCATTCGGTAAAAAAGTAACAGGAGTACAAAATTACAAATCTGCATTGAACGCCACAATTTATAGCATACAGAGTTGCTAATACTACCGAAAGTGGATCAACAGTGAAGACAATTTGTACTGAAAGAGTTTTCTCTTTGAAATTTTTATGTAAATGAGGTGGTTAGACTAGGATTCCAGCTGAACTGCAATTTAGTCCATATGCAGTCAGATCGAGGGCTGTATCAGCACTGGAAATCCAAATCATCACAGGTATTGTTTGCCAGACTACAGGGGGTAAAATTATGAATATTTAATGCAAAGAATATGTTTTTCCTGGTAGGGTAGTCCATGGGGGCGCTGATGTTTGAGTTATTTGTGGCTCACATGGGAGGCTGTGCTCCCTTCAGTTGTAATCATGTGGAGCAGCCTGGTTGTACATTGTTCTGTCTTTTTCCTGAATGCATTAATCTGGGTGCCAAAATTGTTTCCTGGCAACAGGGGTAAACAGCTGCCTTCACTGACAAAAGGATGCAGTGGCCTCTTCTATTCAACAGTAGTAATAAGGACCTTTTCAAGCTGACTGCGGTGGGGGTAGAGGGGGGTCCAGTGGCGTGGATACACAATCAACCTCTGATTTATGCGCTAACAAAACAAAACAAGACTGGAAACTTATCCAGCAAAGAGCTCTTGTCCGAAATCTAGAATACAAGTTTTAGATACATAAAACAGCACACTAATGATACTGGTAATATTATTCTAAGAACCCTGTTGCTACTGCAGGTGAGTGAATCTCAGTTTGGAGCAACATGGTACCTGCATGCGTTGGCAGTCATCTTTTATAAATATTTCTGCCCAAAATCTTTTATAAATATTTCTGCCTAAAAAATTAAAATGATTACATGTAATCCAATGAAATTTTACACTGAAATGTTACATTTCCAGGAATCTTGTCAAATGAAATGTGCTTTATTTTTATACATTCAGTTCATACCAACCATGTTTTCCTTAATGATCAATTATTTGAATACCTGACCTCACAGCCCATTGTTCCTTCAGTGGGCTGGTTTCAGTCATTATGCAAATGCATGTTTATAAGATTGGGGAAACCTGCAGTCAGCTGAGACTGAAGAAGTCACTTGGATGAGTGACGAAACGTTTCTCCCAGAAAACGCTACGTCCAGATGAACAGAATCAACTTTTGGAGATTTATTTTCCTGGATGATTGAGAATGCATCAAGACAAATTATCTGAATAAATACACTTTGATTTTCTATATGTTAGTTGCTTTACTCAAAGTGATTGCTTCATATTTATTAGGACAAAGAATCCTTTTTTGAGGTTCACAACAGAAAATGAGCCTACACATGTTATCATAGGCAAGACTTTATTTACCTAATGTACACTTGCCATGAATTAGCACTGCATTTATTCGAGAACACTGGATGGAAGCAAATCTGAATCAATATGAGTAACCTCCTGGAGACAATAAAAGTAAGGTTTTCATCAGTTTCAATCATTTTAATAATTTTGTTGTAACTTTAGCTATCAATATCATTTTTTTCAAACACCATGAGTCCACAGACTGAAAGACTGTGTTTTGAAATTGCTTCCTTTGTCTGATCAGTGGCACAAAGTGGTTCCATTCCCAATGGCATAAAGCAAACAAACAAAAACATAATATAAAATTTTAAAAAAGCAAATCAAGCAGGGAGCCAGAATGAATGAGTCACCCCTGATGGTTAAACCAAATTATCAATCCATTTTATTCAAATGGCTGATTTTTCTGACAGTTCTTCAACTAACTAATGGGTGATATGAGCATTTAAATAAGAGCAGCAAATTTGAGTCTTATGAAGACATGAAGACAGTTAAAAGATTAAACGTCACCACCATCAGACGGGAATAGTATTTATAAAATAAAAATAAGCAAATCTTTGCATTTGAAAAAATACATAATTCGTTTACAGATGACAGATTTGGTGTGATAGTTGTATGGCTCAAGGGTGAAAGCAAAACTAAACAAGAAAACAGCGAGTCATCTTCTGAGCTCTATCGGCTGCAGTGGGTTTTTTTTAACAATCTGGTACAATTTTTGTGAGGCAGTATTTATGGCCAGTAGTCATAAAGATAACCTAAGTGTTGTTCATAGTGATCAACCCACTCACAGAAAGGTCTTCTGCCTTTCACACAGAAGGGCAAAATACTTTTATATGGGTACTGTAAATTCACATTAGTGCTCCTGCCATTGCCCTTGCACCTGCCCTTGTCCAAGAAATAATTCCTGGCAGACTTATTTCAATCCCGAGGAGCTCAGAGCCCACTCTTATCCATACTCGGTACAAAGAGTTGTTGCTGAACACTCGACAGAGACATCACCTTCTCCACTTCAAGGTCATCCGCAGGTGGGATTCAGTATCAGGCAGATTTCAGCATTAAACCTCAACCTGCTTTTCCCTGGATGATTTCAGTTCAGCAGTCCATTCACACTCCGTGTGTGTGTGTGTGGTCTCCATCACTGTGATGTCATGATGAATGGGTGGCCAACAAAGCGGAGAAGAGATGGGGAGAGGAACAGTGATCTGTCCTCCGTCTTTTTATCGCTCTATTTCATCATGGAAATCACCTCATTTACTTTGAGCACTTCTCCATTCATCTCTTATTGTCACGGGCAAAACCCATTTTGTATGTGCTCCAACGGGGTGTATATGCAGAAGTGTGTGTGTGTGTGTGTGTGTGTGTGAGAGAGAGACAGAACAGGGGATAAAAACAGCAAGCTTAATACACGCGGCTGGGTTTGTATGTGAGCGGCTGCATTAATGGACTGCACAATCACCTGTTCCCATTAAGAACTTCAAACTTAAGTTTTGCAAGAGTGAATATTCCTTTCAATCCAATGCTGTATAGTGAAATATCACATGTAGTCCATCTAGGATACTGACAAAAAAACAAAGAAAAAAAATCAGTTATTAAATAACTAATTAAAAATAAAGCTATTATTTGTGATGAAGTGTGGGCGGTGAAGTCAGTAATGTCCTAATGGAGGAAACTACTTTCAAATCTGGTGATATGGAAGGGGATACGTTGCTTTTGAGATGTCATTAGGGAGAAGAGGCTGAGGCCGGGGTTGGTTTCATAATTTGCTGTCCTTTGGGCTTGTAAGACGATACGTCCTAAGTTTCCTTTTCTCAGCTTTCTTTACCGTGGTGGGGAGATGTGATGACCATGACTGGTTCTCCATCAAAATTATTAACAGAAACCTTAAACCAAGCCTATTCAAATGGTGGCCCGCGGGCCAAATGTGGCCCAGAAGCAACCTGCGAGTGGCCCTGCCTGTGGTCCTGGCAGAAACACAGAGAAAACGCAAAAAATTAATTAATTTTAAAAAAATTAAAAAAATTAAAATTCCTACAGCGTAGTGTAGACTGTGAATGCAACACTCCTAGTAGCCTAGCAATATTTAACCCACAATGCACCGTGATGTAAACATATTAAACAATCATCGTAATATATGATGCGACAACAGCATGTCTTTCTCTCTCCAAAAGCGCAAAATTGACAATGAAAACTGTCGGTTTAAACCTGCCTGGACTGACAAATACTTATTCATTTTACCGAGTATAATAATCTTACAACCGGAGTTGTACTACCATGGTGAGGGTCCTGTACAGCCCAAGAGAGAGCTGCAGCATCTTCCCTTCGTGTTTGCTTCTTGGCGAAGAAGAAAAGGCCTTTCACAGATTCTGAAACAGTGAAATACTGCATAGTATGTGATGCGGTGAAAAGTGATGAAAAAATTAAAGTAAGTGTGACATCTGCTATTAAAAACGTACCCCTGTAGGACAGTTCAAATATTCGTAGAGTTGAAGTTCTGGCGTCAGACGAGTTTGAAATGCTGTTAGATGACCTGAAGAAAACTGATGTAATGTCTATAGCAGGAGATCACAGACAGAACTGATAATGCACAGTTGTGCGTATATGTCCGTTTTTTGAATGGGAAATTGCTCGGCTTACTACCGTTAGAGGGACACACAGCTGGCGAAATAATGTTTGAGAAGATTTAAGCTCTTTTTGAGGAAAATGGTCTGGATATGAAGCGTGTCTGTATACTTGTGACGGATGGGCTCCATCCATGGCAGGAAAAGTGAGTGGTCAGTGAAATATTTATTTTAATTTGAAAGGGAATTATCAAAATGTTTTTTTTATTATTATTATTTCAAATGTGCAAAAAATAGTTTAGTTATAGCTCCCTTTTTTTAAATGGACCTTTTGGTGTGCATTTGTGAGGTCACCAGATTTACAGGGGAAAAGGAATAAAAAAATTACTTGTTTTTCAATACAGTTGTGTGGGTTTGAAATTGATCATGATCTGCTGCTTACTGGCTTCAAAAAAAAATATCTGGCCCAGATAAATTCCTCGGTTTGAAAATCTGGCCCAACTAACTTCATAGTTGAATAGCCATGGCTTAAACCTTCTCCACCTTAGGTCAACTTATGTAAACACACACAGTTTTTTCACCAGCTTCTTAGTTTTTTTTTTTTTAATCTTTAGCAGCAAGTTGACCTCTGTCCATTATGAGCGCCCATCATCACAACCCTGCCAGTGACAGCGGAGTCATCTGCAAAACGCACAATAGAGTCTTCTCTGCATATGGCAATGCAGTCATTGGTGTACAGGGTTAAAAGGAGGGGGCTGAGCACACAACCCTGGGGAACTCAAGTGCTGAGCACTAGAGTGGAGGAGATGTGACTGCCAATCTGAACTGAAAGGGTATGTGTGTGATAAAGCCCAATTTCCAAATGCAGAGTGTAGTACTCAAGCCCAGAGTGCTATGTTTGCCAATCAGTTTCATGGGGGGATATTGAACTGAATGATGAGCTGAAATCAGCCAGGCTTTTGGCATGGTATGGCATGCCAAAACTCCAGACTAAATTTGCTCTCTTCCAGTCTCGGTGTGATGGTAATGGCAATCAAGAACTACATCAAAAAGCGTGTGGATACTTACTATCTAAACAAGTCACTGCCAGTTCCTAGCAATTATGAAAATGTGTTTACTTTTTACAACTGAAACTAGGACCATACATGTGAGCTAGAGGTGAAAAAAGGACAAAACCATCTGAAAGAAACAGTTGTTTTTAAATGTTCTTCCCTTTCTTTAGCAGTTTTACCACTTTACTGTAAATTTAGCCTTAACCCCTCATTCAATTTCCAGCCAACAATTTCTTGGGAAATTGCAGGGTTAATTAACCTCCTGCCTCATCTAGTGTTTTTTCCTTAGAGGGTCAGCATCTGCTCATTTTCAACCATCAAAAAATCAAAGTGTATTTCACTGGCAAAGTGTGTAGTAGTTGGGCTCCACAGACCTTTGCAATCTTATTGTAATGTCTGCCTCTACTTCATAAACTGTGCTTCCAGATCAGTTTGACCACAGATGCTAAAGTTTGCACAAAGGCAAGCGCCAAATTACTAAAAATGTAAGAGTTAACAGACACTGAAACACAGCAACAATATAAACTTGGATACTGTTGCAACTCAGGTTGCTATGGATACAGCTATGCAGCATTGTAAGCGGGGATGCTATATATGGCTACAGATAAGATGTCTGAAGCTGATCTTTGAGAGGATGAATTAAGACCCTTATGTAAATCTCTGAGCTTGATGAATGGGCCTGCATATATTACATATTCTGAATAATGTTCTTTCAGACAAAAAAAAAAAAAGAAGAAGGAGGACAACGACAGACACACTGACATTGTGTTAGGCTGCGTTTTGAAAGGTGCCATAAAAATACGGCAGAAGGTTGGAGCTTCGTATGCTGAGAATCTAATCAGTGCCTTGCTGTTTCCATTCCAAGTCAAGCTAGGGGTCCTGTTCTAGGGAAGCTGTGTGAGCTGGTTAATGACATGAATACAATTAATAATTCAAAACAAACCCTATGTGGGTCTAAACAGAAATGTTTCAGTGTGCTGGTACCTTCAGTGAATAGCAGGAGAACAGCAGCATAGTTTATAGAGTAATCCAACATGACAGCATTCACCTCGGATGACAGAGAGTGGAAGACAACTATCAAAATGCTTATAAATATCTCATATAGCCACTGAGGAGCACAGGAGCAGTGGAGGAGGCAGGACTGGTGAGAAGGCTTTCAGATGTGCTGCAGCTCCTGCTGCAAAAGCAAATATCACGGTACACCCAAGGAAGACTGCATTTATCAGTGTTTACTGTGTGTGCAATTATGTGTGTATGTAGCACAGCACAGTGAGCGATGTAAGCGGTGGATTCAGGAAAGCAGCTGGTAGAGGAAAAGTGTCTGTGCCTTGAAAGCGGCACGGGCTCACAAATAGAAATAAGATTTTCTATTTGATTTTTTTTTCTATTGATTCTATTTGATTAAGATTTTCTACCTCATTTACATAAAAATTTCAACGCCTGGCTTTGTGTTAGTCCGCATATATTAGTGTGTATAAGTGACCACGCTCTACACTGCAGGAGGATATGAGCTGTAGATAATAAGAAAATAATAAAACCTGAAAGTAGCAGTAGAGCTCCACAGCTAAATCTTTTTACCTCCTGGCATGAAAAAGTAACACAGCTAAATTCTTTTTTTTCCCTATGAGTTGTAACATGGTCTCCCACAAAGAAAGCCCCAGGTCAGATATTATGAGAATACACAGGACTGCTCGGATATGAACACTTCACCCTCGAGTGTTGTACAACAAAAACCTGGAGCAAAACAACGGTTTCAGCCTCTGGTTGTGGGAGGTGGAAGAAAGGAGGTAATAAGGGTGAAGCATCAGAGGATAAGAGTAAAACTCTTGAGGGACCCACTCCCCCTCCCTTTCCTTTCTTTCTTTTTCTGTGTCTCAGTGTGTTTAGTAAAAGAAAACAAGTGGTTCAGCACAGAGCTACAGCTTTCTTTTCCCTTTTTTGTACTGTAGCTGTGATCACTTGGGTTAGTCAAACAAAACTGGGCAACTGAGCATCACAGAAATCATCACAGCCTTATTCCGTAATGGGTTTGAATTCATTTGTCAACTAAAAATCCTATATACAGTACCCCATAATTACATAATATATGAGAAATAATATGAATAATGACAAAAAATTAAACATATACACAGCCTTTGCCATGGGACACAAAATTGAGCTCAGGGGCATCCTGTTTCTACTGATCACCTGTCAGATGGTTTTGCATGTGACTAGAGTCCAGCTATAGTGAATTCAGTTGACTGGGCATGACTTGGAAAGGCAAACATTTGTTTATATATAGCCCTACAGTTGACAGTGCATATCAGTGTACACGCCAAGCCATAAAATCCAAGGAACTGTCTGTCCTCCGAGACAAGATTGTATCGAGGCATGGATTTGGGAAGGTCCCAGTGAGCACAGAGGCCTCCATCATCCATAAATGGAAGAACTTAGGAACCAGAAGGACTCTCCCTAGAGCCGACTAAAGCCCTTCTACCCCAAACAATTGGGGTAGAAGGGCCTTAATCAGGGACATGACAAGGAACCAGACAGTCACACTGACACCAGTGTTGCTCTGTGAAGAGAGGATAACCTTCCAGAAGAACAATCATTTCTGCAGCACTCCACCAATTGGGTATGGTAGACAGAATCCACTCCTAAGTAAAAAGCACGTGACAGCCAATCCGAAGTTCGTCAAAAGGCACCTGAAGGACTCTCAGACCATGAGAAACAAAATTCTCTGGTCTAATGAAACAAAGATTGAATTCTTTGGCCTGAATGCCAAATATCATTTCAAGAAGAAACCCGGTGCTGCTCATCACCTGGTCAATACCATCCCTATAGTGAAGCATGGTGGTGACAGCATTATGCTGTGGAGACATTTTTGGGGCACATGAAATGGCAGACAAGTAAGGGTCCAGGGAAAGATGAATGCAGCAATGTAGACGTCCTTCATGTCCATCATTGATTCTCCAGAGCACTCTGGACGTTGGACTGGAGCAAAGGTTTTTCTTCCAACAGAACAACCCCAAACGCACAGCCAACATAAGATAATTTGCTTTGGGACCACTCTGCGAATGTGCTGTGAGTGAGCCCAGACTTGAACCTGACATGACAAAATGTGGAACAAGAGAAGTGCTGTGAATACTTTCCAGATGCACTGTGTTTATATGTATCAACTGTCGGCAAATATCCTTTCAAAATTCTCCCTGATGAATAATTGGCATTATTTTGGTATTTTTGATCTACTCCCACCCTGTTATTTCATTAGTGCATTGCCACTGTTCATACAAACTCGACACTTCCTTTATCTGTTTCAAATGTCAAAGCCCTATAGTGTTTCAGTGTACAGAAACAAGGCAGGGTAAGGAATTTATTATAAACTGTGTGCAGGAACATGCTGTGGAAAAGGTTAAACATTAAGATTATCAGGCAAACAGGCTACAGCATTTACTCTTTGATAACTGCTTAATATTTGCGTGTTAGTCTACCACACCAGAGAGTAAGTGAGGGAGAGAAAAAATATCTAGGGAATAGCAGCAAGATGTGAGAGACAAGCTACTCGCTGATCCAGGCTGTCAGACCGGCAGAGATGGAAAGGATGCTGGAGGGACAGATGAACTTTCCATAAATTCAATCTAAAATTTCACTGTGTGGGCAGTTGTACTTGCCTAATATATGTAAACTTGCCACTGCTGGAAGAGTGGTTACATAACCTTTGTAAAGGCGTTATGAGACAAATGTGTGATCTCAAGATTGTGTGCATGTGCACATGTTTTGCCCCAGCCGCAAATGTCCTGGAAGCCTCAGCAGAATGTATAGAGGAAGTCTAAATTTAATTTAAAACCATCACAGCTCACTCTGTTTGCAACCAATTGTTATGGCTTTTTTTGGTTTGCCATAGATAAATGTAATATGACTCCTCCTGAGCACTAATCCTGGTTTCTCTCGTGTCTTTTCCTAAACTAGGTTAGGCCTCTACAATCTAGGCGCGTGTGTTTACCATAATAGAATGGCCTTTCAGACTTTGATGCTACATCTCAGGATCAATCACCGACCAGCAGTGAGGGGATATGGCTCCTTTCTGTGTAAATCTCCCGTCTGCCAGATTTAAAGAGAAAGGCATAATGTGTCCGGACCAACCAGGCACATTATTGATCACAGGAGGTTTCCCCGCTCAGGCTAGAGCTTCATTTAAACTAGCTTCATTGTTTCCAGATAACACCCCTCGCAACAGCCTCCTGCTGACTGAATTTAATGCAAGCTGCTACTTTCAAAGCCCATGACTCTTGCTTCTATCAATCCCTTGCACTTAGAAGCCTTTCTTCGTCTCTCACCAGCCGCCAAAGAAACCTGCAAATCAATCAGGTTCACTCTCCTTCTCCCCTCTGCGTGAGAATTCCCAAACTTAATAGAACTAGATGAAAACCCTGAAAAGAGCGAGCACGCTATTGATGCACTCAAATCTCATCTGTTCAAATCTCAGATGTCATATGCATGCTGACAGAATCGGATTAGGTGAAGGGTTACAGCAGGACAGAGTGCACTCTAAGTATGATTAATGCAAAACAAAAAATGTTAAATCTCATATTCTGTGTAATATAATAAACAAAATGTAATCATTTGTAGACAGGATGGTTCTTAAATATCTACTAAACCAATGTGGACAAAACTGTTTTGGCCATATTTCATTGGAGCCTAAAGAGTAGAATCTTTCCAGCCACAAGATGCAATGTTACCATCGCAATTTTAAGTAGGTTGCTATTTAAAATAGTGACATTATCTGTCCCACCACTGCTAAACACTGACTGTTCCCTCCATCACCATCTATATCCTACCCACACGATGATACCACGAGTCTTTACTGGGTCGTGAAACTGTCATCTGTCCCCCGTCGACCTCCAAGTGAGTCAGAGCACCGGAACATAACGGGATCAAAGAGGAACGCATTTCAAACACACACCGCCGCCTGTATCCACCACCCTGCTTTCTCAAACCTTCTGCTTGATTAAAAGAATCGCAGCTTCCTTTCTGCTGTCAAGTGACAGTGCTTCATATTGTGATTGCCATCTAATCAGAAAGTGTGTCGACATGTCTGAGCAATGAAAACAACAACAGAGGTAACATGGTCGGGAAAAAAACAACAACGCAAAAAAAATCCTTTATGAGAACGACGGAGCAGTGCGAAGAGCAAGAATCCAAACAAGCATGTGGAAACACAGGAATATGTGATGAATAAATAACAAGGACAGACTACTTACAATTATGTCTTTAAAATGAAGACAAAGGCAGCGAAGGAGAATTACAAATGCATTACCGAAATGGCGACATACAGTAGGAAGAGCAGCAAAGCTGTTTGCCATTTTGCCGGATATAAAGGGCCATTTCAGTGTGGCTCACATGCCTGGGGCAATGTGAATTATACACAGTAATGTGCCTCTCACATTACTCTAAATGTACATTTCTACACTGGCTGATTGTTAGGTGCTATAGAGACTGACAAATCCATTTAGCATTGTTGGATAATTAGGGCCGAACAGAGCAATTACCTCAGATGCTCTCCAGGACAGCAGAGTGTGTGCAGCAGTGCACGAACATTACATGTTATTTCCTTCTGTGGCTTGGAGAGGTCAAATCAAAGGGGACCCATCTGTTTCTTCAAACAATGGCACTCGATTTATGCTCTGAAAAAGGATCGCAGGCTGCAATTTTCATACAATTGCTTTAGCACTGATTTAATTTGGACTAATCCAATTGAACTATAGCATTATGCACATATTTCTGATTAACTTATAACACAGGCTATAATCATGTGTTCAAGGCAATGAAGACAACGAAGACCACATCTGAAAATGCAAGAAGTACGTAGGTGGAATATTAACATGTTGACAAGTGTTGAGGTTGTGATCCCATCTGGTCTATTTTGTCTATGATCCACACTTAAACCTGCAGTCATTTGAAGCACGTGTCTCTCTCGGGAATCAGGCAACTTGAACGTATCACATACTTGAATGTGTGTAAAAAGTATTTACAGTGATAAACATTTCAGGGAATGTTAAAAAGGTATAAAAGCTTTTCGCTTGAGACATTTACTTTACCATGTGCAGAACATGTAGCCTGTGTAGCAGCAGTTAAAGTTGAACTGAAGCAGCTTTCTCATTATGTAGTGAATCCACGTCTCATCGCAGCGCAAACAGTGGCTGTTTAAAAAAAAAAAAATGCAAATACTTTTCCTTTTTTGGTTGCTGTCATAAAAGCTCAAGGTGCATGTGTCTTGATTTGCAAATGTAAGACTCAGCAAGAGAAGATAAAAATATGAGGCCAAGTGTATACATCACATTTTGATTTTCTCTGTAAGACCAACAGAGTTAGTGCTTTGAAAAATAATCCATATAACTCCATAAGCAAAGTTTCATTCTAGTGTTTTTGTATCTTTTGGAATATAGAAGTCATCGAGGGAGTTTTGAATGGTGCTTTTCTACTATGCTTGAGCACTGAAAGTATTACTACAAGTCTCATTCATCCAAGCACTTTTTTTTGTATTTTGTATTGTATAAAAGAAAAAAAAAGCATTCACACTAAGAGCAATTTAATGTTTAGTGCTCCATTTAAGTTGGTGGTTTGTGGTTTTTATCCACAAACCAACTTACCAGGCAACCGGCTCTAAGTGCTGAGCCACAGCCACCCTGGTCATGGGTAACTGGTTCAAGATGTCTTAAACTTCTCCAGTTTACAATTCCAATGACGTTTTAAGCCAGTCCGCTTATTCCTCGAGAAGAAAAAGAAGAAAGAATAAAATCCAACAAAGCTGATTTTATAGAATTGAGCAAACAACTTGTGAACCGTCTCACTGGGATAACCATCTCCATACCGTGTGTGATTGCTGCATTTTTCCACAATGCACTAATGATGCCCTGGGGCTAAAAATATGGCTGTAAATGGAGTATTCATTGAGCAGTCTTGCAGTGAACAAAATCCTTGTTCAATGAACTTTAAGTCCTTCCTATAGAAAATTATATTCACAGACAATTAGGCAATAACATCTTGACAAGATGCATTCACACATTCACTACATAGAATAAGGACTATGCGCTGAACAGGCAAACATGCAATATATTGCATAACCACTGGATAAATAACAAGTGCTATAATTTATTCATATTTGTTCATATCTGGCATGAATGAAAAAAACGAAACAACAAAATGGTGCATTTTTTTTTAATATCCAGGCTTTTCTAAAAATGCAAACATATGGGATGGCAGCACTTCTGTTAACTAATTCATGTTCACCACACAGACAGTACTCTAAGTACTCTAAAGTGTACCTAACCTTTTTTGTATCTTTTAGCTTTTAAAGGACATTAAGATACATCGTGTGATAATTAAACTGTGAACTTGTAAAGAAACAGCTAAATATAAAACAGAGTGTAATTAGAACTGATGTTGTGCTTACATCCAAGGTTTACATTATCAATCCTAATGACCCTCGTTTGGTTCTCTTTATAGATATATGTTCCTATCTATGTTTGTTCAAACAGAACAGGCAGGTTTAAGAAGAAAGGGTAAAAGTGCACCACTTCAGATCTGGTTGTTGCGCACACAGTCAGCTTAAAGCATGAACTGAATCGCCATTTGAGCCTTAGGGTTTCGCTCCAAGGGAGAAAACTGATAAGAGAAGTGGCCAGCTTGAACATTTAATGAGGTCCATGGCTGTTACCTTTGGAAGTGCTTTTATCTTCTATCGTGCTTTCTGTCAAACTGCAATGTGACATTTTTCCAAATTGCTCTATTCATGGTGAATCAAATACTGGTTGATCTTGCCAGTGAAGCAGGAGGAAATTCACTACATGCTGATAACAACCCACAGATCAAGTAAGGTCAGAAACTGGATGCCTCTCCACAAAATATTGGTTTAATATGATTTTTATGATAACACCCTACAGACTAAACGTAAATCAGTTTTTGTTTACTTATGACTAAAGGTGAAATGTGATCATCCATCCATCTTTAATTATTTTAAAAGATAAAATTGTGAGTTCAATTCAATTTTGTTCATTTAGTGCCCAATGGATTCTAAATCACCTCACAGTACTTTATATTATAAGGTAAATTTCCTACAATAATGCAGAGAAAACCCCAACAATCAGACTAGCCTCTCTGAGCAAATACTTGGAGACAGTGGGAAAGAAAAACTCCCTCCTAACCGGAAGAATTTTCAGGCAGAACCAGGCTCAGGGAGGGGCACCCATTTCTGAAGTACTGTTTTAAAGCACTGAGAATAGCAATTTCACCATTGCTGTCAAGTGGTGTCTGAGAAACTGCTTGCTTATTGGCTGACAACAACAATCCAACCACAGATAAGCCTCCTTAAGCCCATAAAAACACTAGGAAAGTTTTTACAGAGGTCAAAACGGAAAGCAACTTTCTCATAAACTTTTATTGGAATGGAAACCTTTTTGTATCTAAAGCTATTGTCATTTGGCGGCCTCAAGAAAGAATGCAAGTTCAAGGCACTGGCTTCATTTTTCTAAGCTGAAAGCTGTCTTTTTCATGTTCATGCCTACATATGTTTCATACCATTAGTTCTGGCAGGAAATGACGTGAAGCTCTACCACAGGGGTGTCAAACACTAGACAATTTTGGCCCTCTCACACTGGGAGGCTGCTTTCCTAACTGAAGATAGAAAATAATCTTCTATTGACAACAGTGATTCTGACAGACCTATACTTCTGAAAACAGATTAGTAATGAAACAGAAGAATAATGAGATCACAGTACATGGAAACCATTGATTTAAACAACACTTGAGAGTACAAACCCTTCATCTGCAAGAAAATTGAGGCTAACTTGTTGAACACAGACTATGGAGCTGGCTGATATAATAGCAAGTCCGAGGTGTGCTACACAAGACAAGTGTGATCAGAAAGCGTTGAGAGCGGGATGCACGGAGAGCAAATGAGAAAATAGGGTAGAATAAAATAAAGATTGGTGTATGGATGAGCAGAAGGCTATGCAGCAGTGAGAGCACAAATCCTTGGAAGCCCAGAGTGCAGCAGATGTTGCCAACTTTGTCACAGTAGTCTGAATCATTCATTCTGCTTTAGTTTTTATGGAAATCTCAGTAAACATCGGCCTTGTGGTGTGTCAAAGGAGTTGTTTTCTCCCACCACTTGTGAGTGCCGCTAAGAGATGATGGATGGTAAAGAACACTCCTTATCTGTGCTGCTGTGATCCTTCTGGATTTCTTTTAACCCTTTATCTCTTCGTCTTAGGCACGCCACCTCACTGTGGATCATGAAAGTTTTAGAGACTTGTCATGAAGGGATCATCATCATGAAACTCAGTCAAGCCTGTGTCTGCCAGCAGCTGAAAACAAGGGAAGGCTTCCAAATTGATGCAATATGCATTGCAGGATGTCCTAAATATACATTTCCTCTGAGGAAACAGCTATCAAGCCTGCACACACGTTACTTTTAGTTGTTCCACACGACTTGACAAAAGTACAAAGACAGCAGAATTACTCTGATCCCTTTCTTTTCTTTTACTCCTTTAAAAAGAATAAAAAGTACCGCAGTCTGGGTTTCTCAAGGTCAACACCACAACACCAGTGATAGTGGAAATGATCCCCCTTTTTTATCCCCCAGTCTTAATACAATGTAGGCCTTTGTGTGATGACCCAGATATAATCTACCCAGACAATATTGCTTTCATTTCTTTAAATTTTTATTTATGTGTATCGATATACGATAAATGTATGTTTTTATACACGCATACAGATGAATATACCTCTTAATTGCTAATAAAATTCAAGGTCACAGAGAGGCTGGAGCCTATCCCAGCTGACATAAGGTGAAAGGTGGCGTTCACCCTGCACAAGTCACCAGTGTATCACAGGCTAACAGAGAGAGAGAGACAACCGTTCACACTCATATTCACACCTACCCACACATTAACCAAACATGGAGGTCTTTGGACTGTGAGAGGAAGTCAGTGCACCTGGAGAGAACCCAAGCATGCCCAGGGAAAAACACACAATATCCAAACAGAAAGGAGCCATTCAACCAGGTTGGAACCAAAACGCCTTTACCCTTTTCCTCCTTCACTCAATTAAACATGGATGGAGGTTGTATCGTCACCTCAAACACCCCCTAAAACTCCCACAGGGGATTTGTGACATGTGTCATCGCCATCACTAACTCCTCCCACACAGACACACACACCAACATCACCTCCTGTCAGCGGGGCTTAGACAGCAGCACACAGAAGTGACATCCATAATGTGCATCACTTGGAGGCCCGCATTGTGGCTGCATCCATGTTTTATCCTGCAGCAGAGAGGACTGTTTTACATTTTCAAAAGCATGCATCATTAACACAATAAATGCTGAATCTGGGTCCTGAAGTTGTGCATTCATCTCCCTTTGTTGGAAAATGACAGAATTTGTTATATACTCCATAATTATCCATCTCTAAGCACTCTACAGCAAACCTGATTGCAGCTTTTGTCATTTTCTCATAATGCTTCCTCCCAGTTGCAGATTTTGCCTGATTAACCATCATCTGCTGGGATTTCTGAGAACAATGTTATAGCATAGCCACAACGTGTAAGAAAAAGTGAAAATCAAATGCACTGCCAGGAGAAATTCTAAAAGGATCTGCGTTTGCTAATTGCTTGATTATTCAAAACAATTAAGAAACATAGTGTTAGGGCCGTTTTATACATTTCAACCAGTGAAGCACGGTGGCACAATTGTTAGCACTGTTGTCTTGAGCAAGAAGGTCCTGGGTTTGAATCCACCACCAGCGCCTTTCTGTGGGGTGTTTGGATGTTCTCCTTGTGTCTGTGTCGGTTCTCTCTGGGTACCTTGGCTTCTCCCACAGTCCGAAAATATGCATTTAGTAGGTTTAGGTTAATTGCTGTTTTTAAATTGGCCATAGTTGTGAATGGTGGTCTGTCTCTTTATGTTAGCCATTCGACAGACTGACAATCTGTCCAGGATGTACTCCATCTCTTGCTCTAAAGCAACGGAGATAGAGTCCACCCACCCACGACGCTGAAGCAGAAGTAAATGGATGAATACTTCCATCCAAATTCTATTCAAACTGGTTTAGATTAGTTTATGCTACAGGTGTTTCTGGAAAGAACTGGGCCTCCTGCTAACCCTCTGCATGGCAGAAATTCCACGTAGTTGATATAAATAAATAACGATGCACAACTTACAGTATCTTGGGACATGGGGCAATGAAAAACAAATTCACAGGAGGCAGAAATGTGAGTAAAATGGGACCTTTGAACAGAATCTGAACTCACAGCTATGACAGACTGAATAATTCAGGACCTGTTCATGACTCTGGCTGTAAACAGAACGCCCGAGTAGGTTTTACAAGCATTTGCCACTTGCACATTTTTGTGTTTGCCGTGTAATGAGAAACGTGGCAAAACCTTTATCAAACATGAAACTTTCAGGTCATATATTCTACAAACTATGATATTAAAAACTAAATAACACCCTGCTCAAAAATACTTTAGTGCTTCTTTTGTTGGAAGAACGTTTGCAAAGGAAGCAGCCAAACTGTTTGACAATGACCTTCTAAACCTCATCACTTGGGCTTCCTCATTCAGTCCTTCAACGCTGTCGAGAGAACCTGGATTTTAAGAGTGAGTGGGAGTTTATTCAGTCTCCTCACCGAGGCTAACACCACTGTCTTTGAGTTTTAATGGGGAAGGTGAAGCAAGGTCACTCAGTAGTTGGCTGGTCAGACTCACAGCAAATAACAGAGATGATTATGAGATCCCTGCACTTCCAAACACATTAGTGTAAGCTGCCTTGCCCACGCAGCTGACAAATCTGCTGTCTTAGATAATAGTAAGGCTACTAAACTCACATATTAAATACTTACCAACCATGCTTTGCACTTTGCACGGTAATAAAAAAAGCAACTACTCACTAGCACGAGAATGGAATACATTCTGATAGATGATGATTGTACCACACAAGATTAAAGTAATGTGGGCTGCTGAATGATGATATTTTCTATGTGTGGCTTATGGTCAACAAATTAATTGAGATCAACAGCATGCCTCACTTAGAATGATAATAACGTTAAGAGGAACAATGAGCAGATTTTCATTTCTTCACAACATTGCATTTAGAAGAAAGCCTAATCATAACGAGTGATGAATGAATACAGGAAAGCTACTTAAAGCGCACTAGCAGAGACTATAGATGTCTGTGCAAAGCTGATAAACATTCTCATCCTGTGGCTGAAGAGATGAGGGATCCCGGGGATGCTAGATCCACATTTATGCCACAGTGCAACCATGAAGTCTATAGCAGTGCCATCAGAAGTTACACTGCATTCAATTTGTGATCGGTTTTCATGCCATCAGAGACACTTTTCTTTAGTCAGAGAAAACAACAAAAGATGAGTTTAATCAAACCTTCAGATAGCCAGTACTAAATACGCCTAACACCAACACCTGGGAATATCAGGAAAAGGTCCCATGATTAATCTTAAAATGACAGTGTTAAATAGCTCTATATAGCATTATTATTGAACTTCAGATCAATCTATTGGCTTTGAAGGAGGGATAAGAGGCCAAATGTGACAATATTTTAAATCCACCACATTTGTGAGGATCACATTTTAAACAATAAATGATTAAGATGACCTTCAATGGCTTGGTGTGTATAAGCCAGATTGTTATGGATTGTTAACATGTCCCTGATGTACACCCCCAAAAAGTTTGATCAGAATTAATTCAAAACATTTTGATTTACAGTGGTCTCTCGTTTATCGCGGGAAATACATTCAAAAATTGACCCATGATAGGTGATATTCACGAAGTAGCCAATTTTATTTTTTACAATTATTATATATGTTTTAAGGCTGTAAAACCCCTCAATACACGCTTTATACACTCAGGCAGGCATGAACATTTTCACACTTTTCTCTCGTTTAAACCAGGGTTTTAATAGTTTTGCAATTTTCATTAGTTTTTATTTTTATTTAGTTTTGACTTCAGATTTTCAATTTTATACCAGTTTTAATTAGTTTTTACCAATTGCTTGCTAGTTTAGTTTAGTTTTGATTAGTTTCAGTTATAGTTTTAGTTGTGTTTGCAATAATTAAGTGTAACAAAATCCCAGTTTCATCATATCAGTCATTCTCTTCTGCTTATCCTTGGGTATGTTGCTATTCCAGCTACCATACCCTGCACCCTGGACAGGTCGCCTGTCTGTCGCAGGGCTAACACGCAGAGACAGACAACTCACATTCCCACCTATGGGTTCTTTAAATAAATAAAGGCAGATGAACAACCATTGATACCAGGCAACTATAAAATGTATATCTTGGCCCCAATGAGACTATTAACTCTTGCAGCACCGGGTGTTCGTAATTTTGGTTCAAGTGAATTGATAAACTTTTTGAAGGTAATTGACTCACACAGTTGTGTAGATATCCCAGTCCTGTTGTCTCGGGATGCATCACGCTGCCTTGCCTGGGGTTAGCTTCTGTTTTCTGGGGATGAGGGTTGAGTGTGCTCCCTTAACTTCTCAACGTAAGCTAGGTTAGCCTTCTTGTGTGAGCTTTTCAAGTGCACTTTAAGGTTTGTGGGATTTTTTTCCCTTTAGAAATGTCCCTCATAATTTGTCTGTTTCCACTACAAGACACTTGCTTTATCCAAAACACAGTCATATTCAAAGTAATCCCAAATTGGACTCTGGCGCTTTCTTCCGAGAGTGGATGGAGCAGCAACACAGACGACTCGACTAACGTACTTGCCACCTGCTGGCATAATGAGACACAGCAAGAAAAAAATCTGGAAACTAAACTTCATTTTCACCCTTGACTATTGTATGACACGCACACATCAATGAAAACTAAACACATTTTTGCTATTTTGCTATTTTTGCATTTTTTCAGTTAATTTTAGTTAGTTTTGTGAACACTCATTCCAGTTTTTATTTCCGTTAACGAAAATGTTTTTTCACTTCTAGTTTTCGTTATTTCGTTAGTTTTCGTTAACGATAATAACCTTGGTTTAAACACCCTCGAAGTTCAAACCTTCTTAGTAAAATAAATCCAGTTATAGACTGAAACAAAAGGCACCCACAGGTGCCTTTGACGGTGCAAAACGTTTCGTCGACATTGTTGTTTGTTGGGGAGAAAACTTACAAACTTACAGTACTGTAAGTCACACTGCTAGCCATCGAAGATTTATGTAAATTTGACAAGCTGGACGCATTCTGTACTACACAGGAGACGCGGCACGAGATTGATTGACAATGGTCTACAGCCAATCAGGACGCAGAACACAATGCAAAAAACGAAACAAAAAAAAAACTTGCCCACAAAAACGGCGAGGCCGCGAAAGGTAAACGGCGGACCACTGTATTGTATTTATAGACAGAATGTAGACACGCAAACGCGACCTAAAACATAACCTCCTATGGTGGAGGTGATTATTTTCTTTTAAAAAGAGCACATCATACTCAAAGTATGGGTCACGTTAATATAGTTCTTCCTCACTCTTGCATCCATCTTTGGGATAATGGATGAGGGGGTGTAGAGGTGAAATGTGGTATTACTGACATTAAATATGGTAGTAGGTCATTTTTGAAAAACAAATCATGGCTTGTTTGTGTGGATTTAAAACTGCATTTTGTTAGTTTGATAAAAATAAATAAATAAATACACACACACACACACACACACACACACACACACATATATATATATATATATATATATATATATATATATATATATATATATATATACACCAAAACGTGTTTTGTTTTGTTTTTTAATAAACACTAGCCTACACATATTCAATCAAACAGGAACTGAATACAAGTGTTTGTTCCTGAATTGATCCCACACTTTGCCGCGCTATAAACTGATTATCTTCGTCATAAACCAATTCAAGTGATGTCATTTATTTATTTATTTGTTAAACAAAGGGTAAGAGTCGCAGGGACCTGCAGTTCATTAAGTTTATCAACCAATCCCAGCAGCGTGTCATTACGCGAGCCAATCGAACTGTGTTTTCTTTTAACTATACGGTAAAAAGTAGGTGGGACATCTTGAGAGAGTGACCCCCGGGTAAAGAACGGGGTGTTTTTGTGTGTATGTGTGTCTGCTGAGTTGGGCGTCAGCTGAGTTTAAGGAACCTCTGGGGAAGGTAACAGCGCTCAGACTTTCTTCCAGAGGGAGAATACTCCAAAGCGATGTTTCTTTCAGACTCTGACAATGAATTGGCACCACTCTCCTCAGAGCTGGACTCTGAGAGCGAGTATAGCGACTGCAGTCTCGACGAGGACTACATTCCAAGTGGTCATGCCCGGGGATCAAATAAGTGAGTACCAACACTCCGAGCTGGCTTCAGTCCAACAAATTGCCCCTGCTTACGCTATATGTGACGCGTCGGGCACACATACTGTAGAGGTCATGGGCATCCCAAAGTGATAAGCAGAACAGGTACACCAGTGCACTGCAGTGCTGTGCTCGTATGTACAGGCTGCCCTTTTGTCCCTGCTTTAAGCCGACACCGGTTGGCCAATCTGCATCAATCACGCAGAGGCCACGTAGATATCACCCATTGTGCCTGCACATTGTTTGATATGAAAGTGTCTTTCATGCACCGCTCGCGCCGCACCGCTGCCGTAATAAGCGCGTGCAGCCAAGCCACGGAGCGCGTGCACAACGCCACGCTAACCACATATAGCTGCCATGAGAACAGGTTGTCTTTGTATGGCTCCCAGTGAGCAGCCATCTCTGAGGCTAAAACCGCAGTTGTTTAGTTCCCATAGGTTTTACAGTGCACCAGAGAAGGTCGGGGTGGGGTTTTTTGCTGCAAATTTACATATATTGGCTATATTTAATCAGTAAAGATGATAAAATGCTTGTAAGATGAAAATACTGACTAACAAGGCGCATGGAAGCGTGTTTCTGCCACTGAAGAAAAAAAAATATCAAAATTTCAAGTTTTGTCAATAAGGACAGGGGCACAAACAGGCAATAAGAATGGGATACAAAATACTTAAAATATACAGTATATACACAGTTTTAAACTTAAAGTGACTGAATAAGTGCTTAAATAACTGTAAGTGAATAAAGTGTCGGCAGTACAAAAAGAGTGTAGAGTAGTTTATGCTTATGGGCGTGGGAAATGGTCTTATGGCTGGAGTTAAAAAGCAGAGTGGCTTTGGGGACAAAGGTGGCTCTCCTCCTCTTACAAGTTAAGTTGAAATTCTCACGCAATAATAATATGAAATTTTGATAAACTAATAATTCTGACTTATTTCCTCAAAATTTCAATTAATATGTTGAAATTTTGAGTTAGCTCCACCAGTCAGGAAGCTCAGTGAAAGGCATCATTTCCTTGATAACTGGAAGCAGATGGTGCAGACACATGCACACTCAAAATCATGTAGTGACAGCATCAGTGAGCCACCAACATATATCAAACATGAATAAAGTGGTGCCAGGTTTTTCAGCCTTGAATCCCTTTTAGTGAATGATAACAGCACAAAAGGTATAGAATCAGTGTGTTTATGTTGAACTGTTGGACAGCTGATGCCTTCGCTTCTGGGTAAAAAGTTTTTGTGTTCGCAGTTTTTAACCAGCAGGTGTACTGGAGCCTTAACAGAGCTTCCTGGCCAGCAGATCTAATTTGAAATTTTTACTTATTAACTTGAAATTTTGACATATCTGACTCAAAATTTCAAGTTATGGATGTCTTTTTTTTCTCTCAGCGGCCGAAATGAGCTTCCATACTAAGCCACTAGTAATGTCAGGGCAACAAGTTCTAATGGGATTATTATGATTACATTGTTACAACTTTTATAATATAATTATTGAAGTGGCAGCACTTCAATGAGTAGCAGTATTATTATTTTAGTCTGGATAATAACCATTTTATTCACTGTTTGTTTCTCTCTGACTTGCTAGAAGAGTAGGGTTGCAAGTCATAATTATATTAGGAGAAAACGCATCACCTCCAATTTTACTAACCCTTATCCATCTGCTTTATGTTTAGGGAAGACGAATCCAGTTCGGATGACGACTTGTATGTAAGGCCAAAGAAGCGAAGGGCGTCAAAGAGGCGATGCTCCTCTGTATCAACAGTATCATCACCGCTGAAACCTGCATCTAACAAATGGGAGCAGAGTCCCCTTCGTAAGAGGCTCCGCTATGCATCTACGCCCAAAAAAGACTCCTCCTCCTCCGGACCCAAGACTCGCAAGACACCTTCCACACCACATAAGAATACTCCAAAAAGAAAGCAGCAAGCAGAAAGTCAGCAAGTGGAAGCAAACGGGGGTGAAGCAGACGATGGAGAAAAGTGGCGCAGTGTTGAAGAAGAAGACATTGAGCCTCCTCAGCCGCGGTTCAGACCCGGGAGATGCGCTGGGCCGCAGCTGAACAGAACAGCGCATTACACACCACTTGAACTGTTCCAGTTGTTCTTTTCTGCCACCGTCATTGATACCCTGGTGAAAAACACAAACGCCTATGGAAAAATCAAACACCAAGCCCAAAAGGAAAAGTGGGTTCCAGTCACAGCAGCAGACATGTACTCCTTCATCTGCCTTGTCCTCTACATGGGTCTTGTACCGCTGAAAACTCTGAAGGAGTTCTGGAGAGGATCTGAGCTCTTCCGCCTGCCATTTCCTGCCTCTGTTATGCCTTGCAGACGCTTCCTAGCCATTTCCCGCAGTCTACACATGAATGACCCTGCTGTGGAAGCGGCCAATGACCAGAAGAAGGGGACCCCCGGGTTTGACAGACTGTGCAAGATAAAACCACTATATGAGCAGATTTTGGAGGCCTGCTGCACATTCTTTCACCCCCACCAGCATATCTCTATAGATGAACGGATGGTGGCGAGCAAAGCGAGGATCGGGTTAAAGCAGTACATCAGAAACAAGCCAACCAAATGGGGCTTTAAGCTTTTTGTGCTGGCAGACTCAGTGTGCGGCTACACCATTAACTTTTTTGTGTATGGTGGAAGAGAGAGTGAACCAACTGGGAAGGGTGCAGGCTACGACGCTGTTATGAGACTTCTGGACATCCCATTTCTTGGTAAAGGTTACAAGCTCTACGTGGATAACTATTACACTAGTCCTACTTTATTCCTTGATCTCCTCAAGAGAAAAATCTGGGCGTGTGGCACAGTTCGTTCAAATGTCAACGGTTTTCCCAAAACCATGCGGGATAACGTGCCAGAGAAAACACCAAGAGGAACAATTAAATGGATCAGAAAGGGAGAGTTGTTGTTTGTTAGGTGGTTTGACACCCGGGAGGTATCGATGTGTTCCTCTATACATAAAGCGTACAACCACGACGTAGCAAAGCGCAAAGTGAAAGACTCAGATGGACAGTGGACGGTGAAGCACGTGCCTATTCCGGGCTGCATCAAAGATTACAATCGTTACATGGGGGGTGTTGACTTGTCAGATGCGCTGATTGGCTACTACAACGTCCTTCATAAAACCCACAAGTGGTACAAGACTCTGTTTTACCACTTTGTGGACATAGCCACAGTGAACGCCTTCATCCTTCACAAGGAAATGTGCAAGCTGCAGAGCCGGCCTATGCTCACGCAGAAAAGGTTCCGGGAGCAGCTCATTTTGTTACTGGCTGAGATCGGTTCTGGACCAAACCGCGCGCCTCCTCACAACTACATGTTGCCTTCCTCTCCTTTCAAACTGGCTGCTATTTCTCCACATAAAGTCCCCCCTGCTTCACCAACACCAGTGCCTCCTGTCTCCCCATCCAAAGTGGGCCAGTGCTCCTCAACCGATGCGCCGTTTGCCTCCTGCCCTCCTGCACCCTGCGTTAACTCATCCCCTGGCTCATCTGCTCCTCTGTCTGCCGACACCCCACCTGCTAAAACCTCGTATTCTCTGGGGTTAGGTCATCTGCCCGCGTACTTTGTTGCGAAAATGAGCAACGTGGCTTCGAGGTATCGAGCCACTATTGGCAGGAGAGCGTGCGTGGTCTGCAAAAAGAAGTCTCCAATCTATTGCAGCACCTGCCACAAAACACTGTGCATCACTTCCTTAAGAAATTGCTATTCCGAGTGGCACCGGAGCAATAACATCTGCGTGTGAGTGACTAGAATTACTGTGAAATACTCTGTCAACTGCATGTGCCTTTAATTGTCAATAGTGAAAGAAATGGCAATTTACATTTAGTTCAGGGGGTCTCGAACTCCAGTCCTTGAGGGCTGGTGTCCTGAAACTTCCCCATGTGTCCCTGTTGCAACACACTTGAATACAATTAGTAGGTCATTAGCAAGACTGTATAGAACTTGACTGCCTGCTGAGGTGGCAAATTCAGCCATTTGATTCATGTTACAGCAGCTCATGAGTGAGTGAACATGGTGCAATAAAAGTACTTTTAAAGTACATTTTTTCAAACACATTTACTTAAATTTACTTGAGTAGGGTTAGGGTTGCCACTTCAGCATGTAGTCAAGTTCTGTACTCTTGCTAATAACCTACTAATTTTATTCAGGTGTGTTTCAACATGGACAGATGGAAAAGTTTCAGGACACCGACCCTCGAGGATTGGAGTTCGAGACCCCTGATTTAGTTACTTTGACAAACTACCTAGGTAGTCCGTTTTTTATAATATTAAACAGAGTATTTCACAGTTTTGCTAAAACAGTTTCTGAGTTGCATAAGATCAAATAGAATAGCATGTAGACTGAAAGATAAACTTGAAAGCCTGTGGTTCTATCTAGAAGAAGATGTAAATGTAGATAAAGGTTATCTTGATGGGGAGTATTAACCTCTCAAATGAAGGTATTGTCCTAAGTGCCACTTGCTGACGAGACTTTAGCAGGTGGCACCTTTGCAGTCAACACCCAGATACCTCAATCTGTGGTTTACAGCAGCGGTCCCCAACACCCGGGCCACGGACCAGTACCGAACCATGAGTCGTTTGATACCAGGCCGCAAGAGTTGAGGCTCGGGTGTGAAATTGATGGTTTTCTGGATTTTTATCGGTTTTATCGTTAACTCGGTTTCCCTGGGTCTTTTCCCGTGTGTTATGAATAAATCTTCCTTTTTTTGGTACTGGTACTGGTTTTATATGTTGTATTTATCTGCAACACTCTAAAGGCCGCTCCGTGAAAATATTGTGGGACATAAACCGGTCAGTGGTGCAAAAAAGGTTGGGGACCGCTGGTTTACAGTTTAAAACACCTGTGTTTGCCTCATGCTGGAACTTGTCACAGTACTACTGTGTTAACTTGAATTAGAGCCCATCATCAACTTTACTCCAGCCAAGCAGAGGAGGAGATTTTGAACATTTCCACTTACCAGCTGTAGTAGGTTTTCTGCAGCACAGTGACACTGAGTAAAATTGAACATAGTACTCTTCAGGAGTAGGTGCTGGACAATTTTTTCCACAAATCTTATCCCAAAAATCACGTCTATTCACACAAATTACTGTCCACAGAACTACTGTCCACAGAACTTTTTGGAATGAAAAGCGGACTGTCATCTGAACCATTACGAGATGATGTCTCGCACCCAGACTTAGTTGGGAATGAGTAGGTCTCATTTCTGTCTAGCTCTACCTCAAAAATGGATACAGCTTCTCATTTCATTTTTTAAAAATACAAGATCTTTTCCTAAAATCCACTTGAAATGACTTTGCTACCATCCCAGATTTCAGGAATGTCCTTTGTGTGATTTACAGCAGAGGAAGCTTTACATCAAAGGAGAAACGGGACTAACACTTGAATATAACATATGATTCAGAAGAGTTTACTTAGTCTGCCAATGAATGTGTTCAAATCAGTTTTGATATTTAGAAGATAACTGAAAGTTCAATTTGTTGTTGTTGTTGATGTTGTTGTTGTTGTTTGTGTGGTAGATGCTTTTTAATTTTTTTTTACCATTTCAGTTATTTTGGCTGGATTTTGCTTCTTCAGCTTAAGCTCCAGCATAACGTGGACCAACTTGATACACCAGCATAAACTACGTGCAGGCAGCTATAAGAAATCCATATTAACAAAGCACTTGTCCTTTCCTTCACTATTTACCAACTTGCATTACTGCAAACTTTGTACATTAACAGCACACTGAAGACACTCGTGGACTAGTTTCCTACTTGATCTAGAATTTACAATTGTTTATGCATATGTAAGAAGATCTGTTTGCTGAATTATTGAAGCTTTATGTGTCGCAAGATGAAAAGAAGCAACCTCAGAGTCTCATTTTAATGTCCTTATCTTTGGAAAAGATATCGCACGCTGTCATCTGTGCCTTATATGAAGTCATTTCCAGTGTTAGTATCTAAACTGGTCCAGACTACGTATGTAATTTCCACATTGTCTATCATTAACTGTACCTGTTTTGTCTTTTAAGAGTGCACTCTATTTGTATGTGGGATGTGGTAGGATTTTAGATGTGTTTTTCTACTTGTCTTTTTTAAAATAAAAGTGACCAATTATTTTAAATATGTGGTTATTGTTTTGGAGTATAATTTGTGTTTGGGTAAGGGCCCATTATGGGATTAGATATTTATAAAGATCATTTATAGTACTGATTTTGGCATATCGGATGAATAACAGGATCCGATGCAAGGGTCATTCTGGCACTTGGGAACAGATGTTTGAGAGACGGAGTGATCCCCATCCTCTGTTACAAAGCCAGCACTTTTTCATTACCATAAAAGCTTTTTTTGGATAGATTTGGACCTTTTCAAGATATTTGGCATAGCCTTTAGTGGAAAAATTACAACTCAAAGCCAGCATAAATTTCTAGATGTAACATTTTCAGGGTGGAATGATGTAAATACAACCATTATGATACCAATATATTATATATATATATATATATATGTGTGTGTGTGTGTGTGTGTGTGTGTGTGTGTGTGTGTGTGTGTGTGTGCGTGGAGAGAGAGCGAGAGAAATTGCCTTTATTGATTATTTGTGCCAGAAAAAATCCATAGCAATGTCACATACATTTACCTGGTCTGGTGAGTCAAGACTTGCGTGACATTCAGGTGGTAGGGTTAGAATTCATCATGTATAACATGAAAGCTTTTATCCATCATGCCTTAGATGAACTGGTTGCGGTGGTGGTGTAATGCTGTGGGATATATTTTCTGTGCACAATTTGGGTACCAGCTGAGCATTGTTCAAGCACTACAGTATTACCGAATACTGTTGCTGATCAGTGTTCCTGGCTTTTTGTATAGTATCTTGCTATTTGCCCAAGTTACAAACCCCAAAGTTGATCTCCGATGCATCCATCGTTATGTGGATGTTAGACAGAAAGCACTTAAGCATATGAAAAAATGCTTATATTGATTGGTGTGAAAGGATGAATGATGCCTGTTGTGTAAAGCGCATTGAGTGCTCAGGTAGAATACAAAAGCACTACATAACAGGCATTCCATTTACTATTGCCACCCCTTTATGACCAAAGTGTATCCTTCTGCTCCAAAGTCACCAGATCTCAGTCCAACTTAGATGTGCAGCTGACAAATCTGCGTGTATGATGCTATCATGTCAGTATGGACCAAATATTTGAGAAGTGTTCAAGCACCCTGTTGAATCTATGCCTTGAGCAATTAAGGCAGTTCTGAAGAACAAAGAGATTCCAGCCAGTACTAGCAAGGTGTACCCATGTCATTGCTGCTGTTCTAAAATTACAGGTTGGTGGAATCAGTCATCAGCAAAACATCTTGGCAATGACCTTTAAGAAACAAGGTAATCAGAGTCATTGAGTGTGTCCAATATTCCAGCAGGCTTTTGACCTGGAAGTTGGGTGGCAAGGCTTTTTAAAACTTTCCACCATTGCTGTTGTGATTGAAAAAGACTTAAACCTGACACTGTTTTAAAGTAAAAATCACAAAACCAGTGGATTACTGTAATGAATCAATATTATACCAAACGCCTTTTGAACCTGACTGAGAGGTAGGGGTGTAGAGGTTTGGGGTTGTTCGTTTCCAATGAAGACATGAAACACTGAGATTGACCACTGGTAGCAAGAGCTGCATAATTTAAATGGCAGGAAGGTTAATGTACTGTAATAACTACAGATCACACTGCACTGGTGATGCAAATAGTCGTGAGCTTTATAGAAAATCATTGACTCAAAACCCCAATTACTGTTAAACAACAGAATGGCCTGCGTATGCAAATGTTGCCCCTGACATTTTGCCCACAAATAAGATAAAGTGTGCATGTTCTCTTTAATAATAGCCAGGTGAAAAGAATAGAGAGATAGAAGGGGGTTGAAAGCTGGGTTAAGCAATGCGAGTGAACCTTGAACTGATCCAGCTCTGCTGTTGATGGAAGCCGTTAGTGAACACATGCATTAACAGCCAGGTGGCAGCTACAGCACTGTGATTAATAGCCTGATAGCTACCCTTGCAGAAGGCCTCTGCAGACAGAGCATCCTCTCAGGCGGGGCGGGGCGGCGCGAGCGTCACTGTGTGATTATATACCCTGCGTCTGCAGATAAGAGCCTGTTTAACCTCCTGCCAATCACAACCCCGGACATTATTTGATTTTCTCCTGAACGTTAAATTGGGAGCAATTCTGCAGCCGCTGCGCTGAACTGCATATCTCAGTCTATAAAGCAGAGACTTCAGGCAGGCAAACTTTTGTTTCCATTTCACAGAAGATTAAAAATGTTCGGCAAGGTGTCTGTGACAAAATTTAATGTCTGCAGACAAAATAGACTCTGAGCATTAATAACGCACACTGCATATCCAATCCTTTTACTGTAGTTTGGTAATGGCTGTGAATATTTAGCGGTGGCACTGAAGCCGAGTACAGTAGTTATCGGCTATTGTGCACTCTGGGATGCGCTCCGAATCCAGTAACCGCCTGTTGCGATGACCCCTAAACTTAACGACAGCCTCCACCTTGGGGAGCTTATTTGAGATGCGTGCCTGCGTGCAACAAAAACAAAAACAAGAACAGAGGGTCAGTGTGTTGCATTTATTACTGTTTCATTGAATGAGGAAGAACAAAAGTAAACAAAGGAGACTTAAAAAGAAGCGATGCAACATATCTGCAAAAACTTCAGTTCTCGGTTGTTACGCTGACATTATCCAGCGTTGTTTACAGTCAGCCTTAATGAGCGATGCCCGTGTTTGGACCAAGTGGATTCTGGGCAGTGTGTTACAGTAGCCATGGAGGACTTTGGGATATTTGCAGCCATGAAGAAACTATGCCCTTGGAAAGGTGGAGACGGTCAAAAGTGGAAACCCGCACCTTGTCCATTGGATGCTATGATATAGCGTTATACTCACTTGACCTTGAAAGACAAAGGCTGCGGCAGAACTTGAATGAATGGAGATTACTGTAGATGGACACCATACACCCTTACAATATACTGTGCCCTCTCATTATGTTAATGGTGGAAGGCATCAATGTCCTGCTGCTGGATTCTGACGGGAAAAGGCATTATCACATCATTGCATACCATTACTGTTTGCAATGAAGTCAACAACTCCAAGCGCAGGACACCCTGTCCACTGTGGGACTCATTAAATAAGCTCAAATGTGACACACCCAGAAATCAATTATCCACTCATTCGACTGCCCTCACACCCGTTCACCTGATCCAAGTTTTCTGTTGGATATTTTCCATTTGGCATTACAGTAATTCATCTCTGCCAGTGTAAGCGAGGCACTCCAGGGGGAAAATAAACAACCCTGTCTCTAAAAACAAAAAGAAAGAAAAACTTGTTTCTGAACTCCTCGGTTACAAACCTATCATGAATAGATAGGTCACAGCTCTGTCATAAATGGAAAAGGTAAAAAAAAATGATGAGCTGATAATGGGAAAAAAGAGGTTTCCCCTCTGGATGGATGAAGGATGAAGTTTGGTTTTTAGAAATGTGGTTCAAATAAATAATATCATGGCTTGTTATACGCTGAAAAACATTTCAGTTGAAGACACTCAGTACATAGGCTTAGCCAGACATCCATATTTGTCCTCATTCATTTCTGTTTATTGCTGCCATTTACTCTTTGGGCAGAATCAGAATATAGATCTCATGCAGTGGCCAGTCACGAATCTGGTTTATCACTGTTGACTCAGACCCAACACACAATAAAAGAAAAATGATTTTGCACTGTCTACATAGCATAATCAAAAAATACTTTTAAGACTGCAAAATTCGTTACATCCAATTCATATGCTTCATTTTATTAGATTCATCCACCCAACCAAATTTCATCAGGTCAGCTACCTGATTTAGTATCTCTAACTTTGCGTGAAAGGGTCAATATGGGTCGCTAAGTCTGCTACAGTGGACATCTGACAAACCTGTTTACAATGAAAGGATAACTCACTGTGTATGTGTGTGTCAAAAAAATGCAGCATAGCGGGACAGGCAACTTCCACTCATGAATGTCTTTCAATGCAGAGTGACGGAGTGGACGCTGGCTCGGAGAAGGATTCCAGACTTTATAATGACCAAACTTGTACAGAAACACTCTACCAATGTGCGTGCGTGTCTGTTCAGTAGCTGAGTGTGCATGTCATCCATCAGAGGAGTTACACACTTGTCATCAGGGGACTTCTTCTCTGCTCACACAGGACGTTCGTCAGATGAAGGTCACAGCGAAACTCCACCAGCGGCTCTTTATTTGCTCTGTATCTTTCAGTGCAGTCACCTCATGGCTATACAAATTTGAACACTTACCTTGACACCTGGTCTTTCACACACAATTTTTTTTGAATAGTGTCACTCCTGTAATTAGCCAGAAGGACTTGTGGGAATTTTTAATACACTCATATGTTGTGTTAGATAATCTGAAACTGCAGATACACGTGATCATGGTCACACAACAGCTTCCAAGAACCGAATGTCACACATTTAAAGTTTAAAGCCACATATTTTAAAAAAAAATCCAGTTAATGTGTATCATATTCACTAAAGGATTTTTCTACATATGTGAACAATCTGTTTATAAATGACTCAAAGCAGGGGACCACCAGGCACAACTTTGGCAACCCAAAGATTAATGTTCAAAACTGATAACAAAGCATTGGAATGTAATCTACCTGTTAAACAAATAAAGGCAGACTAAACAGAGAGCAGTACAGTACACACACCCCTACATTACCAGAATCACTCTGTAGCTCTGAGATTCAAACCTCTAATCTAACATGCGATATTCTGGGCCAACAGCGGTAACTGTGAGCCAACAAAAACTGTCAAATTTGTTTCAACTTGCAAATAGCAAATGATTATCTCTCCTCCCCTACACCTGTTTCTTTCTGGACCCCATTAGTTGGCGAAGCTTGTGCTACACAACAGAAGAAAACCAAGATTTGCCTGAATTATAAATGATAACCCTGCCTCAGCTTTGATCATGGAAACATTAAATAAATCGATGAACTCTTTCCTCGTTGTGTCGGCAGCCTGAACTGCTGCACTTCAGCTAAACTACACTCCTCAAAGAAAGCCCGAGTTGACATGCTTTGGGTTTCAGGTGCTGAGAGCTGAGGCCCTTTGTACTTTGAGCATTTGTATTATAGCTCGGAGTGCCTGGCAGATATTTTTGGGGAACCACTAGATGAGGCTCCCTCTGTTGAAAACCTCTTTGAAGCTTGGCACAGTTGAGTGTCACACAGTTTCTTGCGCTTGCCGTTGTTGGCACCAAAAATCTTTCCAAGCATTTAGAAGTGAACAGATCCAGCACACAATGCTGTGTGCTTATACCATCAACATATCATGTAACATATCAACACAGCGACCGCAACAACAATGTTGCTAAAAAAAAATGAGAAGAGGCATATGAAACACATAAACAAGCAGGAGAAAAAATGATTACGTGAGAACTTTTATTTCATCCAACAAGTGCTTGTGCTAAAATAATTCCTGCTATTTGTTCCTACAATCTTAAATGAACAATGTATCAATGCATTGCTGAAATGATATAGGAGTGTTACCAGTTCAAACAAACAAGACGTCAACATTATGAGTCTACACTGAGTTAAATGGATAAATTACCTCCTCAACATGTCTTGAAGTTCTCCAGAGGCCTGGTAATGAACTAATTATGTGATTCAGGTGTGTTGACCCAGGGTGAGATCTAAAACCTGAAGGGACACCGGCCCTCGTGGACTGGGATTGGGGACCCCTGGTCTACACCAGACTTTATACCAGGATTACAAATTAGATTCTAAGTATGACCATTTATTTGGTTTTGACTCACATAAATTTGGTGATCAGTGAAACACTAGAGCATCCAGCTCCAATCCATGACAATTTGTAGGATTTTGTTTAAAACTATGCAAAAACATAAATTGGCCTGATCATCTGGACAGAGAACGAAACAAAGACAAACCAACGTGGACTTTCAAACTGATTAGAAGTCATTCTGCTTTTGCCTGTACATGTATTTCCAGATGAAATGGATGGCTCAAGACTTTTGTATAGTACTTTATGGGTCTGGGTTCATCGGAATTTCTATGACTAAAGATAGACTAAAAGATAAAGACTAAAGATAAAGATATCATGCAAGTAATTTAAAAAAAATCAGACCAATATCAAATCTATTAATCTGTCATTGATATATGTTTGCTCAATTGACAGCTAGCATCGTTAGCCACGCCCCAATTCCCTCAGGCAAGTCCCTAAAAAAAGTAACATTATGATTCTCCAGTTACTGTCGATGTTAGACATCAAATGGAAGCTTTTAAAAAAAATCCCCTTTAAAGACTCACAGGTTGATTTTTTCTCGCTGTTTACAACTGTTGTTAACTTCAGGAAGAGCTCAATGGCCCACACCCTACTGCACATCAACGGAACTGCTGTTAAGATGGTCAAAGTTTCTGGGTGTGTACATTTCAGATGACCTCTCCTGGAACCAGAACACCACCACCATCATGAAGAAAGCACTTTCTTAGGAAACTGAAGAAGGCCAGTCTCCCTCTTCCCATCCTCACATCATTTTACCAGGAAACCACTGAGCGCGTCCTCTGCTGCTACATCACCATCTGCTACGGGAACTGCACCTTCGAAAAGAAATTTCTGCAGCGGATAGTGAGGACAGCAGAGAGGATCATTGGAGGCCCTCTCCCACCCATCTCCCAACTGTATGACAAACACATCATCCGACGTGCGAAGGACACTTTCCACCCCTCACATGCACTGTTCTCTGTCCTTCCATCTGGCAGACGCTTTCGCAGCATCAAAATCGCAACGGACAGACACTGCAAGAGTTTTTCCCCCCAAGCAGTCAGAGCTCTCAACTCACTACCACCAAAGGACTAATAAACACAAAATCTTTTACAAACAGCTTACAATACTCACCAAAAGACTCAAAAACAACACAAACTTCCACAAATCTACTACAAACTGGAGCCTGGGAACAATATGCTTATTTGTACACCTCAGTCACATGGTTACTGAACACATCTAAATTATACTATATTTGCACATTTTGCATCATGCACATGTCTTCGTCCCGTCTCGTCTACAATGTCCTGACTCATAACTTGACCCTGGTATTCGATGTGTACTACACAATCATCTCACTTTACTGTAATTGCACATGACCACTTCATATTGTCTCTGTCCTGCCTTTGTTTATTGTACATAGATATAGTTAGTAATAGTACATTTTTATGTCTTAACTTTACCCAAGTTTAGTGAGTTATTATTTATTTGTAATTTCTAGTCTCATATCTCTTGGAGATATATCTTTTATATTGTTAAAAATGCACCTCGTGGGCTTTGTGGTGAAAAGGCATTTTGGTATGCTGTATACTGTGTATATTGTTGTACTGACAATAAAAACCTTGAATATTGAATCCTGAATCTTGAACACAACTTCAGAAATCACCTTTTGTGTGATTCCATCGGGTCTGAAGCAACTTTCAGTGTTATCAGCTGCCCTTCATCCTTGTGTACGCCTTTGCTCAACAGAAATGATGTGTGTGTGGCATCATCCTCACTTCCATATACTGTCACAGCTCATCTTGGCAGCACTGGAGCATTAAATTAGTGCTGTGACAGTTACAACGAAAGGTTGTTGGCGGGTTTAATTGTCAGCCGTTAAATATGGTGTGAATGTAAGGCAGCCTGGCAGAACATTCGGGTCATAAACCACTCTGAGGTGTCGCGCTTTGTGGAGCCGAGCAGAAAATCACTACTCCAAGGGAAAATCCTTGATGCCTAGTGTACTCTGGCAGATAAAATCAATTCGCGAACAAAGCTAAACTTCAGGATGAAATTTAGAGACTTGGCACACAACCCATCTTATCTTATCTTAAGAAAAAAAATAAAATAAATAAGACTGAGCATAAGTATACATCACTCATTCATGACTTGATATGATGTTCTGGTTTTCTGGGGTTTTTTTTAATCAAAATTCCAGTATTCAGTTCTGCATTCACATGATGCAGCACTGAATACTACATTTCATCTTTCAAAAAAGCCCTGTCAGTTAAGGAACTTTGTGCAAGATGGTGATTTAGTTCAATGACATTATGTCATTTGAGTTTTTGTCTTATTCAGTAGTCTCTCTGTGTGTGTGTGTGTGTGTGTGTGTGTCTGAAAGGCCAAGGACACTGAATGAGCAAATTGGAGATGACTGATATCCTCGAAGTTATAATTGTGTCATTACCACCCTGTGGAACATGATCATTAGTCCCTGCGGCCACTGTTGTAATTAACGGATTGGCAATGGCTAAAGGGAAGACTGAGGAGGAGTGACTGTCCATGTCCAGACTTGACTGAAGTCATGTCTTCACCTTCTGGCCAAAATATGTAGGAGATGTCTTTTTATATTTCTAATTATCTATATTCATATGACAGCTGACCCCAAGCAGCCTGGCTACGTTATCCACTACTCCACTTGACAATAACAGGTTATTGTAACGTCTTCATAATTGTGATTAACTGGGCATACTACCAGTACCGGCTACATCAGACTCAACAGAGTTGATAAAAGTTGCAGATGTTTGCACAGGGTGTCTTTAGGCATGAGTACCTTGATGAGTACCTTGACACACATTTTAAGAGGTTGAAATTCCCATTTGGTGGTTAGAGTGCTGAGTAACTTAGGATTTTGTAAGCCAGGAGTGTGGTAGGTGGATTGCTCTTAGACAGTCAGAAATAAATTAAAAGCAAGATTTTTTTGCTGGTTATTCTTGACTGTAGAATATCCAGGAAAAAAACAGGCAGCAAACCCAAGAATCCAAAACTCACAGTACTGGGAATCCAAGCTCAGAAAATACACAGCAACGCAGACAACACAACAAAAGACAAAGAAAGACAGAGACACAAGATACACAAGAGGTGAAGAAGGAAGAGGAAACAGGTGGTAACACAGCACAGGATGGTTAAGAGAGCAGAGACAGGAAGTAAAACTATTCAAGAAAAACAGAACCTGTAGCATTAAAGACAGGAAGTAACTAAAGGGAACAGACACAGACCAGAAGACACAAACTCAAACTAAACAAAAGAAAAGACTGAACATGACACAATGAGACTACACGCTGAAGACAAGGGAACACTGCAAGACAAAGATAAGTAGAGATGAGCCATGAGAAACAAAAGGGAACAAACTAAATGAACCCTCAAAGTCACCGGTGACTAAATCTAAGAAACAAGGACCCAAGTAAACATAAATATCCCACACAAGGCATCAGATAATAAGACTTGACCACATCTAAAATATATGCATATGCTATAAATATCTAATGCACAGATTGATCTATTATCATTATCCAAAAATGTCACTTTTTGTAAAGTTTTTAATGCACAAAAGTGTTTTTTATAAGTTTCTTATTTTTTTAAATTATTTTTTCTTTTTTACAATTTACAGTTGTAATGATGTAACAAGTTAAGAATGAGAGACACGCCTCACTATTTGCCATAACTCCGGGCTTCACATTGCTGACAACAAAGGACACATTGTACATATCTGTGAGCCTGTGGTTTTGGGAGTATTTAGTGCCCGAGGGAAAGAAAAAAATCACTTCTTAAAGAGAATCCTAAAGATACAGTGATTCGGGTTTTGGTGAGGCTACATTTTCACTTTTTTATTAGAGGAAGCAGTAGCAGATTTAGGACAAAGACAGTGTTGCAAAGCACTGAGAGCTAGTTTGTAGTGAGCATGTTCTGACTACCTCTCTGCATTCTTGCCTGCAGCACATTTGGCAAACGCTAAAACAAACGCATGCCAGTTTTCTCCACACTAAAGCTGCATCTGCAGTTAGAGTTCACTAATGTTTAGTTCTGCTTTTGCTTTAAGGATGTCCCTACACCAGAAAACACTGTAACATTTATTTAACCAAAAAAAAAACGTTTCCTACATCTTGCTGCAGAGCCAATTGCCTGCCACGGCTCACTATGGTTGAAGTTGATTTTTAAATTGAGTCGGCCCAATCTGCAACTGAGAGATAAGTTAAGATATAAATGGCCTCAGCTTTAAAAAAAAACTTGACACTTAAATTGAGAAATTCTTAGTAGAAGTTTTACAGTATTCCAGTGTAACTCTTGTTGTAATATAGCACAGTATAGATGTGACTTTTGGCTTGAAAAGAAAAGACTGCTCTCAACAGAGGAATAAGAATAGGAGAATACTGAGAGAAATAAAAGTATTGTACCCTCCCTTGTCTGAAGGCTGAGTAATTATGAGGCATTGATGTGACTTTGGCAGATGGCTTATTACACTGTGGGAAATGTGAAAATTCTGATCAATACATAAATAACTTCAAAAGGTAATTTAAGGCAAGTCCCCCAAACAAGGCAGACTTCATGTAAGAGCTAAAAGACAGACAGACACACACATACACACACACACACACACACACACACACACGCTGAGACATGCCAATGAAAAAACAGACCTTTAGGTAATTTGAATTTGCTCCCATTAGAGTGCTTAGAGAAAATAAGTTTTCAGGCTTGCACTGCAGCTTTCAGGCTCAATTCCAGCAGAAATTTGATCACTTTAGTCCACAGACCATACAGAGCAAGCAAGCCAGGAAACCCTTTGGCTCGAGGATTACCAACAGCCCGATCCCCAGCAGCTCAGAAACGGTCAGAAGATGGAACAGAAATAAGTGAGGGCTGACTACGGCGTTAGGAATGAGGCGACCGAAACTAGCCGAGGAGCCGAGGACGACGCTGGCTTGTGTTGGAACACACGCGGTCGGTGAAGTGCAGATGGGAGAGATGGATGCTACCCAGAAGAGAGTTTGAGAAGTGGGATGGGGGGCGAGAGGAGGGACTCAGGAGCAGCAGTACACTGACTTGCTGTAGACTGTTGTTGAGTGAAATAACTATAATTCATTACAGGTCTTTCACTGACCTTTTAGCAGAGTGCTCACCCACTGTGCCTCCAGCAGAGCTCTGACAGCGCTACATGGTAGCCTGAGTCAATCCACTCGCTCGCACACAGACAAGCTCTCCTCACAATCTCAGACTTTAAGTGTTATGGACAGAGCTTGGCAAGCAGTCCTGCTTTCACTTTCCAAGACTGTTCTCTCTTAGTCATTATCTCTGTCTCAGCAGCGAAAAAGAGCTTGAATCTTACCTCTCATTTCCTGTCTGTCTCTTTGTCAGCAACAAGATGCTTTCCTCTAACCTTTATTTTAAAGGCTATCTGCATAATAACACTGTACACACCAAGTTAAGTGCAAAATTAGGAGCCTCTCCTTTGGTTTCAGCTGGACTTCTCAGATCTCTGCAATTAATTTGCCGAACAAAATGTTGTGACGGAAGATTTAAGCGGCAATAAAATGATTCTCTGCAAGCAATAGCAGCGCTCTTTTGTTCAAGAAGTTCACACTGACACATTTGCATAAAATCATACTTGGAAGCTGCCAGGCGTGTCTGCAGTCTTATTTGTAGGACACTGGCTGACTCGGTGGAGCAGTTGTGAGTCAAGGGCACTTCAGCAGTGACGACGAGGGTGGAACAAGTGCCACTTCCTCTTTTTTTTCCAATTTATCCCACGAATTAGGGGGGAGAACTAGCCCCATTCTGGATAGATTGGCAGACAAATGTCTCTTGACCCCCGGTTCAGCTGGTGAGACAAAAACGGTAGGATGATCAACGGTTGATGTTATGCTTCTGGAACAGAGTTGAAAGAAAAATGTGAAAACACTGAATGAATGGCAGTTCTTTGTATGCACAAAGATGTTGTTCTAGATTCATCACTGAACCATTCTGTACAGGACGACAACTACTTATTCTTTTCTGTCTTGGATGGATGACAGCATCCGAAGAAATCTGACATCACCCTGCCTGCTAGCAGAAACGTCTACTATGTTTTTTGACCACATGGTTTTCTGGGTAAAGGAAGCACAGCAAAGTTTTACGAAGGCCACGGCTTCCATTAGTCTGCACTGCTGCCTTTTAGCTCATCCTTGTCTTTATAAACGCAACCTGCTCTCTGTTCGTCTTCCCGTTTGCATTTTCTCCACTAATTCCACGTCAACTCTCTCTTTATGCAACGTGCAAAAACAGAGGACGAGACACAACTGCTCATTCATTCTCATGCATTACACCCTTGTTTTAACACAGCCGAGAAAAACCTGACTGATTCGCTCAAGTACAAACTCAGCCAATTACTCTTTAATGCCGCTGAGTGAGAGCCAATTCAGCCGGCAGCCCTCGCCAGTGCCACGAGAGACAAACGCATGCCGCTGCTTCCATCGTCGCAGCCTGAATAAGAACAAGTAAGGATTATCTGAACAGCTTCCAATCGATAAGTCACTTTCTTTTGCATTACGCATGTCAGCACACATCATAGAACAGCATTACACACCAGTGCAGTATAGCTTTAATGTCACCTTACAGTTATACCATTACTTCTAAGTTGAACAGTAATTTATTTGTTCATTTAAGTTTTACAAGATTAAAAATGCAAGGTCCACAGTAAGAGCTCAGTACAACACAGGCCAGGACGCCTCCTAATACAGAGACTGGTTTTCTTCTTCAGTACTTTGTAAGGTGACCTTTATAGAACACTGTCTCTTAATAAAGGGGTTCTGATTCCCTTTAAAACTCCAAAGCTAAGATTCAAGTCTGGAGAGTTGACCATTAAGTGGTTTCCCTTTTTCCATCTTTGCTTCACACTACAATACTCATCTTCTGCAAAGCTTATGGAGACTAGGATATATCCTGTCAGCTAGTATTTTGGTGAATCCACAGGAATTCCTGGTGCAATCTGTAAAAGTCATATCTCCAACACTTCTTGAACTAATGCATCTCTACTTCATCACACTCCCACTACTGCTGTTAGAGTATTTGCTGATGTAGGCCTAGTCGGCTTGCAGCAAACATGCTGGAACACATCCCAGGTATTTTTACTATTTAGCTCATGATCTCACCTGACTGAAGAATGTGCTGTCGGTGTGCATTCATCAGGTTTCTTGTTGTGTTCTTAAAGGGGACATAACATGCCAATTTCCAATGCCACATTCTTCTTCTTCTTATATTATTATTCACTAGCTGGGCCCACGCTCTCATTTTAAGTTTGACAGCGTTTTAGTAGGTAAAAGTGAATGCTTTGACATGAATTGAGCTGTGGTTTGGGGGAATAATTTCCAATTCTCAGGCTCTACTGGAGTGGATATGCATAATTTGGCAGTTTACACTATACTGGGCTTTGATGCAGACCCTCATTTCACACTTTTCTGAAACAAGCCACTTTAGTCCCTTTCCCCGCACTTTTAAGCCACTTTTAATGGCAAAATATTAGCTCATTTTGAACAGGGAAAGGCTGGAAAAATAAGTGGTATCAAAATCAAACAGCCAAAGGAATGTTTTTTGTAACTAATTACTTTAATTGGAAACAGGTCAGTGACAGGATTGGGTATAAGAAGAGCATCTCAAAGAGGCAGTTTCTCAGAAGAAGAAATTGGCAGAGGTTCATCAGTCTGTGAAAAAAACCCCCCCAAAAGGCTACATTGACAATTTGTGGAACAACTTTAAACAAAATGTTCCTTAATATGAAATGAATGTCTCATCAGTTACAGTACATAGTATCATCAAAAGATTTTAATAATCTTTTGATGATATTATGTCCGATACTGGTAAAAAATACTGATACAAATATTCAATACTGGTGGCATTGCATTAAAAACAGTCATGATTCCGTTTTGGAAATCACTGCATGGGCTCACAAACACTTCGAGAAATTGCCACACAGTTCACTGTGTCACCCATAAATGCAGCTTAAAGCACTATCACGCAAACAATAAGTCATAAGTAAACATGATGCAGAAACCCTGCCGTCTTCTCTGGGAAGTGAAATTTGAAATTCTTTTTGACAAAACATGGATGCCACATCCTTCAGACTAAAGAGGGACCATCTGCCTTGTTATCAGCACTCAGTTCAAAAGACTACATCTCTGATGTCATTACTATATTAGTGACTATGGAATTTGTAGGACGCATATCTGGAAAAACACCATCAATCCTGACAGGTAAATATAGTACACAGATATGCTCCCATCCAGGGGACTCTTTTTTTTTAAAGAAGATCCTGGACATTTAACTAATATAATGCTAAACCACTTACTGCATTGATTACAACAGCATGGCTTCATAATAGAAGAGCTGAAGTATGGAACTGATCTGCAGTCCAAAACATTTTTATCAACGTAAAACATTTGTCATTGTCAGCAGACAAAGTCTGGGACAACATTCCCCTCACAAAAGTCCAGAAACTGGTCTTGTCAACTCCCAGATATTTGCACTTGTGTGTCAGACATTTGTTGCATTGTGCTTTTAATTTTAGACTTGTGTTTGTAACAAAGTCTTTTGCATGAGTGTTAGGAAATGCTCTACTTTGAAGTAACAGACTTACTGAGAATTTATTTATATTTATAAATCATTTGACATGTAAGAGAAACTGATTTAGGATGCACTTGGATGAAGTTCTCTATACTGTATCAGCTCATCAGTGCTACACTGAGAACAAGAAATGATCTGTAATACAAAATGGGAAAAACTTTTCAGGTAACGCATGTGCATATTGCCATATTTCCCGGGGCTGGGAAGTTGTTATGTGTGGTCATGCTCAGCGGGAAAAAGTAAACAAACTGTCAGGTTTTCAGTGGATTAGCTGTAGCACGGGGCAGGTGCTGCACTCTGGGTGGAGACGCACCGTGTTTTTCTGAGCTTATCTGAAAACCCAGGACAGCTTCACACACCACACACACACACACACACACAAGCAGACCTGTACTCACACAGTCATGCACGCACAAACACCTTTATTCCTACTGTGCAGCTCTGCAGGCAGCTGCTACCCTTCACTGGCTCATTTTCAGCTCTGAGGGTATGGTTCCTGCGGGTTTGAACCCCCAGTGATCTTTCTGTAGTGCTGTTTGTAACTGCAATTTCCCATACTACCATACGGCTCTTCCTCAATCTGACTGTCTGTTAGTCAGTTTACTGGTCTGCCCCATCCAAGCCAAATGCCCATCTCATCCCAGTTTTTCTGCAAAAACGCGATAACGGTGGCTCAGCAATGCAGAGAGACAAGATGGGTAAAGTCCAGCACAAATAACTTCCTAAATCCTAATTCATCTGTCCCCCTGGTGTAGCACACAGATACAACTCGATGGTATGTGAACATCTCAGCAAGTAGGAGTCAAGACACGAGGCCATGCTATGTTCAGAACGCTGGAGGAGATGAAATGACTGATCTAGCAACGCAGGAAGTCTTACAAACCACATTTCTTTAGACTCCGGCCACCGCATCAAAAACCAGAGGCGAGACGATGAATTGTGGCCCCAACAGCGAGAATGCTAAAAGTCACCATGAACTATTCTCACATGAATTATTGCTACAAAGGAAATGGTCTCTAAGGCAGTGATCCACTGCAGGGTCCACAGTGTATTAGTAAGAGTGCAACGCTGTGTGTGTGTAAATATGTGATTCTCTTCACATTCTCGATTTATTTCAAGGTTTCACAGGTATCCGGGCAAAAATCTATTCACAGAAAACTCAAAAAGTTGTAGCTATGAGCGAAAAAGGCAATTATATCTGGCTATTATTTCATAGTTCAAGCTTTAAAGGGCTAATCTGGATACCTTCTTCTTTCAGAGATTGTGACACAGGGGCAAATAACGCCTACTTTCTGTTTCATTTTGTTAAACTGGAAAAGGTAGATTTAATTTCACGAGCTTCAAATCTAAGCAAAAACATTTCACATGGTGGAATTTTCTTTAAAAAGATGAATCTCAGGCAGATCAGCTACATTCACTGGTAGCAGTGATGTTTAGCCTCATTTGAAATGAGTCATCACCTAAGATGACGAATCAATATTATCCCAGCAATACCATTACCATAAGAATGACACAGATTTTCTTTTCATATGTGCAGTGAGGCCTCCCCCCCCGGTGCTCTTTATCAAAAGATTGCCTCTTTTTATAATAAAGTTCTTCATGATGCATGAAATGGGTAATACTAACACTTAGGCTGATGTATCGCCTTTTTATACCAGCCAGAATCTGTCAAGAAATATGGCTGAAATGGTTGCAGCAACTCCGGTGGCAGTAACTGTGACGCTATTAGCACCAAAGTCACACCATATTATCAGTAAGAGGTAAGAGCTAAGAGGTGAGAGATAAAGCAAAGGAAAAGATGAAGAGAGAAATGTGCTGTGGTGTCAGTGGAGATTGACTGGAGATCGAGGACATCATAAAAAATAGCTCCCAGGAGCCTGTTAGCTTAGGGGACACATCAGAGAGCAAGTCGGTGAGCCCGGGGAGTTTGGCTGTTCCAGTGCTAAATGAAAGCGAGCAGAACAAACAGAAATAGCCCTGTTAGGTTTGATGTGCCGGCCCCACGCTAATCTTATTACCCACAGCAGGAAGAAAAAAAAAACCTGCACCAAATAAAACACTAAAGAAAAACAAAATAAGCGAGCCAGTGACTGATAGCCATAAAAAGCCATAAAAAATTAGATCGAGCGCTTGTTAATTACCCTAAGCTGAACTTAGCAACTGAACTCTGACCACAAACGCCCAGCTGATGAGGTGGTGGAACAAATCCACCTTTCTGTGTAAAGCAAGGAGCGAGTCGGTGTTTGAGTTGCGCATAAGAGCCAGAGAAGAGTTACAGGGCACAGCAGGAGCTAATGCTGCCATTAATGTGGGCAGAGTGACCCACGAGGGCTCTTGACAGCAGGAGAATTCTCTACAACAACCTCCTCAGACCATTTCTATGGAAATAAGCTCCAGCTCCGCATATGTGAAAATCCTCGACTTGAATCGAGCGCCTTGCTAACTGCTCTGACTTTTCCCTGATGTGCTCACCCATAAACATTTCCAAGGACGCAGCGTGGCGATAGCGCCTTTAATTTGAAACACGAAAGAGGAAAGAAGTGCACAGAAAGGGCACTTGAGAGGCTGTAAAAAAAAATGAAAGAAATATATCCACTATCTAGGATGCACTTTGGTTCAGTATTGGGCGCATGCTGGGATTTCTTCTACCACACATACAGAGCAGACTCATGGGGTAACAACAGGCCATTTGGGAGGAGGGTCCCTGCAGCACTCAGTCAGGAGAATGGGGAATCAAATTGTTTGTCCTTTGATGATGCAATTGCATTTCCACATCAGCATGTCTGCTTTATATAGAGCGGATTCAAGCCAAAGTGTGTCAACAACACAGGAGATTTTTTAGGCTGTGATTAACAAGCTGTCAGCAAAACAACGGCAGCGGCGGCGTTAATGTTTGTATCCTCTGGAGCCGAGCAAGGATACAGTAGATCTACTGGGACTGTAAGAATATCACTGACAGCGTAAACAAGAGCTGATGAGGATAATAAGCCTTTGATAAGCCCATTAGCACAAACGTTAAAGCACGCAGTGCGCTGAATGGAGGGGCATCATATGGTGTGACACGCCAAGCAGCTAACAAAGCATGTGTAACGCAAAACGTAAGTCGTAGTTAGCATTTCTTATAAATGCAATTAGCATTTAAGCATCAGATTGAATTTATCTGATTATACCTTCGCCAATAACATCCCACTTCTGACTGAATGTATGTAATGAGACATGCTGTGTAAAGCACTTTCAGTGCTCAGGTAGAAAAGTGTTACATAAAAACCTGTTCGCATATTGCCACATTTGGACCAGCAAATGGAAATTTCAGTTTCATCAAGTCATAATGGACTTAGATGCAAAGCTAGGAGATACATATGTTGTTACACAGGAAGAGGGGAATCCTCAGTGCTCTTTATTTTCCTGTTTTTCAGTGGCTTATGTCACACATTTCTGAGTTTTAAGCTAAATCAATTAAATCAAGCCACATGTAACAATCATGAAGCCAGTGTCAAACACCAACAGTGCCTCTAGCCAGCTTACCAGTTTATTTCTTATTACTTTTTTGTGTAACTCCTGTCCTGTCTCATAGCTTTTGCAGTCACATTTATGATTTGAATGCACAGTTGTGCCAAACACATTTTGCTTTTCCAAGATCAGCTCTATAAATTCTCTTCAGTTTATAATTTTTACCTGTTGAGACAATCGTTGTTTTAGGTGGCCACTGGACACTGAGGTGACCTTAAAAATGGCCTTATCAAAAGAGATGTCACTCATCATCATTTCAACATTGTTTCTTTTATTTGTTTTATTACTAATTTTAGTTATTTGTTTTGTTGTCAGGTTACTTTGCTGTTTTCCAGTATGGCGTTCCCTCTGAATCACACATGATGAATGGTGATGAATGAGTTTCATGAATATATATATATATATATATATATATATATATATATATATATCTCCTATATATAGAGTATTCATATTTTTGCATATTTTTACAGTTTTAAACTCTGTTTATTTACACTGGACCTTGGCCTTCAGTGCATCCAGTGTTTGTTACAAGCTGTTTTACCTGCCCTCCACCTGTTAAACAGATGGCTGCAGCAGCAGGTGGGTGGGGCTTCTGTTCTATAACGATCCACTCTTAATGACATGCAGAGCCAAGAAGAGAAAAAACATGTGCTTTTGCCTCCACAGGGATTACTTGTACATATAGTCAAAGAGTGTCCCAAAGGTTTTCTGTAAGTCACCTGATTACATGTAAATGTTCCATGTATTTCGTTACATGAGTAAAATGTGAAGCATTAAACTTCATGGAATCTGGTCAAATGAAATATACTTGATTTGTGTATATTTTGCTTAATGATTCATTATTTAAATATAAAAATCTTTGATTTTATATGTTTTCAGTTTACTCCAAATTACTGCTTCATATTTAAGACGGCAAAGAATCAGTCGTTTGAGTGTATGCTGAACTCATTATCGGAAGGTTTGGTAATGTTTACTATCAGACTCATTTTAACATTATGTATACAACAGAAAATAAAGACGAACACAGTAAAAATACTGTAAGGTCAGAAAGCAACAATGCTTTGAGCAATTCTGGTTAAAATCAAAACAAAAACTGGAGAACAGCGGTGTCGTGTGTAATGTT